>NW_022589709.1:29363131-29467563 GCF_004348235.1 Phoca vitulina
TGGGGCAGAAAAGGACAGAAGTGGAATTCTTCCAGTCTAGTCAAATAGGGTCCAAGTACAACCAAAGCATTATCAGTGTTATTAACACAAACTCACAGACAAAGCTATAGCTGTAATCATGCCATTGTTAAGTAACAGATGCTTAGGAAATAGTATGTATAAAAAGGGAAGAACCACACCAGGTGGAAAATTCCATCCGGGTTCAAAACTATGGATTCTAGCCCTTGAGGAGTTTCTTTAAAATCCAGTGTTTCATTGTTTTTCCCAAGCAGTAAGGGATTGAATGCATTCTTGTGAAATATTAATCATGCATGTCTTGGGCACTGAGTCAAAAAGGAAACGGGAAAAGATAAGCCAAGGATACTAGAGTAGAGTGATCAGGACCAGGTCTTGCCTGACAATGCTGTAGAAACAATAATGTGGCCCAGAGACTTAAAGGAAGTTCCAAGACCTCGACAGAGCCCCCCTCCCTCCCATTAATGTCCCTGACGTTCAATTGTGAAAAGGGACACATTGTTGCACAGCTTCTTAGAGAACAGCATTCGTCTAAATCCCAGCTCTGTCACCTCCATTCCCTGTGATCTTGGGCAAGCTTTTCAACCTCTCTGGGCCTCACTGGTGTTATATAAAATTAAGAAAAGGATAATCCTACCTCTGAAGGCTGTTGAGAGCACTTCTATGAATCAGTCAGTTTTAGGTATGGAGAATACAGTGCTAAACAACACATACAAGGTCACTGCTCTAAGGAAGCTTGCATTCTGGGTTGTGAGATAAAACAATACAAAATTATACAAATAACTTAATTTTATACATATAAGAAAGGGCTCTGGAGAAACTTACAGGATGATGAGATAAGAAATTGACTGGATGGGAGGACAACTTAGATACACTTGTCAGAGAAACCTCAACCTCAGAAGAAACAACATTTGAATCAGGAGAAGGAGCAAAATGAATAAAATAAAGGGGCAGAGCCTTCCAGGCCTAGAGATCAAGAAGAACAAAGGTCCCAAGACAGAAACAAGCTTATAATGTTTGAAGAACATAAAGAAGCCCAATGTGGCTGGAGGATAGTGAGCAGTGAGCAGTAAGTTTAGATACCTCTTAGACAATTAAGTGAAGGAGCCAAGTAATAAATGAACTCATGAATGGAGCTTGGGGTGGAGGACAGAGCTGGAAATGTAAATTTGGGAATCACCTACTTAACACAAATGGGAAACACCCACTTGACACCCAGCATAGTGCCTGAACATTATGATTACGGATAACTAATCTCTCTATTCCCACCTTTTAAGTAACTGAATTGACATTTGCATTAGGGAGACTGTCAGCAAAACAGAAAGAGAGGAGAACTGGTAGGATTGGATTAGTTTAGGGAGAAAGAATATGTTCACATTGACTGCCAACTTCTACAAAATAGTAGGAGCTTCCTGGCATTCTGCGTTGAGCAGGATTCTGAGGCCAAGTATGAGCCTGTACAACAATGTGTTCCAATATACGCAAAATATAAAAATGGTGGCATATTTCCAAGGCTCTGGAATTGGCAGTTTTTGTTCACTGTGTAAGTTTTATTTAAATTTTTAAATTTAGGGAATTTTTTCTTATAATAATATAAATTAGATACCACTACTATTCCTATTTTATAGTTAAGAAAGAGAGAATAATTTATTTGCCCAATGTGACCAGCCTTCGAAGTTTAAACCAAGAAAATCTGGGCATCTCTAACTCTTGAGACCATGCTCCTATCCGCTGTAATATATACACGTAAATTTGCTAAATAAGCTCCTTATTTGTATTCCCCTAACAGCACTTTAAGGGTCTTTCCAGCTGAGCTTAGTACATCTGGCTCCAGGATGGAATGTCTTGTACAATCAACTTTCTAGTTCTGGCATGTTCGCTTGTTTCTAAATTCACATGTCGCATTCTGAAGGAAGCATCTACGCACAATTCTTTACCATGTCGATATTCATGGAAAACATCCTAGTTGGAAAAATACCAAATCCCATTTGATTCAGTTATTAGGTAATTTTGTAAGCAAAATGACTTAATTTTAGCACCTGTCAGAATTCCAATTTACGTTAGCAATCACCTCCCTATTCTTCAGCTAACGGCTTCTCATCTAGTTGCATTTAAAAACTCACATATACACATTATCAAATTAAGTTATTGCTACTGTTACTGTCCTCATCCTCACACACAAAAGCAGATCCATATACTTAGACTGAAGAATAGAGATTTTTAGTCCTAAGGAATGGGAATTTTAATTTTAAGGATTCTAGGGCACTGAGAAGTAAAAACTCTCGTTACAGACTAACCACAACATAGGCAGGAAAGCTAAAATATATTTAACTCTGAATTGCCTTATCCTTTCTCTTCACCACCATGCTTTCCTTCCCACCTATTTTCTGTGAGAGGGCTTCATAACAGGAAAAAAGTATGCCACATACTACACTGATTTGATTCCAGCAAACTAACCAGAATTTGAATTTTTATTAGCAAGAGCCATAGGCAAAAGCAATAATGCACCATACCTAACAGAGTGATTAGTTTTATTAATGAACCCATGCTGGGTTAAGGAAAAAAAAAAAAAAAAAAAAGGAGGAAGAAGAAAAGCCAACTTCAAAGCACTACTGAAAGATGATTAACTCTCTACCACAGATGAGAATCACAAGCTACTTTGATGTGTGAGAATTTTTAGTGCCTAAATGTAAAGAACGGACATCTACAATACAAGTTTAACCCTTTGAAAAAAATCCAATGATATGCTTCTTTTGCATCTTGAAAACCAGTAATTACCTGAGGGAATAAATAAGATTAGAACTCAGCCTCAGAAATTAAGCCTTAAATGCAAAGCACACAAACAATATTCCTCCCTCATCACACAGGTCAGGGGCAAAATGCCAACTCTAATATGCTCAGTACAGGAAAGAGAACTCTTTACCTTGTCATTTCCTGAGTCACCACTCCATAAGGTAGTCTGGGCATTAATCAAGCTGCATACGCAACTTCATTGCAAAAATTCAACAAAGTTTAAATCAGAGTGTTACTCAACATACAAACCATGTGGCAAGTGACTGCAATGCTGGTGGCTGTATAAAAACTTGTGCTCATACTTAAATTGAAACAAACACTAACAATGATCTAAAATTGCTAATCCTGGAACCCTGAGCAATCTCTATCATTTATATAGTATATGTCATGGTCTATTTTCACACAAAAATTGAGAATTATTATTTAGTATGTATAATTCTCGAAGGCTGTGTAAAAATAGGCCATGGAATATCCTGTATAAATTTCAAGAGAAAATGGAAATTACTAAAAAGAGAAGTGAATGGATTAAAATGTATGATTTTTCTTAACAAAGGTTCAAAGATAAGGGAAAGACGGAAGGCCAATACCATGAAATTTAAATGGCTTTTAACATGTAAATATATTAGATCCATTACTATTTATTAAGATACTTGTATTTACCAATGTAAGCAAATTTAAATACTGTTAACACCTAAATGCTGTAACATTACAATTTTCTCTTTCCTATCAAATTGACACATCTCTATCAAGAACTACCTGGAAAAATATGCAAGACAATCTCAAAAAGAGTTACCTGTGCTCATTATGCAAGATGAAAATGCAGCTTTTAAAAAATATTCTGTCTGACATTCAGTTCTGTATGCTGCTACAGCAGGTCAAAAGCCATTAGCCACCTGCAGGAAGTACATACTAGGAAATAAAATGCCCTTCAAAATTATTTTGCATACAATATTCTCAATGTAAAATGGATGAGGTTAGATTCTATATGTTTAAAAATATGATGCCTCGAAAAGAAATACACTCACCATGCCAGAAGTTAATTTCAAAATAAGATTTAATAAGGGTCATATAGTATAGGATATTCACATTAGATAAAGAAAGCATCATGTCTACTATGAGAAAAATGAATGTATAAATGAAAACATAAAAAAACCAACCAGCTCAACACAATGGCTACTGCTGTCTCCTTTTCCAATAAAAGTGACAGACTCAATATGATTCCTGGGATTCCTAGGACATTCTCTCTCACCGTTCGGTAGTCTTCTGGGGACTGACCCATCCGTCCCTTTGTATCCGGAAGACATTCTACAAGTCTATTCAAACAAAAGAAGCAAAACACCATTCCCTGTGTCATTGCACATAAAGAATTCACAGCCCTGTCTTGTTTAACATTTTGAAACTTGGCAATGAAGTATATGGCTTGCTATCATTAATCTATTAACAGGTTCTATTAGTAATTATTAGATGACTGGTCACATGGCACTTTGTACATCCAGGTACTAAGCTAAATGCATGACATAATCTTAATGCACTTAATCCCCACAACTTTATGATGCAGGTGACATCCTATCAATGTTTCGCAAGTAAGGAAATCAAGGCACAAAGAGGTTAAGCAATTGGCTCATAGTTATACAAAGAGCAAATGGCTGTATTTCAATGAGGGAAACTTAGAGTTTATAAAATGGGAAGTCCTGATGTGTGATGGGCAAGCACAGGAAAGAAAATGAAGGAGGCCCAAGTCAAGGACAGTCAAAAGAAAGGATGGAATAGAAACAAAGGCTTTTTTCCTTTTCTCTATTTTCTATTTCTATTTATTTTTGCTTGCTATTTTCTCTAATCTTACTGACTGACTGTGGGGTGCTTAATAAACAAAATGAAGAAGTAACAGAATTGTAATCCAGTTTGCAAGGGCAAGGATGACTTCTCCTTAAACACTAGGACGCTCATATTTTCTCACCTTACATAAAAGATGGATTTCTGTTGTGTGGACTGCAAATACCCAATCTCACTGCTCAACCTCTGAGATGACAACTGATGGATAAATACACATTTTGGTACCATGTCAGATTCACAAGCTGTCGAGGCAGAGATGGGTTTCTAAGAGTCCTGTACGTTCACCTATAAACCTGGTTCCTAACATGGATCAAGGGCAACCCTTGGAGACTGACTTCAGGAAGGGTCAGTGGGGTTCCCAGGCTGTTTAGCTATAGAGATCTCAACTCCACTGGTGTTACCCTCATTGACTTGAGCCATGCTAATTTGGTTGTAAGAAATCTTAAACTGGTTCCCCAATATAAATGCCCAGTGTCACTTCCAGGGGCCCTAATCCAAAATCTATCATCAGATCCTGAGGGGTTTTGTTGGTGCCACTGGGTATTTGGATTTTGATTATTTAATTAAAAAAAAAAAATTTCTCCTTCAAACACAACATTGAAGGGCTCTAAATCTCCAAATATAAACAAAATACCTCTTTGTTGGTAAAATGGATCCAAACAAAATGCTTCTGTCAAAATGAAGTTTCTAAACTATTTCAGGAAAAAATTCACTAAACCATCTGACGATAAGGTTGGAAAAGATTCCATTGTCCACACCCAAAACAAAGGAAACTGAATCCCTACTTTAACTAGAGACTGCTGCTATTTGTTTCATGGATAAAGGCCAAATTACACATATTTTTGTGACTTCAGTCAAGAATCAAGGTCAATCACCAGATTTTCTTCCACACCAACAATGCAAGCAGCAGCATGGATACAGATGTTCCTTCTCCCTTTCACCGTAAGTTTTTAAATTTGGTTTTTCCTGTCAGAGCAGCTAAGATTTCTTAGTTTGTCAAAAGGGTAGCCATTAAGAAAATCACTTAGCGGGCGCCTGGGTGGCTCAGTTGGTTAAGCGACTGCCTCCGGCTCAGGTCATGATCCTGGAGTCCCGGGATCGAGTCCCGCATCGGGCTCCCTGCTCGGCGGGGGGTCTGCTTCTCCCTCTGACCCTCCCCCCTCTCATGTGCTCTCTCTCTCTCTCATTCTCTCTGTCTCAAATAAATAAATAAAATCTTTAAAAAAAAAAAAAAAAGAAAGAAAATCACTTAGCTAATCAACAAGAAAATTAGCTAGCAAGCCTGATAAAGAGCAGAGAGGAGCAACACTAACAGCGATCTGTACACACAAATTAAGGCAGTAAAGAGTTGCTCTGATAAGCACTTTTAAACTCTTAGTGGTACTCAAAAAACTGAGCATCGCTAGTTATTAGGGGTCAAGCAGCAGTTTTAAACTTTTCTTCTTGTCTCACTCGGTTGCCAAAACAATCTCAACAGTCAGTCTTGAGTTTCACGGAGGGATGTGCAGAGAAAGAGAGCAGTAGACAGAGGAAACAGAAAAAGTATCAGGGCAACTCACCTTCCTTCCCAACCACTTTTCTATTCTTCTTCTATTTGTCGCTGTTTGAGGAACGAGCTAACATTTGTTTAATTTTGTGAAAAGCTGAATTTCCTAAGTAAATAACACAGTGGAAATAAACCTGTGACCCCCATGAAAGATGGTGTCAGATTTTGAAGCACATGGTTATCAAGCAAAAACTCAGTATCAGAATTTTCATAGTTACATTTTATACATGCAGTTGATATATATATATATATATATATATATATATATTTTAAAGCTGATAATCTTTAATTTAGACACAGTGATTTTTTTGGTGGAGAATAACATAACTAAATAATTGTAAATTTCATATTTAATCTAAATGTCTTCAGTTTTCTACAGAAGTTAAATTTTTATCAAAAGTTTACATTGGAAATACTACAGATTAAGAAGAATCTGCTAATGTAATAATACTAATGTCTTCTCTCAGATTTTAGGTAGGACAGGAAAACCTCCCTAATCTAATCACTTCTTATAAAATGCTTGAAATGCTTTGCTCAATCCTAGATTTAATAATTCCTCCCTTTAGTTGGTTGAAAATATATCTAAATTAGTAAGAACCCACTTCTGCCAACTCATTCCAGGAAAATATTCATTTCCACCTGCCAAATCATACCTCTGCTCCAGGTTGGCCTTTATTAAGACGAATGTCCTGCCTCCACTCCCATCTCCATGGGACCTGGTGATCATAGTCAGTCCTGAATGACCCTCAATATATCAGAAATAGAAGATAACCAATAACAGTAAAACATGTTTAAATGATCACTTAAATTAGCCTTATAAAATAGTAAGTGAGAGTCTGAAGGAGTAACTGCCCAAGGATAAATAAACCATTTTGAGTACATATAAATTCAAAAGTATTAGATAAGTAATAAATTTTATTTAAAATTCCTCAATAAAGAGATCAGTGAATGAAGATGTTTAACAAATTTTTAAAAAGGGAGAAATGTGCTTTTAATTTGGTAAACCAGAAAGTCTCAGGTAAATATAACACAATATATTCAATATGTTTCACATACTGCTGAATTTAAGTTTTAAGTTCTTAATGTAAAAATAATCTACTCTGTAATCAATTTACAAAATTCATAAATTAATTTTATTTATAAATCTAGGATAAAATTGTTGCTAGAATTACTTAACACATTTAATATTTTCAAAATATTTAAAAACATTTTTACTAGTTCAGTTTTCAAATGAGAAAAGATATTACTATATCACTGATATCTGAGCTTTAAAATAAAACCAGTACTTACTATAATTCATTTACTTAAATATAATTAATTTACTTAAGCATATTACATATATATAATATGCTTAAAATACTGCACTGAACCAGAAACTGTTTTAAAGATTTTGCAGTAGTTTCAAATTTTTAAAATTTTCATGTACGAAAAGATTTTGACTTAATCGTTGAAAATGAAGAAGCCTAGATACTTCAGACATAACTCAATTTATATGGATATTTAAACATGTATCTAGGTGTTTCTTCTAAGATTTTTAAAAGCAAAGCATCAGGTGTTCTACAAAAATTCACAAATTCATATAAGTTATCTTACATAATCTGTAAAGGAAAAAGTAGGCTTAAAACATTATTTGAGTGAGAATGAAAAGAACTATATTCTCTTCCTATGAGGACCAAGACTCCTAACCAACCATGATGACAAAGGGCAGATTTTTTAGAGAAATGAAATTATTTCTACATTACTTGATTAACATTAAATTCCACTTGGCAGCGCTATTAACTTACTTGCTACCTGAGACTTCCACTTTACTTTTTTTCTCTAAGATGGCTACAGAAAGCACGTATCCTGTTCACAGTCAAATTAAAACTATCATAAGCCTCACAAACTGTGAAGCTGGATTCTGATTTGCAAGAGTAAACCACTGGTAATTATGTATTACAAATTCTTCACTTGACAAAATTATGGTTTGTAGTGCTCCTTTAAGTAGAGTACCTCTATTTAAAGATTAATTTATTTATTTTGAGAGAGAGAGAGCGGGGGGGGCAGTTGCAGAGGGGGAGAGAGAGAGAGAGAGAGAGAGAGAATCTCAAGCAGACTTCCCGCTGAGCACAGAGTCCTACACAGGGCTCCATTTCATGACCCTGAGATCATGACCTGAGCCAAAATCAAGTCGGACACTTAACTGATTGAACTACCCAGGCGCCCCTACCTCTAATGTATTTAGAAGAGATTTCAGCAAATGATATACCTGATAAAGGGTTTGTATCCAAAACCTATAAAAAACTTATCAAACACAACACCCCCCCAAAATAATCCAGTTAAGAAATGGGCAGAAGACACGAATAAGAGACATTTTTCCAAAGATATCCAGATGGCCAACAGACACATGAAATGCTGCTCAACATCATTCATCATCAGGAAAATACAAATCAAAACCACGATGAGATACCACCTCACACTTTTTAGAACAGCTAAAATTAATAACACAGGAAACGAGATGTTGGCGAGGATGTGGAGAAAGGGGAACCCTCTTACACTGCTGGTGGGAATGCAAACTGGAGCAGCCACTCTTGGAAAACAGTATGGAGATGCCTCAAAGAGTTAAAAACAGAACTACTCTATGCCCCAGCAATTGCACTACTAGGTATTTACCCAAAGGATACAAAAATACTGATCTGAAGAGGCACATGCGCCCCGATGTTTATAGCAGCACTATCAACAATAGCCAAATTATGGAAAGAACCCAAATGTCCATCAACTGATGAATGGACAAAGAAGACATGAGATATAGATATAGATAGATAGATAGATAGATAGATAGATAGATAGATAGATAGCTACACATATACAATGGAGTATTACTTAGCCATCAAAAAGAATGAAATCTTTGTGCAAGACTGGTGAATCACAGATCTGTACCTCTGAAACAAATAATGCAATATATGTTAAGAAAAAAAAAAAAGAAGAAAATAGCAGGAGGGGAAGAATGAAGGGGGGGGAAATCAGAGGGGGAGACAAACCATGAGAGATGATGAACTCTGAAAAACAAACTGAGGGTTCTGGAGGGGAGGGGGGTGGGAGGATGGGTTAGCCTGGTGATGGGTATTAAAGAGGGCACGTTCTGCATGGAGCACTGGGTGTTATGCACAAACAATGAATCATGGAACACTACATCTAAAACTAATGATGTAATGTATGGTGATTAACATAACAATAAAAAAAATTTAAAAAAGAATGAAATCTTGCCATTTGCAATGCCATGGATGGAGCTAGAGTGTATTGTGCTAAGCGAAATAAGTCAGTCAAAGAAAGACAAATAACATATGATTTCACTCACGTGGAATTTAAGAAACAAAACAGATGAACGTAGAAGGAGGGGAAAAAAAGAGAGGGAAGCAAAGTGACTCTTAAGTATGGAGAACAAACTGAGGGCTGCTGGAGGGGAGATGGGCAGGGGATGGGCTGGGGATAGGTATTAAGGAGGGCACTTGTGTTGAGCACTGAGTGTTATATGTGAGTAATGAATCACTAAATTCCATTCCTGAAACCAATATATCACCATATGTTCACTAACTAGAATTTAAATAAAAATTTGAGGAAAAAAAATACAGGAGATTTCAAATTGCAAAAACAGAATTTGCCATCAAATTATGTTATTACATTGCCCCAACTCTTCGTAATGCCAGTCAGTGAGAAGTAGGGCTCATGTATCATGTTTTTGAGAGCTTAAGAGGGTGCACACCAAGTGCCCCAACACAACCAGACTTTAAACAGTCAACTGTTTGCTAAACAGATAAAGAAAAAAACCTTACGCAATTGACAAGTGTGTTTCATGCAAACACATTCATTGCCTGGAAACCTGGTAAATGTTTGTTTTGAAAGTAACCTTATAGTCTTTTCATATGCACTTTATCACTATTGGATTGGAGAGCAACTTATGACAATAAATTTTAATATTTATTTAATATTTAATATTTTTCTCAACATTATGATTTTGGCTTTAATTTTGTCACCTCCATCCCCTCCGACATACACACAAACCCACATATATACACACATTAATGGTAACTTTCACATATCTGGAATGCATTTCCTAAATTCCATATAGATCATGTTTAAATATAAATTATAACCCCCAAACATTAAGTCGCTCTAATCTCCTTCATGGAAAAAAGAGAACGTTGCTTAAACACTTTGTTGGAATAAACACGATTCTAGGCAACAGTCAAATTACTGTCCTCCTTATTAGCATGGGTACACCTTCTCTCAATGTTTGCATATTACCCAACAAAAATGCCAACCGCTGTTGTATTTCAACAATACTTGGTGTAATGAAGCAGACCCAAATGGAAATGTTCACTAAAGCTACACTTCCCTGCAAGAAACTCCCAGCACCTAGATAAAACCCCTTATCAGAGACAAAGGCCTTCATAGACAAACTATCTGAAGTTACCTGGTTATTATCCTAAGACTGATGGCTTTACAACTAATTGACAGGGAAAGTTTTTCTCATCTGGGGTTGAAGGAAGGGAATTTACCATTTCTATCTTGCATTCAGAAACAAAACTCAAAGTTAAGTAATTTATCGAAAGGGATTTTTTGGTGTGTTTTTTAATTTATTTTATTTTTTTTCCTTGGTAACACTTGGCAAAATGTTGAAAACAGAAAAATCCACTGGAGAAAAAGTAGTTATAAAATAAATAACATAGAACTGGGTTAATAATACCTTTAACGCATAAATAAGTCTTGCAAATAGAAAAGAGGAACACATAGGATTAACCACAACATGGAGAAAAATATATGCTCAAATCATATAAAAAATGCTCAAGTCACCAATGAAAATTAAAATAAATGATTGTAATTCTTCATTTCTCAAACTGACGGTTAAACACACACACACACAAAACTAATTCCAGGATGTGCAACAGTTGCTCTCATATAGAGTGCTACGGAAGTATAAACCAGCACAATCTTTCTGAAGGACAATTTGGCATATCAGTTCAAACACCTTTAAAATGCTCATACTCCTTTATTTAATTTTACTTCTAAGAATTTATTTTAAGAAAATAAAGAGAAATAGGCAAAAGATTAATCCAAGTATTTCCATCATAGTGCCATTTATAATAACAACAACGACAAAAAAGAATAATATTCTAAAAGCCCAGTAATACAGAATTGGTATAGGCATAAAATAAAAGGCAATGGAGCTACTTAGAAAGAAAGCAGCTGTAAAAGAATAGTTAGTAACATGAGAAAGTGTTCACTATTTAATGCTCAGTGAAAAAACATAGCAGGTTATGAAACAGAGTGATCATTCCAATCCTAATGTTATGTCTCCCAGTTCTGTATCTGTTTGTTCGTGTGTGTGCATACATGCAGTACAGAACAGTAGGACTGCTGACATGCACACAAACGAAATCACTGCTGATCTTTGAGTGGTAAAATATGGGTAATTTAAAAAATATCGTCACCTTTGTGCTTTTTTTTTTTTGGATTTGCCAATGTTCCATAATGAATTGATACAATAACACCGGGGGGAGTGGGGGTGGACATAATTACTCAGGAAAATAAAACTGTTAAGTTCCTATGTAGGTGATAGTGTCTGATAACCAGAATAACAGTGCTCAGGATAATGAAAATAATGTTCCTACAAAAGACTAAAACCGACTCTTTGCCCACATAAATGAAAAGAGTGGTATCACTCTCCACCTGGCAAAAGCAGCCATATGACGCAGTATTATATAACCTAATACCACACTATTTAGATAGGTTTTCTGCACTACCACTTACATATCTTCCCAGGAAAATAGTCAAATCACCCTCATTAGAACCACAGGCTTAAATGAAGCTATAGTCATAGTAAAGAAAGCACCAAAATTGCCCTTCTATAAAATGAAGGTAACAGCACTATCGATCCTAGTCTTTCAAAGAACTACGCATTTCTCAAGATAATACTAATACTGCTTTTAATATCAACAACAAAAATTCATGGCATATTTTATAATAACTAAGATACCTTAAGTTCCCATAACCCAGTATATTGTATACTCCATTTTTTTATTGTCTATATTTTAAAGGTTATATTTTCTATCTTTTCACTGAGCTTAAAAGTAGGCTTAACAAGTTACAGTTAAGCTGATTATTTTGCACATGAAGATATGACTACAATTTCCTGAATAAACAGATATCAATCAACAAATATTTATTGTGCATCTTCCATGTTCCATGAATCTTGCCAAGTACTGAAAGAAAATATTTTTAAGTATTGGCAAATCATTCCCTAGATCACATACGAGACAAGGAATTTATTTCCCCAAATTTCGTCTAATAATGACTACTGAATATTTATGAATATGAATAATTAGCTAACCCTTATACATTTCTTGTTAGTTTATTCTCTAACTGGAACGATTTTATTACTTTATAATACCATTTTAGTAAGTTTTGCTTTTGTTATTATAGTAAAATATACATGACATAAAATTTATCTTTTCATCATTTTTAGATATACAGTTCAGTTGTGTTAAATACATTCACATTATTGTGCTACCATCACCACTATCCATCTCCAGAACTTTTTCATCTTCTCAAACCAAAATTCTGTACCATTAAACAATTATTCCCCATTCTCTGCCCCCATCCCACCCAGCCCTTGGCAGCTAATATTCTATTTTCTGTTTCCATGAATTTGACCACCTAAGTACCTCATGTAAGTGAAATCATACAATATTTGTCCTTTTATGTCTGGCTTCTTTCAGTTAGCATAATGTCTTCAATGTTAATCCATGTAGCAGCATGTGTCAGAATTTCATTTCTTTTTTAACACTGAGTAATGTGCATTACACGTATATATCTCACTTTATCCATTCATCCATCAATGGACATTTGGGTTATTTCCACCTTTTGGCTATTGCAAATAATGTTGCAATGCACTGGTGTACAAATATCTAGTCAAGTCCCTGATTTCAAATCCTTTGAGAATATACACAGAAGTGGAATTGCTAGATAAGTTTTGCTTTCAAAAATTCCAACTTGCAATAACATATCTTTTGATTTTTTAAAGATTTTATTTATTTATTTTAGAGAGAGAGAGAGAGCAGGGGGAGGAGCAAAAGGGGAGGGATAAGGAGAGGACAGAATTTCAAAGAGACTCTACTCTGAGCAGGGAAGCCCGAGGCAGGGCTGGATCCCAGGACCCTGAGATCATGACCTGAGCTGAAACCAAGAGTTGGAGGCTTAACCAACTGAGCCACCCAGGTACCCCTATCTTTCAATTTTTAAAAAAAAAATCAGTATCATCAAATTCAGTCTCTAGGCTAATTTTTTTTTTTTTTTTTTTAAGTAGGCTCCACGCTGGGCCTGACCTCCCCTGAGATTGTGAGATTAAGACCTGAGCTGAGACAGAGTCAGACATTTAGTCAACTGAACCACCCAGGTGCCCCTCTATACTGAATTTTTAACTGCAAAATAGCTATTTCATTCTCTTTCATGGTATACTTTAAAAGCCCAAATTAAAAATAAAAGTACTTTTCATACTTAGGACTTAAAGGTAAATCTCCTGATAATACCAGTGTTAGCCAACTTTTCTCCAACAAAATGCATCGTGCTTTGGTGATGTCATCCATAAATACCCTTCCTGTTTCCCCACACCTTGTATCCTCTGCATTTCAGCGTCAACTGTCATTCTTAACCACCAAGCCATTCTGTTCTTGTAGCTGATATGTTCCACTCCAACTATTAACACATTCTTATCTCCCACTTCCAAATAACACATACACATTTTTTTAAGATTTTATTTATTTGGAAAATCTAATGATGTACTATATGTTGGCTAACTGAACCTAATAAAAAAAATACTTTATTTATTTGAGAGAGAGAGAGAGTGCACATGAGAGAGAGAGCACTAGCAGTGGGGAGGGGCAGAGGGAGAGGGAGAAGCAGACTCCCTGCTAAGCAGGGAGCAAAATGGGGGACTTGATCCTAGGACCCTGGGATCATGACCAAGTCGAAGGCAAATGCTTAACCAACTAAGCCACCCAAACGTCCCTAACACATACATATTTTAATAATGCCACCACAATGCTCACAATTTTGCTGTTAAACTAAGAGTTACTTAATGGGAAGAATTCCAGCCAAATGGAGTAAGAACAAAGTAGTATGTTTCAGATCAAATTGTGACTCTCCCTCAACACAATATTTCATTTCATACCACCATAAAAACCAGATGCAACACAGCTGGTCCATAATACAAATATTACTATCTGTTATTCAGTGGTGTTACAAAAGGATACCACTATTTTTTAAAAAATTATGCAGTGTATGTTAAGAAAAAAAAAAAAAGAAGAAGATAGCAGGAGGGGAAGAATGAAGGGGGGAAGTCGGAGGGGGAGACGAACCATGAGAGACAATGGACTCTGAAAAACAAACTGAGGGTTCTGGAGGGGAGGGGCGTGGGAGGATGGGTTAGCCTGGTGATGGGTATTAGGGAGGGCACGTTCTGCATGGAGCACTGGGTGTTATGCACAAACAATGAATCATGGAACACTACATCAAAAACTAATGATGTAATGTATGGCTATTAACAATAAAAAATTTAAAAAAACTAACATGAAAGGATTCTACTCACATTAATATGTGAGTAGTTCTTGAAATTATGAAAATATAAGTAAAGCATTTCATCACTATTGTGAGTGGAAATATAATCTAGAGATACAAAGCCATTTTCGAATTCCTGTGAATTACTGACCACTTGAGAAATGTAATTTGTATCAAAAAGAAAGAGAGTTATTATGCCTTGTATACAATCCATAATTTTAAGACACCAGTGGCATGATGAAGTTATTAAAGTCTTTCTGACAAGATAAAGACCATCATAACTCACTGCCACCTTCATCAAAGCTGGTGAATTATGGAATATATGAAGGGTAATTACCCTTCAAGTAAAGTATGTGGGCAGTTTCTTATTATAAATTTTTATCTTTAATACATAATTGTCACACTTTGTTAACAAACAATTTGAAGCAAGCTGAATTATGTGATTAAGTTATAAAAGAAAATTACTTCTTATCTGTTCATTTCTCATCCAAGACATCAAATATATGATTTTTTGTTACTAGGGTCCAGTGATTGGTACTGAAGTCAGTCAGAGCTATGGAAATACAAATTAACTGAAATAGGATAAGACTTTCCTCAATTATTTTTACAGCAAGGAAGGACAAAAAATTCTCAAAGATGTGATACAATTTTAATTCTCAAATCAACAATTAAAGAATCTATTTTGCCAAATCAATCAACAATGATAGTAATAACCTTGAAATACCTATAATATATCCATCATTTAATAAATCCCAACTATGCACTCACTATACATGCTAAATCATGACTTAAAGAACTCCAATTCCTTAGATGGGAGACTATAAATAAATACTGGAAATAACCAATATATCCTGAGAATATCCAACTAGTTTCTACTGCAAAGCTCTATGTTTCCATTCATTCACCCAAGAATCCACATCTCTACTAGCCCCTCAGGAGTATCATGAATTTGGATTTCCTTGCTTAGATTGCACAATAGTTCCCTTCCAGAAGTAAAGGTGATTGGGATCTTGTCCAGTCTGACTTTAGGCACTCAGACCATAATGTGGCATATTTCCCATACCTTTTACTGAGCCCAGGAAGTCTGTCCACCATGGGCCATTCCTAGAACACAAGAACTCCCAAGTAGCACAGGATACTGAGAGCTGTATTTAGCACCTGCCTAGGCATATGGCCAAGTTACAAGATAACTTGGGTTATCTGTGTGGGTCTGATAGGGCCTAGACATACAAATCCCCAGAACTACATCTATTCTTCTGAGAGCTCCCCGCCTCAAATGAAATGGGTTGAAAAATGTGGATTGTCAAACTGTTTTTGAGGAGGATAAGTAAAATGTTAAAGATGTAGCATTTCTCCCTGGCCTTTACATCAGCATAATGATTTGTAAACTAAGGGAAGATTTTAAGTGAAATTCCAATCATATAATTCAAAAGCGGGGATGAACAGCCTTAATGTACGAATCTCAGACGGAAGAGTAAGATGATTTTCTGCTTCTAGAAGTGCTACCTTCTCCTCACTTGCTGTAAGGGTCAAATGTTGCAGCTGGGAATTATCATTATTATACCTAATTATGATCACACTTTGCTTGGTAGCTTTCTTTCACATAACTTTTGAGATAGAAATTGTTATGGTATATTCTTGACTTTTATACTATGCATCAAAAGAGCAGTAATTTACTTATTCGTGTTCAGAGTAAATTATTAATTTGCTACTGACTACTCAGAATGAAGATTAGTGAAACAGATTTGAAATTGTAAAGAATGTGGAGCCTAGTTCCTCCTGACCCTCAACTTTTACCTAACAAACCTGAATGTGTCTGAACTGAAAGGCAAGTTTTAGTTTTCATATATATAGAAATTATACTACATTTCTGGGATACTTCTACATTTTCTCCATGAATGATTCAGAAATTAATTGCTAGAAATCTGTTGGCTTGTAATCATTTCCTTCAATGTTCAGAAGTTCATAAAATTGACAAAAATAAGACTCAGAAACTGTTCATAGCTACAATCTAGAAAGTAAGACTAAGTGGAGAGTGAGAAAATTTGTTTTCAAGATTAATAAGAGCTTATATTTAAGGACTAGCTAGCTAAATGCTAGGCACTTTCCAAAGTACTTTTAGAAGTATGAACTCATTAAGTGCTTACAGAAACCCTATAAAATGGGTACTATCAACCAACTAAGCCATTTTGCAGATGAGGAAACTGAAGCACAGGGAGTTTAAGTAATGTGTCCAAAGTCACGCCTCCTGCCAGTGGGTGGAAATCAGGCTGGCTCCAGAACATGTGGGCTTAATCACAACACAAACCACCTCCTTTAATTAGGAGCTGCAATAAGAATTTTGTTTTCCTATCTCAGTTCCTTCTCTGAAAATTAATGTATTTCATGTATGCTTGACCCAAGAATGGAATAATGTAAACTTACAAAAAGTAACTTTTGTTTTACCATAGTTTTGCTAACATATCTACAGACTCAATTTTTTAAAAGATTATTTATTTATTTAGAGAAAGAGTATGTTGGGGGGGGGGGTAGAGAGAGAGAATCTCAAGCAGACTCCCCGCTGAGTCCTGAGCCCAACACAGGATGGAATCCCATGACCCTGAGATCATGACCTAGCAGAAATCAAGAGCCAGACGCTTAAATGACTGAGCCACCCAGGTGCCCCTATGTTCTATTAATTATTAAAAATAACTTCATATAAATGATCCAAATATAAGAGTTTATAGATGTGTTTAAAGTTCATCATCTTTGGTTAAATCTGAAATGAAATGGACATGTTTAAAAATAACTTTGTACATATATAACCATTTCAATGAATAATTTACAAAATGTAAATACGGGGCAGGGAGGAGCAAGATGGCAGAGGAGTAGAAGACCAAAATTTCGTCTGGTTCCCAGGAATTCAGCTGGATAGGGATCAAACCATTCTGAGCACCTATGAACTCAAAAGGATATCGAAGAAAAGAATAGCAGCAACTCTCTGAACAGAAAAGCGACAACTTTCTGGAAGGTAGGACATGTGGAGAAGTGAATCCAAGGCAATATTCAGGAGGATAGACGGCAGGGGAGGGGGCCTCCGTCGGCCGCTACCGGCAAGTGATAGAGCAGCAGAGCACAAAATCGGAACTTTTAGAAGTCTGCTCTGCTGAGGGACGTCGCTCCAGTGCCTAAGCGGGAGGTGGAACCCTTGCCGGGACAGTGTGGTCTCAGGACCCTCGGGGTCACAGAAAGACCGGGGGTGCCTGAGTGTGGCAGAGCTCCCAGGTATCGGAGCAGGGAAGCCGGCTGCACAGACGGAGCAGAGGAGCAGGCTCTCAGCTCGGGGTTGCCATAAACCATGATCCACGGCACAGTCGGGCCACTGCTCTTCCAGCAGGGACCCAACGAGCGGCAGATCCGGGGAGACCCCCTTCCTCCCCTGGGAGGAGCAGCGCAAGAGCGCACCACAGGGATCTGCTGGGTTTGGAGACTCCACACGGGGTTGTGTGCCAGAGACAGAAAGGCTTGGTCACAGGCCGGGTGAGCATGGAGTGCGGCCGGAGACCAGGGAGATGGGAGTGACTGACTGCTTTTCTCTGGGGGCACACTGAGGAGCGGGGCCCTGAGTTCTCGGCTCCTCCTCCGGGCGGAGATTGGGAGGCCACCATTTTCACTCTCCTCCTCCAAAGCTGTACGGAAAGCTTGCAGGAAACAAAAGCTCCCGAGAGCAAACCCAAGCAGATTACTTAGCCCGGACCCATGAGGGCGGGGCAATTCCGCCTCCGGCAAAGACATTTGGGAACCACTGCAACAGGCCCCTCCCCCAGAAGATCAGCAAGAACAGCCAGCCAAGACCAAGTTTACCGATCAATGAGAACGGCAGAACGCCAGCACGAGGGGAATACTGCACATAGAATTCATGGCTTTTTTCCCCCTGATTCTTTAGTCTTTCAAAGTTAATTTAATTTTCTTTTTTTTTCTTTTTCTTTTTTTTTTTTTAATTTTTCTATTTCCCTTTTTCAACCAACATCTTATCAATCCCTTTTTAAAAAATCTTTTTAATTTTTAATTTTTAGAGTCAGATTCTATCCCTTCATAGTAGTTAACCTTATTTTTGGTATATATATAAGTTGTTCTCTTTTTAAAATTTTGGGATACAGTTTCTTCGAACAGACCAAAATATAACCTAAATCTCTAGTGTATGGCTTTGTTCTAGTCTCCTTCCTGATCACATTCTGTCCCCCTTTTTTTTTAATTTCTCTTCTTTCATTTTTCAACCAACTTCTTATCAATTCCTTTTATAAAATCTTTTATAATTTTCATCTTTGCAGTCATATTCCATCCCTTCATCTTATTTATCCTTGTTTTTTACATATATAAGTTTTTCTTTCTTTAAAATTTTGGGAGGCACTTTCTTCTAACAGACCAAAATATGTGAAAATCTATTGTGTGGCACTGATCTATGCACCAGTCTGATCATATTTGATCATATTCTTTTTTTTTTTATCTTTATCTTTTTTTTTCTTTCTTTCCCTTTCTTTTCCCCCAGTTTCAGGTCTCTTCTGATCTGTTTAATGTATATTTTTCTGGGGTCGTTGTTACCCTGTTAGCATTTGTTCTCTCATTCATCTATTCTCCTCTGGGCAAAATGACAAGATGGAAAAAATCACCTCAAAAAAAAAAACAAGAGGCAGTACCAACTACCAGGGACCTAATGAATACGGACATTAGTAAGATGTCGGAACTAGAGTTCAGAATGACGATTATAAAGATACTTAGCTGGGCTTGAAAAAAGCATGGAAGATATTAGAGAAACCCTTTCTGGAGAAATTAAAGAACTAAAATCGAACCAAGTCGAAATCAAAAAGGCTATTAATGAGGTGCAATAAAAAATGGAGGCTCTAACTCCTAGGATAAATGAGGCAGAAGAAAGAATTAGTGAAATAGAAGACCAAATGATGGAGAATAAAGAAGCTGACAAAAAGAGAGATAAAGAACTACTAGATCACAAGGGCAGAATTCGAGAGATAAGTGATACCATAAGACAAAACAATATTAGAAAAATTGGGATCCCAGAAGAAGAAGAAAGAGAGAGGGGGGCAGAAAGTATATTGGAGCAAATTATAGCAGAAAACGTCCCTAATTTGGGGAAGGAAACAGGCAAAAAATCCAGGAGGCACAGAGAACCCCCCTCAAAATCAATAAAAATAGGTCAACAGCCCGACATCTAATAGTAAAACTTACAAGTCTCAGAGACAAAGAGAAAATCCTGAAAGCAGCTTGGGACAAGAGATCTGTAAACTACAATGGTAGAAACATTAGATTGGCAACAGACCTATCCACAGAGACCTGGCAGGCCAGAAAGGACTGGCATGATATATTCAGAGCACTAAACGAGAAAAATAGGCAGCCAAGAATACTATATCCAGCTAGGCTGTCATTGAAAATAGAAGGAGAGATAAAAATCTTCCAGGACAAACAAAAACTAAAAGAATTTGCAATCATCAAACCAGCCGTACAAGAAATATTGAAAGGGTTCCTCTAAGCAAAGAGAGAGCCTACAAGTAACACAGACCAGAAAGGAACACAGACAATATACAGTAACAGTCACCTTACAGGCAATACAATGGCACTAAATTCATATCTTTCAATAGTTACCCTGAATGTAAATGGGCTAAATGCCCCAATCAAAAGACACAGGGTTTCAGATTGGATAAAAAAACAAGACCCATCAATAGGCTGTCTGCAAGAGACTCATTTTAGACCCAAAGACACCTCCAGATTGAAAGTGAGGGGGTGGAAAACCATTTACCATGCTAATGGACACCAAAAGAAAGTTGGGTTGGCAAACCTTATATCAGACAAATTAGATTTTAAACCAAAGACTGTAATAAGAGATGAGGAAGGACACTGTATCATACTTAAAGGGTCTATCCAACAAGAAGCTCTAACAATTGTAAATATCTATGCCCCTAACATGGGAGCAGCCAATTATATAAACCAATTAATAACAAAAGCAAAGAAACACATTGATAACCATATAATAATAGTAGGGGACTTAAAAATCCCCCTCACTGAAATGGACAGATCATCCAAGCAAAAGATCAACAAGGAAATAAAGACTTTAAATGATACACTGGACCAAATGGACTTCACAGATATATTCGGAACATTCCATCCCAGAGCAACAGAATACACATTCTTCTCTAGTGCCCATGGAACATTCTCCAGAATAGATCACATCCTAGGTCACAAATCAGGTCTCACCCGGTACCAAAAGACTGGGATCATTCCCTGCAGATTTTCGGACCACAACGCTTTGAAACTAGAACTCAATCACAAGAGCAAAGTCGGAAAGAACTCAAATTCATGGAGGCTAAAGAGCACCCTACCAAAGAATGAATGGGTCAACCAGGAAATTAAAGAAGTATTAAAAAATTTCATGGAAACAAATGAAAATGAAAACACAACTGTTCAAAATCTTTGGGATGTAGCAAAGGCAGTTCTAAGAGGAAAGTATATAGCAATACAAGCCTTTCTCAAGAAACAAGAAAGGTCTCATATACACAACCTAACCCTACAACTAAAGGAACTGAAGAAAGAACAGCAAATGAAGCCTAAACCCAGCAGGAGAAGAGAAATAATAAAGATCAGAACAGAAATACAAACCAAAAGAACAGTAGAACAGATCAACGAAACTAGGAGCTGGTTCTTTGAAAGAATTAATAAGATTGATAAACCCCTTGGTAGACGTATCAAAAAGAAAAGAGAAATGACCCAAATAAATAAAATCATGAATGAAAGAGGAAAGATCACAACCAACACCAAAGAAATACAAACAATTATAAGAACATATTATGAGCAACCATATGCCAGCAAATTCGATAATCTGGAAGAAATGGATGCATTCCTAGAGATGTATAAACTACCAAAACTGAACCAGGAAGAAATAGAACAGACCTATAACCACTAAGGAAATTGAAGCAGTCATCAAAAATCTCCCAACAAACAAGAGCCCAGGGCCAGATGGCTTCCCAGGGCAATTCTACCAAACGTTTAAAGAAGAATTAATACCTATTCTTCTGAAACTGTTCCAAAAAATAGAAATGGAAGGAAAACTTCCAAACTCATTTTATGAGGCCAGCATTACCTTGATCCAAAACCAGACAAAGACCCCATCAAAAAGGAGAATTACAGACCAATATCCCTGATGAACATGGATGCAAAAATTCTCACCAAAATATTAGCCAATAGGATCCAACAGTACATTAAAAGGATTATTCACCACGACCAAGTGGGATTTATTCCTGTGCTGCAAGGTTGGTTCAACATCTGCAAATCAATCAATGTGATACTGTACATTAATAAAAGAAAGAACAAGAACCATATGATCCTCTCAATAGATGCAGAAAAAGCATTTGACAAAGTACAGCATCCTTTCTTGACCAAAACTCTTCAGAGTATAGGCATAGAGGGTACATACCTCAATATCATAAAAGCCATCTATGAAAAACCCACAGCGAATATCATACTCAATGGGGAAAAACTGAGAGCTTTCCCCCTAAGGTCAGGAACATGTCAGGGACGTCCACTATCACCATTGCTATTCGACATAGTACTAGAAGTCCTAGCTACAGCCATCAGACAACAAAAAGAAACAAAAGGCATCCAGATCAGCAAAGAAGAAGTCAAAATCTCACTCTTTGCAGATGATATGATATTTTATGTGGAAGACCCAAAAGACTCCACCCCAAAACTGCTAGAACACATACAGGAATTCAGTAAAGTGGCAGGATATAAAATGAATGCACAGAAATCAGTGGCATTCCTATACACCAACAACAAGACAGAAGAAAGAGAAATTAAGGAGTCGATCCCATTTACAATCGCACCCAAAACCATAAGATACCTAGGAATAAAACTAACCAAAGAGGCAAAGAATCTGTACTCAGAAAACTATAAAATACTCATGAAAGAAATTGAGGAAGACACAAAGAAATGGAAAAATGTTCCATGCTCATGGATTGAAAGAACAAATATTGGGAAGATGTCAATGCTACCTAGAGCTATCTACACTTCTAAGGCAATCCCTATCAAAATACCATCAACTTTTTTCAAAGAAATGGAACAAATAATCCTAAAATTTGTATGGAACCAGAAAAGACCCCGCATAGCCAGAGGAATGTTGAAAAAGAAAAGCAAAGCTGGTGGCACCACAATTCTGGACTTCAAGCTCTATTACAGAGCTGTAATCATCACAACAGTATGGTACTGGCACAAAAACAGACACATAGATCAATGGAACAGAATAGGGAGCCCAGAAATGGACCCTCAAATTTATGGTCAACTGATCTTCGACAAAGCAGGAAAGAATGTCCAATGGAAAAAAGACAGTCTCTTCAACAAATGGTGTTGGGAAAATTGGACAGCCACATGCAGAAGAATAAAACTGCACCATTTCCTTACACCACAAACAAAAATAGACTCAAAATGGATGTAAGACCTAAATGTGAGACAGGAGTCCATCAAAATCCTAAAGGAGAACACAGGCAGCAACCTCTTTGACCTCAGCTGCAGCAACTTCTTCCTAGAAACATCATCAAAGGCAAGGGACGCAAGGGCAAAAATGAACTATTGGGACTTCATCAAGATAAAAAGCTTTTGCACAGCAAAACAAACAGTCAACAAAACCAAAAGACAACCGACAGAATGGGAGAAGATATTTGCAAATGACGTATCAGATAAAGGGCTAGTATCCAAAATCTATAAAGAACTTATCAAACTCAACACCCAAAGAACAAATAATCCAATCAAGAAATGGGCAGAAGACCTGAACAGACATTTTTCCAAAGAAGACATCCAAATGGCCAACAGACACATGAAAAACTGCTCAACATCACTCAGCATCAGGGAAATCCAAATCAAAACCTCAGTGAGATATCATTTCACACCTGTCAGAATGGCTAAAATTAACAAGTCAGGATACGACAAATGTGGCAGGGATGCGGAGAAAGGGGAACACTCCTACACTGTTGGTGGGAATGCAAGCTGGTGCAGCCACTCTGGAAAACAGTATGGAGGTTCCTCAAAAAGTTGAAAATAGAGCTACCCTACGACCCAGCAATTGCACTACTGGGTATTTACCCCAAAGATACAAATGTAATGATCTGAAGGGATACGTGTACCCCGATGTTTATAGCAGCAATGTCCACAATAGCCAAACTGTCCATCGACAGATGAATGGATAAAGAAGATGTGGTGTATACATACAACGGAATATTATGCAGCCATCAAAAGGAATGGAATCTTGCCATTTGCAACGACGTGGATGTAACTGGAGGGTATTATGCTGAGCAAAATAAGTCAATCAGAGAAAGACCTGTATCATATGATCTCACTGATATGAGGAATTCTCAATCTCAGGAAACAAACTGAGGGTTGCTGGAGTGGTGGGGGGTGGGAGGGATGGGGTGGCTGGGTGACAGACATTGGGGAGGGTATGTGCTATGGTGAGCACTGTGAATTGTTAAGACTTTTGAATCACTGACCTGTACCTCTGAAACAAATAATACATTATATGTTAAAAAAAAAAGAAGATAGTAGGAAGGGAAAAATGAAGGGGGGGAAATTGGACGGGGAGACGAACCATGAGAGACTATAGACTCCGAGAAACAAACTGAGGGTTCTAGAGGGGAGGGGGTTGGGAGGATGGGTTAGCCTGGTGATGGGTATTAAAGAGGGCACATATTGAATGGAGCACTGGTTGTTATACGCAAACAATGAATCACGGAACACTACATCAAAAACTAATGATGTAATGTATGGTGATTAACATAATAAAAAAATAAAAACAAAACAGTAAAAAAAAAAAAAAAAAAGGAAAATGTAAATACCATGGTAAAAACTCCCAATCCCCATTGGCTTTCAAAGTTCTGGAGTCAGATTTTCAACTAGGCAAGACATCTCTTGGATGGTTAAGGTCACTCATATTCAACAGTTTTATCGTTTCCCCCAAGCTTACACTTTCTAAACACATTTGTACCGTGTTTAATTACACCATCTAATCAACCCAAAAAGAAACTTCCTATTTTTTTCACTCTACTCTTGCCTTCAATCCCCTCAATGCAATAATTCATTATAAAGTTCCACTAATTCTGTCTCTGACATGTCTCCTGAATCTGTGACCTGCCTTCATTCCTATATTCACTGCTCCAGTTCTCAGCCCCATTTTCTTACCCCATGAACCTGTAAAGGTAACAGCTTCTAACGGGTTGCCTTATCCTCCGTTTTTTTCCTTAATCAGTCCTTCGTAAATATCTACCATAATTCTCTTCTAAAATAAAAAAACATTTTTTAACTTTTAAGTTTCCAATTGTTTATAGCAGAAGTTATACTAGACTCACCAGAGGGGCTTGTTAAAACAGATTGCCGAAGGACCCCCTCCCCCTTTCTGATTCAAAAGGACTGGGATAGGGCCCAAGAATCTGCATTTCCTACAAGTTCCTAGGTGGTGCTAATGCTGCTGGGCCAGAGACCACACTAGTTTTTTCAACCAGTGCTGTGCATAAAACTACATGGGGACGTTTTACAAAATGTCCTTCCACACCCTAAACCAGATACATGCAGGACTTGATTGCCTTGGTTTTTTTTTTAATCCTCCAGGTAATTCTGATTTGCAGAGTACTGTGATCTGTATTGTATACTTGAAACTTGCTTAGAGGATAGATCTTAAGTGTTCTCACCACACACACCCACACATACCCACACACACAAATGGCAACTATATGACCTGATGGATACCTTAATTAGCTTGACTGTGATCATCTCACAATGTATACATGTAGTAAAACATCAGGTTGTACATTTTAAACATACACAGTTTTTACTTGTCAATTATGCCTCAATAACACTGGGGAAAAATAAAAAACAATGTAGCAAGGTGTCCTCTATTTTTATTTGCTAAATCCGGCAATCCTACCCATATTCTCATTTCAAACTGGGCCCTACAATTTGTGTAACCCCTCCTGATCATGACAACAAATTTAAACATTAACTTCATAAGGCAAATGAATGAACTGAGTAATATACAACACCAGTTGGGATCACACGGAATGAAAAACTTTCTTACTTTTTCTTTGAGCATTTTCCTTTGCTGCCCTCGAACCCCCCACAGAAACACACCCTGATGTACAACTTTCCTGCCAAGTTTCCATCTGCACAAAGGTGTAAAAGTACCGCTGCCAACTAAGAAATAAAAACCTGGAAATGAAAGCCCTTTAGAGATTTAGACACACCAACAATATGAAGAGTTTAACAGAAAGAATGAAAATTTAAAGAAATATTTTTTCACAAAAGCACAATTTTCCTAAAAAAAAAAAAGGTACCTGGAAAAAAGAAGCTAACATGTTGCCTATACCAATATCACCAATAACATAAAATTGAGAAGAGAGAGAGCACTGGGAATACAGAACTTAATTGATTCTGCCTTTTCTACTACCTGGCACTTAAAAATCTAATATTGACTTTGGAAATATTTCTAAACACTATGATGCTATTTTGATTTTTAAATATTACGTTTGAAAGGTTTATGTCCACTTCTCAATAAATATAGATGTTTTTCCTTCAAGTGTCTTACCGAAGTCAGGGGTAGATTTTTCTTTCCTTCTTTTTTATAGCTGTCAATCATATATATTATTTGTGTCTACTTCAAACTCATTTTGCAATAAAGGTTTTCAAAATCCTCTCTCCTTCCTCTGGGGGAATAACAAAGGGTGAAACAAACAAGGAAGATGACTTTATATAATCCTTTCATTTCAGATCCTGGTTCCTTCCTGCTGTGAACTTCATGCCAGAATTCTGCTTTACTGTGCTTCAGATATGGACAAGATGAAAGAAGCTCTTATATCCTATAAAGAGTAAGTTCACCTTTGGTGTAAATGTTGGAGAAATGTGAAGAATGATTTAATCTTTGACGAAAATATAATGTGTCCTGAAAGTTGAGTTCAGGTTTGAAATGCTCCAAACGTTTAACTCCTAAGAATACCAATTTCACAAGCAGGATGTAGCAGTTACCTATCCTTCATCGGTTCAATGCTTAAGGCTTGCAGCAAGTTGACTGGAGTAGGTAGCGACAAGAGCAGACTGCCTGGCTTCAGATCCCAGTTCTACCTCTTATGAACCCTCTGACCTTGTGCAGGCTTCTTGGGCTCTTGGTACCTCACCCACATAAGGGGGATGATGATAGTATCTATTTCATAGGGCTGCTGTAAGCATCAAAAGGTACAGTTCTTGGAAGAAGGCCTTGTCCGCAAAAGCATCATGGAAGTGTTGTTATTAACATTAGTATTAAAAATATTTCTGTCTCATCTAGGAAAACAAGTCCCTTGTATACAATAGTAAACTTCTCACTTATTTTTCCTGGCATGCATGATGGATATCAAGGTTTTAAAGAAAAGTATTGTTTTATCTTTTATTTCCTATCAAGAATCAGACCTTGCAAAAAGCTAAAACGATTTTACAAATATCGCCTGGTTGAGAGACATTGTAATGTACAAAGAGCAGCGGGCAGACACCCAAGAGATTTATTAAAGTCCTGGTTCAACTTAAACTGTGACTGCACTTTAGCTTTTAGTCCTTTTCTCATCTGTAAAATGAGTAGGTACTCATACAATTTCGAATGTTTCTTGCAGAACTAAAATTCTACTTTTATAACCTTTAACATCAATGTCAAACTTGTCAGAAAGGAATTCCATGAACTCCTACTTATCAAAGGGCCTTTTTAGGGTAGCTTTTCTTGAAATTCTCATTCTCTCATACTATGAAATTTATCATCCTATACTGTTCATACTTCCCACCCCTCCAAAGCCAGGCAATAAAATAATCCCACTGTTAAGTGACCCGAAAAACAAGAATGAGTAATTGGTAAAAGCCTCCATTACTACCTGACTCTGACAGAAAAATTAATAATACCTATTAGTGTGGTATGCAATTTATCCATATTAACAAATATTATGTTATTCTAATGGCAGATTTTAGAGTAGTGCTTCTCAACCTGGGGCAATTTTACCCCCCACGAGACATTTGGCAATGTCAGAAGTCATTTTTGGTTATCACAACTAGGGGAGTGCACTGGCATCAAGTGGGAAGAAGCCAGGGATGCTGCTGAACATCCTCTGATACAAGGACAGCCCCACACAACAAAGAATTAATGACCTCACCCAAATGTTAAAAGTGCGGAGGTTAAGAAACCCTGTCCTCAAGAATGGTTTTCCACGGGGGCAGTAGTGCCCCCTAGAGGGCGATGCAGATAGCCTGTCATCAGGGTTGGGGTGAGAAGGGGGCTACTGGCATTAGTAGGCGGGGTCCAGAAATACATCATGCAATGCGCAAGACATTCCTTCTTAATGAAGTACTGTACCATATCCTTCCTACTCAGCTTTCAAACGTCCCATGAACCACAATGGTGATAAACTTGTTTATGATTATCTGAGCCCAGAACCTAATTCCGTTTTACATACAAACACACAAAATTTTTTGTATGGCTTAAAAACTTCCGTGTTTAGAAATGAAACGACATAAATCAAGAGAAGACAGCATTTTGTTTGATTTGGAACTCTGCCAAGAGTTGCTCATCATTTTGGAAAAATAACATCACCAACAACGCCCTTCATAGTATCTGAGTGGCCAATACAACAAAAACATCAATCTTTGTGTACATCTGCCACATACCCTGTGATTCTACATCTAGGCACAGCTTCTGAATACTTCATATTTCTTCCTGTGTAACTGAAACTAAGCATTTACATACTAAAATGTATATTATTTCATTATAAATTACTTCATTTGCATTGTCATTTTATATTAGTTAGGGATTTTATATATATGTGTGTGTGTATATATATATATATATATATATATATATATATATTATATATTTTTTAACTATGCGTGCAGGCAGGTTATATTACATACGAATTTCATTTCATGGTACTAAAGAGGGTACTATAAAACATATTTATAAAAAAGAGGCATTGGATATTACAGGTTTGAGGATCTCTGCTTTACAGATGACCTCATTTGACTCCTTCGTTTTATGGAAGTCAAGTTGGAGGCCCCGAAAGGAGCCCAGATTCTCCTCATGGCAAGTCCACAACACGTCATTCTGATCTTACATCCATGCTATCAAAAGATCTCTGAGTAGAAGGGACTGCCTGATTCAAATTCACACAAACTGTCCCTCCAAATATACAATATAAACCTGACCTGTACAGCATCCACATATAAAATGTTACTATGGGAACCAGGACAAGGACAAACTGTGAAAATTGTTCGTGCCGACCCATCAGAAAGCAAAGTTTCCTTCATTTGGTTGGTTGTGCGATCTTCCACGTAAAAACAAAGTGAATGAAAATGAGAATGACTCATTTCAGAGGTTTATCATTTGGCAAGATTAAATCACCACAGGTCTCAAATTTCCTCAGGAAACAATATGCCACAGACCAGGCTTTGGAAGGAAACAATAACAAGTAATCTATTTGAGCAGTCCCTAAACTCATTTTACCCATTCATATGGAGTCCAGTTTTCATCTCACTCTAAATGCCAGAGAGACCAAATGCCTGTTTTGATTACAGTGTCTCCTTAATATGATTTTTGGTAATATTACAATCTCCTTCCTGAAACCTTAATTTTCCCTCTTGTTTACTTGTGAGGCAAACATTAATTGAGTGCTTCTTGTTTAAAACACTGTACAGAATGCTCTAGGGAATTATAAACTAGAAGACAAACTGTCTGTCATTGACAGCGTTCCCCCTAAAAGAGGAAACAGAACAAATATAAACATATAAACACAAGCAGAGGGCAAAATCAAGGAGACTGCAGAAGAGTGATATGCAAGTATTAAAGGGAAAGACAAATCAAATCTTAAAAAACAAACAAAAAACATGTGGGGAGCTGAGAAGCTGAAAGACAATCCTCCCAAGTCTCCTTTTTAGTTTTCTGTGATGCGCGCTTTCTCCCTTGAACTTTTTCTATCTAGTGGGGAGTCCAAGGGGTGCTTCTGAATGCTTTACATCTTCTCGCTACTTGTAACTAAGCATTTACATACTGAAATTTTACTTTATTATTTATTATAAACTACTTGATTTGTATTGCCGTTTTGTATTACCATGAGGGATGACATACACACACACACACACACACACACACACATATAATGCAGATATCCAGTCTGCTTACCCCACGATGGCACGATGCACGATGCTATTCAAGTGTTAAGTCACAATTAACACAGTTCTTCCTACAGAAGAAAGGACTGCAGGTCTCTCGAGGGCAGACAGAAATTTGGCAGATGACCTTTCATTTATAGCACCACAGAAGAAATAAACAGAACTATCCCATATTAATCTCTAATCTAGCAAAACAACATTCCTCTTTCATTTTTAGTTTCATCTTTAAAAATGGAGAAAGGTAACTTCAATGCCCTCTCTTTTGTAGGGGAAATAAAAGAGGAGCTAAGCCAATTTGTCATTTCTGAAAGAAAACAGAAGGCCTCCACATAGTAAACAGGGCCCTGGGCATGAACAGCAACATCCCCTGTTCCTCACATACTCAAATATAAATCACTGACCTCTTAGCTGAAAGGCTGCTTTCTTAATGCACATTTTACCTACAGATTCCTTCCGCAAAGAAAAAGCCTCATTTGGCGAATTTTTAAACTCTCTAGCAGAACAGATTTCTCACCCTTACTCAGACAACTAGGTCACTATTTTCAGAAACCCCCACTTAAATACTTGATTTTACTCCAGCTAAAGTTTTATTCATTCAACTAAAATTTATGGAACACTTGCCAGGTTCCAGGCACTGTTATAAAAATCCCAGCCCAGTGAAGCCTCAGTTCTGGTGGGGACAGACAATAAGGGGAAAACATTTAAGTAAATTATATAATACGTTAGATAATAACAAGTCTACACAAGGGGAAAAAAGAGGAGGGCAAAGAATCAAGAACTACAGGTGAAGGTCTGCAAATTTAGATAGCGTCGTCAAGGCAGGTTTCAATGAGAAAGTCACTTGAACCGTCTTCAACTCACAGAAAAATCCCCTTTCTCTCTAGATTTTAAGTCAATTCTTATGTTGCCTCACTTTTTCCATTTTCATATTACTGTTTTTATTGCTACATGGTGGTTTTGAAAAAGATCATTTCAACTAAGATAAGTTTCCAGGAACTTTGTAAAGAACACTGCCCTACCACTTAACATTCCTTCCCTCTCCCCCACAAAAACTTTTCTGCATACCCACAAAAACAAATAAGAAAATATGAGGGAGCAAAAGGGAAGCCATGCCCATTCACAAAGCAAAAGAAAACAACCCTAAATAGGTAGGAATAACTCTAATGAAAAATGTGTGGGATACACAAAGAAAAACCACAGAATTTTTCTGAGAGCAATATATACAGTTATAAAAACAATGGGAAATAAATATTGTCACCCAGTATGAGAAGACTAAATACTATAAAAATGTTATTTCTTCTAAAATTAATTGGTAAATTTAATGCAATTCTGCTAAAAATCTCAAGGTAGAGCAGAACTGAGTAGAACAATGCTAAGGCTACTGACCAGTGGTTCTTAAACATGGACATATATCAGAATCCATCAGGGTTTCCTCAGTACACATGCCTGCATCCCACCACAGACTTACTAAAGTAGCTTACAAAGGTTGCATGCATTTGGCCGAAGCTTCCCAGATAATTTTGAGGCACAAACTGGTTAAGAATCAATGACTGGGAATAATAAATGATAGCAAAGCTAACCGGAAGAAAAAGGATGACTAGAAAGTATGACTTAGCAGCCATTATAACCTATCTCCAAGCTAAAAAAATAAGATCAATGTGGTACTTAAAGAAGAACAGACAGATACATCCTCTCAAGGAGAAGAATAAACTTATAAACTTCCTAGGAAGTAATGTTCCGTATTCACATATGATAAATGAAAAATCACAAATCCATGGAGAAGAAATAGATTGTTTTCTAAATTACTTTAAGAAAACTGGGGAAGGGATCAACTTACAATTATACATCACACACATACACACACCCACACTCTCTCTCACTCAACCAGGTGGATTAAAAAACTGAAGGGAATTTTATGGTTTCAGGTCTTATATTCAACTCGAATCCATTTCAAGTTAGTTTTTGTGCAGGATGTGAGATAGTGGTTTAGTTTCATTCTTCGGCATGTAGCTAGCTGCACAGTTTCCTGATGCCATTTATGAAGGGACTGTCCTTTCTCGATCGCATGTTCTTGGCTCCTTTGTCATAAACTGTTCACGTATGTGTGAGTTTCTTTCTAGGCTCTCGATTCTGTTCCACTGACGTACATGTCTGCTTTTATGCCAATACCACGCTGTCTCGACTACTATAGCTCTATAGTGTAGTCTGAAATCAGGGAGCATGGTACCTCTAGTTTTGCTCTTCTTTCTCATTATGATAATCTGTGGTTCTATGCAAATTTTAGAATTATTTGTTCTACTTCTGTGAAAAATGCCTTTGGAATTTTGATAAGGGTTACATTTAATCTGCAGATTGCTTTGCGTAGTATGGATATTTCAATAATACTGATTCTTCCAACCCATGAACACAAAATACCTTTCCATTTATTTGTGTCTTCTTCAAGTTCTTTCATCAGTGTCATACAGTTTTCAGAGTAGAGGTCTGTCACCTCCCTGGTTAAATTTATTCCTACGTGTTTTACTTTTTGATGTAATTGTAAATGCATCAATTGTAAGTGTTAATTTCTCTTTCTGATAATTTGTTATTATTGTATAGAAATACAGATTTCTATATGTTGATTTTGTATCCTGCGACTTTACTGAATTCGTTTATTAGTTCTAACAGCTATATGGTGGAGTCTTTGGGTTTTCTCTATATAGAAAATGTGCTGGTAAGCTCCTCGACATCAGTCTTAGTAATATTCATGTAGACCTGACTCCAAAGGCAAGGGAAACAAAAGCAAAAATAAACAAATGGGCTTACAGCAAACAAGTTTCGGCACACCAAAAGAAACCATCATCAACATGAAACGGTAACCAACTAAATGGGAGATGTTTGCAAGTCATATATCCAACAAAGAGATTAATATCCAAAACATATAAAGGACTCACACAACTCAACAACAAAAAAACAACCTGATTTTAAAATGCACAGAAGATCTGAATAGACATTTTTCCAAAGAAGTCATACAAATGGCCAACAGACACATGAAAAGATATTCAGCATCACTAATTATTATGGAAATGCAAACCAAAACCACAATGGACATCACCTCACACCAGTTAGAATGGTTATTATAAAAAAGACAAGAAATAACAAGTGTTGGCGAAGATGTGGAGAAAAGGGAACCCTTATGCATGGTTGGTGGGAATCTAAATTGGTACAGCCACTGTGGAAACCAGTATGGTGATTATTCAAAAAATTAATAATAGAACTACCATTTAATGGTAGTTATTCACTATTCAATCCAGCTATTCCACTTCTGGATATTTATCCAAAAAACACAGAAATGCTGATTCAAAAAGATATACGTACCCCTATGGTCACTGCAGCATTATTTACAATAGCCAAGAATGGAAACAACCTAAAAGTCCACAGATGGATAAATGGATAAAGAAGATGTAGTATATATATATAATGGAATACCACTCAGTCATAAAAAACAGTGAAATCTTGCCATTTGCAACAACATGGATGGGCCTTGAAGGTATCATGCAAAGTGAAATAAATCAGACAAAGACAAATATCATGTGATTTCACTAATATGTTGAATCTCTAAAAACAAAACGAATGAACAAACATAAGAAAACATAAACCAAGTCATAGACGCAGAGAACAAATGTGTGCCAGAGGGGACGGGGGTGGTAAGAGGCAGGTGAAATGGATACCTGTATGGAAAGGATGGTAACTAGACTTCTAGTGGTGATCACTTTGTAGTATACATAGAGATCGAATTATAATGTTGTACATCTGGACAAAAAATTTAAATAATTTTAACCATACCAAACCAAACCAAAAACCCTAAAGGTGGTGGATGGGAAGAGAATAAAATAAATTATTGAAAAAGAAAAAAAAAAACAAGAAGAAAACTTAGGTCATTTTTACCAGATCACTTGAGAGGAAGAAAAAGGGGCAACAGACATGGATCCACAAGTTAGATCAGAATACAAAGAATGATAAACAGATAAGAGGTTACAAAACCACAGGCACAGTATGATTCTATTCTATATCTATCAACACACATATTTGTAAGGATAGCTACTTATATGTTAACAGTAGTTGACTCTTGCTGATTTTTTTCACTTTTAGTTTGTGTTCAGTTTCTTAATGTTATACAATGAATTTGTATGTTTTAATTTTTTAAAAATGGTATATTTTTCAAAGCTATGTAGTTAATGTGTTCACTGATTTTTTTCATATAATGGCAAACTGGGCACATAAAAGGATAGGTTTAAAACTCTTCATGGGTTTTTAAGTGTTTTGCCCGTCTTAAAAAATGTTTTGTCCTAATTATTGCTTTGCTTTTTCTTATTAATTCCAGTCTGCTGAAAATTCCTGCTCTCGCAGATCACAATTATTTTTCACAAGTTGGAATAACTATGTGTCCAATCATAGCAATAAGCTGTAATAATTAAGTATTTGATAAAAGTGATATATTAGACCAAACCAAATTTTGATAACAGGGGATGATTAGATTTGGTACTCTGCTTGGTACAGAGAAAAGACCTGGTAAGCAACTGCTCTATCAATGAGCAGAAGAGGGATCCTACCACTAAGAGATCAGCAGAAACAGCCTGAATGTCCAACAGAATTCTTGCAGTGATGTTTTCCTACAAAATGTATGCATGCTCTTTAAGATAAATCTGAAAGCTACAAGACATAAAGGACATCCATAATCCCACCAGATCAGAGACTAGATTTTAAAACATTTCAATCTCACCCAGAATTAGCAAGATACAAAAAAAAAAAAAAGGAAAAAACTTTAAGAAGTTCTAAAGACAGGATACCATGCTAAGTTAAACAAGTCAGTCACAAAAAGACAACACAAAAAGTGTGATTCCATGTATATGAGTTATCTGAAGTGTCAAAATCATAGAAACGTAAAGTAGAATGATGGTCACCAGAGCAAGAGGAGGAGAGAGTGAAAAGTTGTTCTCTAATGGGTACAGAGCTTCTATTTCGTAAGATGAAAAAGTTCTGGAGATCTGTTACACAATATGTGAATATACTTAACACTACTGAACTATACACTTAAAAATGGTTAAGATGATAAACTTTGTGTTGTGTTTTTTACCACAATTAAAAGGTAGATAAAAATTCTTAAAGTAATATAAAATGCTTCATATTGTACCAAATTACTAATACTGAAGACCAGAGAACAGTGTCATATTGACAGCCTTGTTTAAAAACAAATTTTTTTAAAGACTTTATTTTTAAGTAATCTCTACACCCAACATGGGGCTCAAAGTCACAACCCTGATATCAAGAGTTACGCGCCCTACCCACTGAGCCAGCCAGATGCCCTTAAAAAATGTTTTTCAGGGGGCGCCTGGGTGGCTCAGTCGTTAAGCGTCTGCCTTCGGCTCAGGTCAGGTCATGGTCCCAGGGTCCTGGGATCGAGCCCCACATTGGGCTCCCTACTCAGCAGGAAGCCTGTTCTCCCTCTCCCGCTCCCCCTGCTTGTGTTCCCTCTCTCGCTGTCTCTCTCTGTCAAATAAATAAATAAAATCTTTAAAAAAAAAAAAAAATGTTTTTCAGGCCCAATTCCATTCAACCAAATTAACTAGAGTCTGATAAAAATGGCATTTGAAATGAGTGGGAAGGAAAGAACGACTCAATTAATGATGTGGAACTAATTTGTAAAAACCTATATAAAAATATACATTTAGATGCTTATATCATGACATACATAAAATTTAATTCCAGAATTAAATAGTTAAGATGTGAAATTACAAGACAACCAGAATAAAAATATAGGTAAATATTATCTGACCTTAGTGTGAGAATATTTTTATAAAAATAAAACAATGGAGAAGATAAACATATTGAATTTATCGTCAATAACTGAAATAATTGAAACAATTTCTTCAATAACTGAAATACATAAAACTGAAGATCACTTTGTTTTTTTTTAAAAACCCACCACTACGAAGCCAGAAGGCAAACAAACAAACAAATTAATTCACTAAGTATCTGACAGTGGGTTGATAGCCTTAATATATAAAGTATTTCATCAAAATATAAAAAATAATAAATATGACTGTAGAAGTCACAAAAGAACAAATAAAATACTAAAATGGCCAATAAGGACATGAAAACCTGTATGACCTCAGCAGTAATTAGAGAAATAACAAGAGCTAAAAGCTACAGACTATGTACCCTGTTACATGTTATATGTCTAGTTTCCTATTTCATCTCCTGCAGCTAGGGACAAAGAAAAAAATGCCCCTATTTTTCAGATGAGGAAACTGAGTCAACCAAAAGGTCATATTCCAAGGGCAAGCAGTCTCAGTTCAGAGTTGCTGTGTTAATCACCACACTCCACAGCCTCCAAAAATAAAAGGAAAAGAGAGATAGCTTTTTACTCTATCAAATGTCATTTAGGGCAGGCCTGGACAAACTAGGCTCTCAAGTCAGATGCCCTGCCGCCCATTTTTGCATGGTCTGCAAGCTAGAAATGAATGTTTTCTGCATTTTTCCATTGTTGGGAAAAAATTATGTACCGTGAAAATTTTGTGACGTGAAAATCATATGAAGTTTAACTTCAGTGTCCACAAATAACAGCAGAGTTAAGCAAGGTGCAACAGAGATTGCATGTGGCCCTGCAGAGCCTAGGACATTTACCTCATCTGGCCCTTTACAGAAAGTGCCTGTTGTCTCCCGATTTGGGATACGGGAAACTGGGCTCTCTTCTACGCTGTCACTGTAAATGGCAGTCAAGTACAATAAAAAGCAAAATATGTGTATCTTCATAGCAGCTGACCCAGGAATTTTAGTTTATCACAAAGAAATGTAAAATTCACCTCAAGTTTTATGTAAAAAACACTGCAGCAATGTGAACCCAGGAAGTCTGACTCCAGGCCTAACCTCAGCGCCAGGACTAGGGTGAAGGCTACACTTAAATACTGACTCTGAAGGGAAGAAAACAGCTTTTCAAGTTTGTCAAGTAACACCCATGAAAACTGGTATTCCTGAAATCCTAGGAATCTGAACTGTCAAACAACATCTTGAAATTACTACCAAATCATAAAACATTCATTTAAAAAGACATTGTTTTTTGAGCTGGAACACATGAAACTGTAGATATTCAAAGGTTTATGATACATTAATAGTATTAAATCAAAAGGCAGACATAGATTAAATATAAAATCCATCTTGAGTATGGATAAACCCAAAATTGACAGTTTACTTTCAGCAGAATAACACATCTGTCACATGAATTAATGTCATCACTTGAATTTTATTGGTTTTGGAGTTTGTTGGCATTTAATTTGTAAATTTGCTTTATTGTATAACTGTATAAATGCTATAACCTAAGACATTTATTCCATGCTGGGGTATATTCACATAATATTATGACAAACATAATTAAGTCAAGCTGGAAGTAAGAATGTTTTCCTTTGAAAGAGGCCTTTGTATTTCACAAGTTTGAGAATGCTGTATCTTGTAAATTCCATAAACCACCTAGCACATAATTTTGAGAAAAAACAATCACAGTCCCCTTCTGCTCTCTCTCACAAGCTTGGTATTGATGGGCAGCAGCAGACCACAACCATCAGGATGAAAAGGATGGCAAATGAAAGACCATTTTCATGTGACTTCACATTCAAAACAAAACTCTTCACCTTGGTGAGCTTCGATTTTCTCTTCTGTAAAGTAGGGATAATGGTTTGCATTGCAAGGTTATAGAAAGCAATCATGAGAGGTACACTAGGTAAGGGATACAACATAATAATAATAAATAATAATAATAATAATGGCTAGTATTTACTAAGCAGTTAACCATGTGCCAGGCATTTTGTATGCATTTTATATGCACCTAACATTTTATATACACCATCACCTCAACGAATAATTACAACCACTACACTATACGTAATAGGTACCAGCATATCTCTGTTTTAAAGATGATAAAGCTGAGGCACTGAGAGGTTCAGTGATTTGTCCAAGGTCACATAGCTGGTAAAAGGCTGAGCCAACACCCGACCAAAATGTTTAATGCCAGGAAGCTGGTTTTCTGATACTTATGTCCATAGTTTACCAGAATGAGAACACATAAACATTTCTTCTTCGAAACCCAGCCACAGACCTTCTAAGTGAACCACGGCCTCTGAAGGGGCCTCCGAGCCACTCAGGTCATAAACCTTCCAGAATGCATTTTCCAGTTGGCTTTAGTCTTCTTTCTACAAAATTTGGGACATACAGTGCAACTTTATTTTTGAAAGTCTTCAAAATTCTAGCCAACAGCAGTGTAAACATCAATTTCCTCTTCTTCTCGGGACTCTCCAGGATCCCTCCCCCAGTCTTTCCTCCCTTTGTATTCCTGCAGTTGAAAACTCTAGACTAAGCCACTAGGCCTAAGTACACAGTGCTTGTGGGAAGGAGCCAAAATCATCATCACCACCAAGTTTTTTGTACAGATAAAAAAAGGTTTGGTTAACATCACAAAATTGATGAGCTTAAACCCCCAAAAGGGTTATACTTTAAAAAAATTAAAACTACTTTCTTGCCATTTTCTATGTTTCCCCTGCTTAGAATGTAGCACTAAAAACAAAAATCTTCAATTTCATTCACAGGTTTTATTTTCATTTTTAAAAGGCATCCTTGGGGCACCTGGCTGGCTCAGTTGGGAGAGCATGCAACTCTTGATCTTGGAATCGTGAGTCTGAGCCCCACGTTGGGGGTAGAGATTACTTAAGAAAATAAAAGAAAAGGCATCCTAAATGATTATAACAGAATTATAATTTTTGGAAATGGAAAAAATAAAGATTATTAGGAGATTTAGTTCCCAACTACCCTCAGATCTTTACTTCACTCCCCCCCCCCAATCAAGTATACATTATACTGAAATATAAAGGTTTTAAATGGCTACAGGGCCTAACTTCTTTGAAGAGAATCTAAAATGGCTATCAAGAGTTTATAACTCCCAAAAGCTTAAGCAAAACTGTGACTTTTTTTTTTTTCCTGTATAGCCTCAATCTTCAAATGGTTCCACTGTAAAAAATGCTTTTATTATATGGACATGCTAAAATATTAGGTTTAAAAACAAATACAAACTCTTTTGAGAATGAATGCCTTGAAAACAACCAAGAAAAGAAAAAATAAAAGTAACAGAGAGAGCCACTATTAAAGCCATTTTTCTGAGTCTACCGAGTGTTTGGGAGAATGATTATTAATGTAGTCAGGTATGAATGCAGTCAGGTATGAATGCAGTCAGGTATGAATGCAGTCAGGTATGAATGCAGTCAGGTGTGAATGCAGTCAGGTGTGAATGTAGTCAGGTATGAATGTAGTCAGGTATGAATCTGAGCGGGCCCATGGATAGCAGTGGTAGTGGGAACAAGAGCAGGAGCGGTGAGAACAGATCAGCACTCATGGTGTGCCTGACTCCATGCTAAGTGCAAACAGGAGCATCTCATTTGTTCCACAGTGACGCAGGCCCCCAAGCCAGGATCCCTGGATTCAAATACTGGCCCCACCACTTAATATCTATGTGACCTGGGGCAAATCACTTTGACCTCTGTGTACTTCATTATCCTTATTGGAGATAATAACTATCCCATCTCGCAAGGTTGCTGTGAGAATTAAATGTGTTAAAAATATGTGACATGTTTAGAACAGTATGTGGCACACAATCAATATCACAAGGGCTACTTGAGAATCATTGTTGTTGTTATTGTTATTATTATTATTTCATTTCAGAAATTAGGAAACTGAGGCATAGAGAAGTCATTTGTCTGAAGTCACACGCCTGGGAAATGTCAGACCTGGGGTCTGAACATAAGGCATTGTGACTCTCAAGTCCATCCTCTTAACCATCTCAAAACAAACAAACAAAAAACTGTTGTTTTCTAATGTAGAGAATTCATTAAATGAGACAACGGGTATCAGTGAAGTTGAGGATGCTCTGGAATGATGGCCCTACAACCTGGTGACTAAGCACCCCTTGGGTCAAATATCTCTACTGGATGCTGAGATTACATGAAACACCAGATGGTCCCAGATATGGCTTAAAGCTCATACTTTAAAGAGAAGGAATATACATATAAATATTTTTAAATTGAAATGACAATGGAAAATTGCAAAAACAAAAGTAGCAAAAAAAATTTTTTTTAAGATTTTATTTATTTATTTGAGAGAGCAAGAGAGAGAGCAAGACAGCATGAGCAGGGTGAGGGACAGAGGGAGAAGCAGGCTCTCCACTGAACAAGGACCCCAATGCGGGGCTCGATCCCGGAACTCCGGGATCATGACCTGAGCTAAAGGCAGACACTTAACTGACTGAGCCACCCAGGCGCCCCTAGCAAAAAAATTTTTAAAAACAAAATAAAATGACCAGAAACAAGGTGTTTCCTAACTCCAGAAACAAATACACTTCTTTAAAATGTCCTGCCCTACCTGCCCCACTCCTCAACCCATGAAATTTTCTATCCAACATGTTCTCTCTTCAACACATTTTTGGTTGATGTTATCACTTTAGTCACTGTTTTGACCTTCTAGTATTTATGTTTAGGAAGGAAAATATATGTCAAAAACTTTACTTATGAACAAGGAAAAATCAAAATTTCCAGATGATGAAGATTAAGGTAGCAATAAATTTAATCTTCTGCAATTATTTTATCCTTCTCATACGATTTTTCAATCTTTTCTAGCTTTAGAAAGAAGGTATTCTATTACATTTTGAAGATTAAGACAAACATTTTTTTTCTCCTGGTAACATCTACTTGATTGGATACCCGGAGGAAATTTATTTCTACAATAACAGTGAAATCTGAAATTCATTGTTTGCCTTTTCCTTTAAAAAAGTTTTACAAAAACTATAAGAAATAACCGATGTCTGTTTTTCCTTTAGTGAAAATCTCAATGCAGCAATAATAGTGAAACAAGTTAATTAAAATGCAACAATTAAAACCGAGTTTCTCTATCACATAATTATTTGGGATGTAAGAGCTTTGTGAAGAAAACTCTTCTGGTGTACTGAAAAACAGCCACTTTTGTAGGTAAAGGTCAAGTATTCAATTTCTATTCACTAAATCTGAATGGCTTCCTACAACAGTCTTCTTGGATGTGATCTACATGCTAGACTATTAGAAAATAAAAAATGGTTAGGCTTTTAAATTGGTTAACCAGGTACACAGGAAAATACCACCACAGTTTCAGGTATGTTCCCTCAATGTCCCTAAAACAAAGGCTGTCCTGAACACCAGAAAAGGCCATGAAGATTAATGCATAAAATGGAACATCTTAATGCCAAATCTGATAAAACTCTAAAAGAGTACCACTTAGGTGTTCTCCAACATCAACAGGTAGACATGTATCAAACTCTTCTTGTACTATCAAAAAATAAATAAGTAAATAAAAGCAAACCAGAAAAGAAACTGGTGAGAAAAACAAATATATGAGATTTTTAAGTCGAAGAGAAGAGTGAGTTTTTAATCAGCCAGGGCTGAGGCATCTAATAAGATAAAAAACACAGACCCTTCTGGGCAATTAGCAGAGAGTGGTTAGTCTGTGTCACAGAACCACATGTAGTCTTCCAGAAAGTCAAAGGAAGCATGCTGGGTCAAAAAAAACAATTGAAACGATGGGGCGCCTGGGTGGCTCAGTCGTTAAGTGTCTGCCTTCGGCTTAGGTCATGATCCCAGGGTCCTGGGATGGAGCCCTGCATCGGGCTCCCTCCTCGGCGGGAAGCCTGCTTCTCCCTCTCCCACTCCCCCTGCTGTGTTCCCTCTCTCGCTGTCTCTCTGTCAAATAAATAAATAAATAAATCTTTAAAAAAAAAAAAAAAAAAAAAAAAACAATTGAAACGATAAAACTTTTCACACACAAAAAGAGTCTACATAAAGATTATATGAATAAGTACAAGGATTATATACTTTTTCCATCACATCGGTAAAATATCTGAATGTACAATTAAAAGAAAAAGAATGTACTATTAAAAAGAAAAGTGCCTGGGTTCTTTTGTTCCTTCTTTCGTCTGGACCTCTCTGTTCTAATTTATACTAATTGGAAATTAACAGGCCTTGCAGAATTCTAAAGTAAGTATATATGTACATTCAGAATTTCACATGTAACTTTGACCAGGTATTTCATTGATTTTGCCCTATGTCATAGAGATTAGCTCTTACAGATCTAACCCACGTCCTCTATGAATCATTCTAGTAATACACACCTAAATCATGATGTTTGTGATTGCCATTTCTTAATGTGTATTGAATCACGCTGGTATGAATTGAACTGTATCCCCTAAAAAGATGTTAAAGTCTTAACTTCTAGTACCTGTGGATGTCATTTTATTTCGAAAAAGGATCTTTGCAAGTGATCAAGTTAAGATTAGGACATTAGGGTGTCCTGTAATCCAATGATTGTGCCCTTATAAAAAGGGGAAACTTGGACACAGTGACATAGAGGATAGGTGATGTGAAGACACAAAGAGAATTCCATCCACAAGCAAAGGAATGCCAGGGGCTACCAGACGCTAGGAGAGAGGAATGGGACAGATGCTCCCTCACGGCCCTCAGAGGGAATCAACCTGCCAGCACACTGATCTCAGAGCCTCCAGAACCATGAAACAATGTATTTCTGTTGTTCTAAGCCACTCAGTTTATGTATTTTGTTACAGCAGTCCCAGGAAACTATTATACAGGCAATGGACTGAATTGAGTTGTCCCAAGCTTGGGTTGTGTGGCTAGAAGCACAAGAAGCCTCACACAACTCTTGTAGCATAGGAGATTCCACAGTGGGAAATGGTGTGAAAAACTTGCAGTTTAGATGACAAAATGAAATACGCCCATCTAAAATATTTAAAATAATGACACATTTGTTTAAAACACATTTCCTGTGTCTTACTTCATTTACTCCTCACAACCACACTGTGAATGAATTAGGGAGGCTTGTCTTCATCTTAATTGACAAGGAACCTGAACCTTTGAACGTTTTGGCCAAACTCATATATGCACATGGCAGAGCTCGTATTGGTGCCCAATCTTTTCTAGGAAGAAAGAACATAATCATAAATATTTTAACTTGGAACAACAGTAGCACTTTAAAGTAGTGCCTCTTCCAATGACTCAAGGAAGAAAGGAAAAAATAGTATCATACAAACTGAGGTGGCTGAGGGGGTCAGTGATCCAGGAAAGATGGAGTAGATCAGGAAAAAAACTGGTAGAAAAGGTAACTGCTAACTTGTGAACCTGGTCTTGAAGGAAGAGATGGAAACAGACTAACAAGAGGAAAGAAGGGCCATGGTGAGTAGATGTTAACACCAAGAACAACAATAAATTATGTGTAAGGCCTACGAACACTGGAGAAAGCCCTTCAAGAGACTAAATGGAGAAGTCCAGAGAGCATTGTAATGGAAAATGCGGCTAAAATGAGAAAGGGGCCCTTCCATTCAGCCAATCAAAGGATTATCATTGACATGATGGACAAGCAGTTACCACTGTCTGGCTTTTAGCCAGGGTGTGATGTGATAAAGGCAGCTGTCCCAGAAGCATTCTTAACAACAGTTTAGTGGCAAAGCAATCTGGGACTGTGATTGGTACAGTGCATGGCTTTGAAAAAGTGGTCATGACTAAAGAGAATATAATGAATCTATCTAGATGCTTCAAGTTTCAGCTTCTACCACGACCTCCTTGACAGCTGCCTTTCTTCCCTCCCTCCTGTATTTCTAGACAAACTGGCCTTCTTGGTATTCTTTGAGGGTGGGAGGGTCCTTGCACCAGCCTCGAGACCTTGTACTTGTTCCCTCCGCTTGGTAGAGGATTTTTGCATAGTTAGCTCTCCTACTTCATTTGGGTCTTTGTTCAAATGCTACCTCTTCAGAAAGGTCTTTCTTGATCACTCTGTATAAGAAGACAATCCCCAGTCATTCTCCATTCCCTTACATGGCTTCATTTTTCTTTATAAGACTTATTATTACCTAAAATTATATTTATTTTACTTACTGATTAGCCATTACTCTCATTAATACATAAACTCTGCAAGTACAGGGATCTTGCAGGTCTTATGCACAGTTGCATTCCCAGAGCCGGCACAAATCTTGGCATAAGGTAGGGACTCACTAAATATTTGTTGAATGAATAAAAGAAGCTTATTCCCAAATAAAGTTGATGATATCCTCTAAAACACTTTTGTAATCCATCCTCCCTGCCACGTCACTACCAGTATACACAACAGGCCTGGGACACTGTTGTTGCTACTTGGATTAATGCAGTGGCCACCCAACTTCTCCCCACTGCCACCCTGTGTCCTCCTCCAATTCATTCCCCCGCAGATGATTTTAACAAAACACAAATCTCATAGAGTCACTAGCCCCTACTTAAAACATTCTCCCTCTGCTGTCTGGACCACTCTTCTCCCCACCCTCTCTCAAATTCTCCACCTCATGCTTCAGATATCAATCAAGTGTCACTTCCTCGGGTTCCTGTTACACAAGCCCACAAAACTGTGCTGCTCTATTCAGAGCATTTACCTCTATTTGTAATTATGCAATTATTAGTTGTTGTGGGTTTTTAAAAATTAATGATTGTCTTCATCTTGGACTCTTCGCTCTATGGTAGCACAGATCACGAATATCTGCGCACTGTCGAATCTCTAGGGTCAAGAATAGTGCTCAGTACGTGGCTGGCACTGAATAAATATTTGTTGAGTGAGTGAAAGAAGGCACCTTGTCAAGAACCAAAGAGCTAGAAGCCAGTATCAGATACACATATAAAAACTTTCCGCAAATACGGAAGAAGAGCTGAAGACAAAGATACTAGTGAAAATCTACAATATGATCAACTGCCATTTAAACAGAAGGAACCAGGAGAAGCCTAGGGCAATGCAAACTTTGACACAGCACTGCTACAGACTAGGAGAGAATGGCACCATGACAGCCTATTTCATTAAGGAACTAGACAAGAACCAGTTCAAACAATTTGCTAAAACTACATAGTTATGACTTAGGTAATGACGGTAACTAGGTGAAAGGTTACATCTACATATCCTATTAAGGACTCCTTGACTCATCAGTCTCTCTGGAAACATTTGCCTCTGCAAAGAAACTATTTAAACTTTCCTTCTTCTTGGCATTTTCTTTTATAAAAATTCTCCAAAAAGTCCTTAGCCCCCTGGAAAATGTTTTAAAGACATTTTACTGTGGTCGATTAGGCATACAGTAATAGCTAAGTGAGGCAAGGCCATGGAGGAAATGGCATATAATAGAAAGAACCCACTTGTGCTCCTGATTAAAGTCACTCATGTATGACTTCGGGAACTGTACACACTAAAAATTTTTTAACACCACAGGAAATCCAGGGTTAAAGGACAAGGCCGAATTTGTAACCCTCAACTGTTGTTGTTTTAATCACCTAAAGCTAGAATCCATGTAATTCTAAATTCTCTGAGGGAAAGGAAGAACTTATTAGTTTATATTTCTTTATTTCAGGCTTCTTTTAAAATAAGATGTAAACACTGACGTGCATGAAAAGCAACCTAGTATCATCTCCTTTCATGTGAACCCATCAGTGACTCATGCTATAAACAGCAAATCTCCTGGGTTTGCTTCTGAGCCGGGCACAACAGTTTCAACTGCAGAGTTTTACTGGAGCCAATTTTCCAAAGACGATTTACCACACCCTGCCTGAGAAAGGACAGCATGAAACTGGTGAGAATTCTGATCTTCAGAAATACAACAGACAATGATTATTTCCAATTTCATGCCGTTTATATGAAGAGAATGGAGGCACAAGGAAATGCAAGCCTGAAGCGTGGGTAAGAACTGTGGCAAACAAAACAGAAAGGGGAAAATGAAAGCATGCTAACTAAACTGACAGTAACAAATATAGGCGGGGAGGGGCAGGGAGAATGCAAGGAGGATAACCAACCTTTTCCATCCCTACAGAATTAAGATTTCAAAATTCACAATTAAAAAAAAAAAAGACATTTAGCAAAGTAACACTGAAACACCAAATTGAGTAAAATCTCACCGAGTGGGAAATTTATGCAAGGGACTCTACTTTGGTACAAAACCTAATAGCAAATGACCTGGCTCTCCCAAAGTTCACTTTATAAAATTTGAAGAGTGTCTGTGAAAATAAGGGTTTGTCAATGCATTTAGTAGCGTAAACAAGAGACATATGTCTAGCCTACACAAATTTTCTTTAAACAGTACAGAGGCTCTCCAGTTCAATGCAAACAATCATCCAATCATCATGCTACTTCAAAATTAACATGTCTCTTCATAAAGTTTTTTTGAAAGAGTTCTAATAGCACATTCTTGGGTTAGGTACGTAAGCACTTGCAAATAATAAATTCAATTTTTAAAACATTCTAAAACTCGGGGCGCCTGGGTGGCTCAGTCGTTAAGCGTCTGCCTTCGGCTCAGGTCATGGTCCCAGAGTTCTGGGATCGAGCCCCGAGTCGGGTTCCCTGCTCCGCGGGGAGCCTGCTTCTCCCTCTGCCACTCCCCCTGCTTGTGTTCCCTCTCTCGCTGTCTCTCTCTGTCAAATAAATAAATAAAATCTTTAAAAAAAAAAATTCTAAAACTCAAGTTTTTAAAAATTTGCATTGGTCTTCATATAAGTACAATTATATTACACTACGAATAGGTACTATTTTATTTATTTATTTTTTTAATTTTATTTATTTATTTGACAGAGAGATAGAGAACACAAGTAGGCAGAGAGAGAGGGAGAAGCAGGCTCCCCGCAGAGCAGGGAGCCCGATGCGGGACTCGATCCCAGGACTCTGGGATCATGACCTGAGCCGAAGGCAGCCGCTCAACCGACTGAGCCACCCAGGCGCCCCGGAATAGGTACTATTTTAAAGCGCATTTCTTCTGGCATAGGTAGATGAAATTCCCCATATCGGAAATGTTTCACAGGGCATTTTGATCCAGGGAAATAGCAGGTGGTGATACGGTTCTTCCATAAGGGCCCTCGCCTTCACATTTTAAGATTTCTACCACCATCCCTTGTTTTGCTCACGTTGTTCCTACGTGGCTGGCAGTCAACTGCACACTCAGTGCAGGTAAAAAACACTGTCCTTTGTGGCTGCAGCTGCTGTAGGCACTTTCACGTCCCAGTAGTTGTGGTCCATGACCTCCTCAAAATGAACTTTCCCCTCTGATAGCGGAGGGCATCTGCTGTTTTTATTGTCTCCTGGTATTCCCCCCACTGTGTCACTTAAAGTTGCACTGTAAAGTACTACTTTTTTTTTTTTTTTTTCCTTTTTGAGTCTAGCTCCCTCTTTCCTCAAAGCTGTTCCTCTTAAATTCCCTGAACCGTTGGGAAATCTTGTTCCTGTCCTCTAACCCTCTATGTGAGCTCAAGCGGCACAGCCAGGTTCAGCAGGGCTGCCTGGGTGCTGGTGGACTGGCTCAGCTCCAGAACCTCCCGGCAAGTGTGCAGCTCTTGTCCTTCCGCGTTAAGCATGGCTGGTAGATGAAGCTGAAGACAGCGTTCAGAAGTTCAAGCTCCTTTGGGCATAGATCCTAATCTCCACGTGATATTGAGAAATGCCACATATACGGCGAATTTCTATTGCCACACGGCCCTAGTCTGTCCAGTCTCCAAACTGACACTGCAGATAATTTTCTTTTATTTTCCCAAGACGCCTGAACTAAATACTGTATTGATTATCCAAACTGAAATATTCCCTTTGTATAAAGGAACTCCATGAACCTCACATAAAAACAAGTATCATTTTTATGCTGTCAAAATAAACAACTTCTTGCCTCTACTCACCCAAGCACACACAAAAAAAATCTGAAGCAACACCTGATAGAACTTTCTGCAATGATGCAAATGTTCTGCATCTGCTCTTCCCACAACAGTAGCCACTACCCATATATGGCTATTAAACACTTAAAATGTGGCTAGTGTGACTGAGGAATTAGCATTTTTTATTTTAATTAATTAAAATTAAAATGTAAACAATGTAGCTAGTGGCTTTAAAGAATTGTAAAGGATCTCAGATTTTGCCCTACTTGCAAGCTAACAAATAAGCATGCCACAGTTTCATGGATGCTGGGAGAAGACATGAGTTATCTAAGTATGGACAAAGGGCTACACTACTCATAGAACTAGCAGTAGCAGGAGTATTAACATAGTTCTATCAGCTCTTTGAAGCCCAGCTCTCACAGTATGATGCAAACAGGGTAAGGGATACCTATAGGCTTAATGATCTGCATTACAGAAGGGGAGCCCAGAGTTTAGAATACCCAAATCTCTTACACTAGAGAGTAAGCTTTTCTTAAAAAACCAGGGCATGGCCTGCATCCCAACCTGACAACACTTGGCTGGAACTGAGTATCACTGTTCCCTTTAAACAAAGCCTGGGTTCTCAATGTTCCATACCCCTCATTCCTACTCTCATTTGTTTATTCTTTTGTATTACCTACCTGATTTCCATTATAATGCATCATGCTCTGTTCCCCTTGGTCTGGAACATTCCTCAATATCCCCAACTTCTGCAGCTGCTAACTATCACTCATTCTTCAGGTCTTGTTGTATTCATGGGAAGTTTTCCCTGACCACCACCAACCCCAGTTACAATGAGGTGATGCACTGTAGCACACCCACCAACCAAGGCCCCCCACCATCCCATCTTCTGTAGTTCTCTGCAATACCTCTATCATGGCATGAATGACATGAGCTTATAATTTTCTGTTTAAGTCTGGATCCCTTCCCAGACTTTTAAGGTCATAAGGTCATAAGAGAGTGACTATGACTATTTTGTATGCCAGTGCCTAGGAAAAGGTCCAACACATAGAAGTTCAATAAACACTGTTGATTCAATAAATTAAACAAACATTAGCTGAGGAATGGCTAATTCAAAATATTGGGGGGGGGGGTGATGTATAGTTTTTTCTAATTTTTTTTTTATTTTTAAAAATTGGACCCTTGAAATGTCATCCCCTGCCCCCAAGAAACTAGAATAACTACTTGAGTAGTTATTCAGGCAATCTGAATTATAGTTCTACTCCTGCCACTAACTAGCTGTCCAACCCTGGGTAAAATGAAGGTCTTATTCTCTACACAAGTATAGTAAATTGTAGGAGATAAAGAGGACCAAAACTTCTCCCAGGAGACTTGGGAGCACATGACACCACCAACAAATTTATTCAGAGCCTTTTTTAAAAGCTATTTTTTATATAGTTTTAACAATTAGCTTTTACTGGTTAAAGGAATTAAAAGGGTGAAAAAGTCCTTACATAAGAAGGTTTCTGGCTTGAGACTGATGACTATTTACCAAACCACACAGTTTCCAGGGCAGTGACAGATCTTTAATCTCAATTCACATGTACAAAAACAAAGGTACTAAGCAAAAAGGTCAAGCGTAAAGTTAACTTCATTTCCCACAGGATGCCCCTCAACCTGGCTTGCCTCACTGACTAAGTTGACTCAAAGCTCTCAGAGCCCAGGACAGGGTATGCAAAGCCTAAGAAATTCTACATATATCCAGCAGATGGATACATTCTTCCTAGGAGCAGGAAAAGAGTAAGAGATGTCATTGATGTTGCACCAAATACAACCTAGTCTGGTCAGTCTTTTCCAGATGGAATTCTTGCCCATCCTTTGTGCCAAGCCAAAATTCTTTAAATGGTTTAAAAAAAAAAAAAATACTCTAAGAATCTTGTAACTGTTTCAGTCAAATTTCCAGAGTCAATCGGGCCTATCAGGCTTGAGGTGTTCAAGTTTCAACTTATTAAAAATATTACATTCAATCTCTGTACTTTTTTCTAGGCATTACAATATAATTTCCTTTCTCAAAGAGTTGAGAAAAAAGTGTATATGGGCACCATAAATTGACTTCTTCACTGAAGAAAGCTGAATTAGAATTGAAATTTCTATAGTTTATAACATTTGATTACCAAATCATACATGTATGGATGCTCTTCTGAGTTTACATCCTAAAAAGACTATTTTATTACTAAGAATGCCTCCCATTTGATGAAGTAGCATTTGGAATTTCATTTTAAAAAACACTTGCTTAGCTAAACTTTTTATTCCAATCTATTAGGTAGATTCACTAAATAATGATCTTCGTGGGCCTTTAGTAATGTATTCTTGACATCATTCTACTTGCCATGTGTAGTCATTAGAATATATTTGACGTCCATATAAAAATATGAAATAAAAATATTATTCTCTAATTTAGATTGGAAGCCTCTTTAGGACAAGGAATATAGTCTATTTATCTTTGAAAGCACATAGCACAATATATTGTACAATTCAGGAACTTATGAAATGTCTATTAAATCAGGAACCATTTAATACCAAGTCTAAAGCTGACCTGCTTAGGCCATTTACTTGCTTTCTTTCATACAGTAATTAGAATGGTGCTAACAATGCTTCGTGTGCCGTGATTTTAAGCTGAAAATTTGCAAACGATAGGGCACATATCGCTTTTCCGAGCTAAATGTCTGAACTTACTATAATGAAGGTCTATTTCCTGAATTGTTAAAATTAGAAGCAAATTTAAATTTCAGTTAAGATGGAAAAGAGATCATAAAGATTGGCAAACATCAGAAGCACACACAATTGTTATTTGCCCAAAGAACGGGGCCAATAACGATCTTTTACTATTTGAATTCCTATGACCACAGAAATACGTAAGATCCATAGCTTGCTTGATACTTTGGGCTCGATGGGGAAGAAACGACTTCAGCTCTGAACACTAATGACCAGATCCGGAAACACGAGCCTTTTATCCCAACAAAGCTACAAGCCAAATCACCTAGAGACATAATTATATCTCAGCCGAAGAACCTGAACTCAGCCGGCTAGAACACAGGACCTGCCATCAGGCAGCTTCCCGAGACGGGAGACGTGGCTCAAAGTCGAATAACACCCCTAAGTCATCCCACTGGATCTTCACAACGACCCTCAGCAGTGGGCAGAGCGGACGCACCTTTTGCAGACGCGAATATAGTGTCCAAAGGGTCGGGTCCCAAGGCCACACAAGTAGCAAGGTGACTGAAACCAGACTTAAATTCCGATTTAACTCCAAGTGGTGGATATTCTCCATCCCGCCTCTGAGATCACCCTTCGAGGGCGTATTACACAGTCTGGCTGGCAAAACGGCAGGAAGGAGAGCAGAGCTGGGCAAGGACCGGAGAGAAGAGAGGGCATTTCCACTGCTTTCCCGCCGATACTCGAACACCCCAGGTCGCTCCCCAGCTCCAGCCCCTCTCCCTGTGCGGCGGCCCCAGCTTCCGCCCCCCCCCCCAAACTAGTCCTCAGGGGCAAGCTGGGAACCAGGGAGGCTTTCTCACCGCTACCGAGAGTTCCCCAAGTTGGGGGCAGAAAGAGCGAATGAACAAATGTACCGATAGGGTGAGGGCGCAAGAAGTGCGAAGGTGAGAGAGACAGGAGGGGGTGAGCCCTCACGAAGCGGCCGAGGTCGTGGTGGTGGTGCGGGGTGGTCAGAGAGAGAGTAGGGGAGGGCGAGGAAGGCTCAGTGCCGGAGACCCTCCCGGCCGAGGCGCCGGATTCCCCGGGACTCGCAGCCCGGGAGGAAATCAACAACCGCCTCGGGCGCTGGGAAGCCGAGGGAGCTGAGGTAGCAGTATCCCCTCCCCCGCCCAGCATCTTCCCAACTTCCCGAGCCCCCTCCGCGCTCCCACCCCCAGCTTTGCCCTGTCCGCCCAGCCGCACTGGCGGCGGTGGCGGCGGCACCAACCTGCGCGGCTGCGGGCACAGTCCGGGACGGAAGCCGGAGCCTGCCGGCGGCGAAGCACCGAGCGCGGCGGGCGGAGTTAGTTGAGAGGCTCCGGCTCCCTGGGCGGGGACAAGCTAAGCACGCGGCTGCCGCGACGGCCGCGGCAGCGGGGGCTCCTTCCTCCCCGCGCGCGCGGGGCCCAGCCTGCTCCGCCGCTCGCCCTCCTCTCCCGAGGACAGCTAGCAGTCAGTCCCTCCCCCGGGGCGGCTCCGCGGTTCCCGGCCGCCCCCGGGCCCGCCTCGCGCTCGCCGCCTGCGCTCCGCCCCTGCCCCCCTCGGGCGCGGGGGACGCGGGGGTTGGGAACGAGGTCCCCGCAGAGTCACCTCCTGGTCGCGCGCAGCTTCCCGGGGTTTCCCTGCTGGGATCGCTTGTTCGGGGTGTTTGGACTCACGTGCGGGCAGGAGGTGGCCAAGAGCTGGAACTCGCTCGTGAGCCCGGGCAGGGGGGTGAAGGTCGGGCCTGAAAGTCTCCTTTTGCTCCGCCCGAGTCCCGTATCCCTAAAAGCGGCCCTGCTAGGTGGCCACGCCGGCTGCCGGGAAAGAGGCCAAGGAAAATGTCCGACTCTCCCTCCGCCCCGCGCGGGGCTGGGAGGACATTTCCCGAGAGAACCAAGGACCCCACCCCCCTGCTCCGGCCCGGGGTTGGGAACTCCCGCAAAGAGAGTGTACGGAACTGGTAGACCGGGCACCGGGGTTGAACCTGTGGAGAAGGTGCTGTTTCTATTCACACACACACACACCGAAGCCCGGTTACTGCATGCAGGCTCCCTCGCTCAGGTCTTCGCAGTGCTTTCCTGTCCGCACTCCAGGCCTGGGGGGACCCCTTTCCTAGCCTAGCTTCTCACCTCTGTCTGCACATCCTCCACCCCGCCCAAAGCTTTTTAAGCCCGCAGCGCGCGCAGCGCGCACCCTCTGACTACTTCGCCCCTAAAATGCCTGCATGGAACTCAGGAGCCCACTCCCTCCGTGCCTCGCTCCAAAGCAGGAGAAAACAGGGTGCCGGGGATCTGGGTAGTTTCAGCTGGAAGGTTCTATACCCATGAGGCTACATGCGTCGTGTTACTGATCCCACACACAAAATGATACGCGTTTAATTCGAGGGCAGTGTTTGCCACTTTCTGTACCCTACTGAGGTGACTTGGGTGTGTTCACCGAGTTTTTTCTCTCCCCAGCGCCAGCCACTTCTCTTCTCCCTAAATCCCACTCTCCCTTCCCCCGACCTCTCCCATCCCAGCTAACAGTACGGATCCCCCGCTCAGGGTTCTGGTTTCTTCAAATAGCTGAACGTCCTGGGGTCTTCAGGGTGAGGGGTTAGGGAGCGAAGAGCAAGCTGGGAGGAGAAACAATGAAGAAAATGAAAAAGAAGAAGCCAGTGTACTGAGGGCAAGGAGGGACAGGGCAACCGGAATGAATATGCTGGAGAAATGATGTCATGAAAGAGAGGCAAAGCCCTCCAACGAGAGGGGAACTCCCAGAAAGAAAAATCCGTTTCTCCACTGGGAAACCACCAATGCTTGCAGTGGATAGATTGGAAAATTTGGACCACCTCCCACCAGCATTCCCAGAGAGCAGTGGAGAGTCACCGATAAACTTCAGGACCTAGAGCATGCCTTCACCAGTCCCACTTCCCAACCTGAATTCCTGGGAAGGCTGATGACCCCAAGCTCTTGGCCAGTGATGAGAAATTCATCCTGGAAAGTGATGGTCATTGAGGAGATGCAAGAAAGTAGAGTGGGGTCAGTTTACAGCTGGCCTGGCTGTTCTTTTGCTTTAGGCATCCTCTAACTCACCCCACCCTCCTGGCCTGGGCTATTAAGTAAAGCAAACTTGCACTTGGGACCCTCCCTTAAATTAAGAAGTCACTTTTGATGAGAGAAGAAGGAAGTGGGGAGGGACACAAGTCCTAAGACTGTGGTGGTTCTTATTTTTAAGTTCAGTTTGGTGTATTTTTATGTCAAGATAATTTTCCTGCTCAGTGAGTGGCCACATTTTTACCAGAAAATGTGGGAGAATTGCTGGGACCACGCTTTCAATATTATCAGACAGCAAACTTCTCTCACACCCTCGAGGTCCTGGTGGGCACAGCCACTAGGCTTCAGCTGCACTGACATAGAACCAGTCTGCCTGAGGAACCCCCACCAACCCCAGAAGTCAGACATAACAGCCTTAGGGCATTCTAGTCTGTGTGCTGTCCAGCCACCCAGCACACACAAGTTTAGCATGTGCTTATGGAGGAGAGCCAACCACCCACACTTAGTAGGTGAGAAGACTTTTCCTAACCTCAGGGCTTCACCTCACCTGAGGTTGGCTCCACACTCTAGAAGTGTCATTACAGAAGCAGTCCCCAGTGCCCCACTTTTACCTTTGGAGAGGCTACCTCAAATTTAATTATAAAATCTCCTTCCTTCCCTTATTTCTTCTATCGCACAAAAGGTTAAGACATAGAAAAGTTCAAGAAGCTAGAAGACACCTCCCCCAATAAGAAGTTTCTCCTTGTCCACTCATTAAAAGAAAAATCATCTGTGACAATGGAACCTTATTGAACTTAAATCCTTTCTGAAAATGGTAATCCTTCTGTGTGTATGGTATTTTAATTTTTTTTTTTTATTTTTTAAAATTTATTTATTTATTTTGACACAGAGAGAGAGAGAGACAGCGAGAGAGGGAACACAAGCAGGGGGAATGGGAGAGGGAGAAGCAGGTTTCCCGCTGAGCAGGGAGCCCGATGCGGGGCTTGATCCCAGGACCTTGGGATCATGACTTGAGCCGAAGGCAGACGCTTAATGACTGAGCCACCCAGGCACCCCAGTTATTTTAATTTTAAATAAATGGTACAATCTCATGGTAAAAAGTGTCCACACAACTGGTGGGGATAAAAGGTCCAGTTTTTTCCTGGGAAAAGTTCTTGTAGCTAAAGAGAATAGGAGAGCTTAATTACAGGAAGCAGAATTGGTCTCAGGCAGTATTACAAAATAGATGGAGATGGATAGTCCTCCATAAACCTCCTCCATTTTCAATTTGCCTTCCCAGCAGCCTCATCCGCCTGATATTGCCAAGTTTCCAAGCCAATTCACCTCACACAAAAGTGTTAGGGACTTCAGATGCTGTTGCCTACTAGTGTTTGTCTTGGAAAAGAGTGACATTTTGAGCAGAAGTGACAGAGTAAAGGGAGATCCATGGAGAATCTTTCCTGTACTCCTTATTTTAGACCTTTCTGATAGGTGTTTCATTGTAAAGATCGGTCCAATGGACAGAACTTATCTTGGATGAATGGGGAACGTGCAGGCCTATGGGCTTCACTGAAAAGAAAGAAAACTATATCCTTCCACATTCTGCAGCACTTCAAGTAAGATCTAAGAGCACACAGCCTTGATTGAGGACAGAAGGTTATGTTCAATAATAGAATAAGCTTCAAATTGGTTATATCAAATAGTCAAATTTGCTTATGCATATACAGAATGGCAAGAGAAAATATTAATTTCAATTTATAAGTCATCAAAAAGCACCTTGTGGACCACATAATGAATAGAGCCATGTTAAAGTAATATATGTGTGTTCTTTCACAAATAAATTTTCCTCTGAAATACAGACATCTGTCATGGAGTCAATTATCTTGCACAGCATGTGCTATAAAAGCACATAAAAGAAATAATATACTACATTGCTTATTTGAAAGTGATCAGGAATATGCAGCTGCATGCTGGCATGTCTTTAATTTCATGGTGTTAAGAAAAAACTATAGGAGTATGAAATAGCAAACCCTTTCCTACTGGAGTACTAATTCAATTACCTATCATGATATATGAAGGAGGAAAAATTTTCGCCATTAACTGGAACTATTTTCTTGTCTTCCTCTACTAACCCTTGTAGAGAGAACGTGAACACGAAGTTTCCTTTGAAAACAAAGGGATCACAACACTCTGATCAGCTCCGGGGGTGTGCAGAAGAGCAAGGCTGGAAATGGCATTCTAAGGACATAAATTATCACTTAAATGAGGCTAGACTTTTATGAAATTTATGCATCAAATAGACCTCGAGTTTGAAAAGTGCAATAAGAGATAGGCCAAATCAAACTTCCTTGATGTAATGCAAATGTGAAAGCTTTTTCTTTTTCATTTCTCTGGCAAACTCCCATTCTCCCCTCTTTCACTGCATGATGCACACATAAATAAAATACCAAAATATTTTGTAGAAAGCCCTGCCAGGTTAAGTACACAGAGCCTTCTTGAATACCTCCTATTACTTGTGACACTTTAAAATAGATTTTTTAAAAATTCTTAAGAGGAATACCTTAATAGCTTCCCAGAGAGTAGAATGTATTATCATTGCAGTACAAAGGGCATCATTCATTTCTAATCCTTGGCTCCACAGGTGTTCCCTGCCCAGACTGTGGTTGACACTTAGAGGGCCTAATTATGATTCATATATCCCACATTCCCCAGGAACTGGTCCCTCTAATTTCACACAATTCCTTTATTCGGAGGAGAAAAATACATTTCAGTCTTACTGGCTAGACATAGTGATTCTCGATCCTGACTGCACATTAAAATTACCTGGGGAGCTTTAAAAATCCTGATGCCTCAGGGTGCCTGGGTGGCTCAGTCGGTTAAGCGTCTGCCTTCAGCTCAGGTCATGATCCCTTGGTTGTAGGATCAAGTTCCAGGTCAGGCTCCTTGTTCAGTGGGGAGCCTGCTTCACCCTCTGCCTGCCGTTCCCCCTGCGTGTGCACTCGAGCACACTCTCTCTCTCTCTCTCTCTCTGACAAATTAATTAATTAATTTAAAAAATAAAAATAAAATAAAATAATCAAAATCAAAATCCTGATGCCTCAACCCAGCCTCAGGCCACATAATCGAGACTCTCTGGGGGCGTGGAGCCTGAGGATAGGCATTCATTTCATTCCCTAAGTGGTTTTTATTTGCAGTCAGGGCTGCCATTGGTAGAGTGTAAACACCTAGCAAATAAAAAGTAAACCATTTTTTTTGATAAACTATTTAATATGAACTGAGCCACCAATTAAGTGCAGTCCCCCCCCCCCTTTTTGTAATCAAGTAAGTTGTTAATTTGGTTTGACAAGGTAAGTTTTCCTTACCAAATTATGTTCTCTCTTCCTAACTTTCTGGTAAAGATGCCAAGGTCAGCTCACAATGAAAGTCCATGACCTACCCTGGTTTGGGTGACTTTGTTACTGGAATCAAAGCCATAGATCACTGTAGGAAAATAGACTTGGGGGAAATTGAATCTTGTAAGTCTTAAATTCCCACAAGTAATCCCCTTGAGCTATGAAACCATTATCCAATTTAGCTGCTAAAAAACAGATACATCCTATAATTAATTCTTTCTATAAAATCCGAGGTTTAGAAACAAGGACAACCAGGACCATCAATTTTACGTAGATTCAGCACTGAGGAAGAACGAAATATTTGATTCTGAAAAAGGAGTATTAAAATGCTGCCAGCAATCTCACGTAAGTAGTTAATATTTTGAATATGCTTACGGAATAAAAATAATTTAAGGGGAAAGAAAATACATGGTAGGTTTTATATACAATATCATATTTAAGCCATAAAAACTTTCTCCATACAATTCAGCATGCTGGGATAAGAGAGAGCAAGGCAGAATAAGGGGATGTAGGAAGGAAATCAGTTGATAGGCAATTGATATATTGGGGAAGTTGAATAAACTAATAGTATTTGGACAGTAGAGATTACAAGGTCAAGTCAAATCAAATTAAATACTGCTTTTTTTCACTGCCTTATTTGGAATGGTTACTAGCAGTTTATAAAGGTGGTATGGTAGAGATGAAGGCTAGAATAACCACTGCATCACTAGTAGTTTCTGGAAATCAATGATTCCTACACTGCGCCACGAGCTTAGATTTTTTTAAATAAGAAATTCAGTTAATTCCTCACCAGATGGACTAATTCAATTTCCTAATAAAAAGTGGAACTCCCATATATTTTTCAAGTAGAAGGTATACAGAGGGTTATTAGTACATGTAAATGGAGTCAGAAGGACTGAGAGTTTCTTTGAAAATATTTGAGTATATGATCTCAATTTCATTGAACTAAAAAAAAAGATGCATTATACTTTTCTGGACTTTTCAAAATAAGCATGTAATGTTAGAAAAAGATCAATGTTATTTTCAAAAGGCATAATCTGCTTCCTTTGTTATAGCATTCTGTTTCTTTTCAGTGACTTGAAAACTGAAAATTAAGTATATTTGCTACATGAATGGTTTTCTTTCTCATATTTGTATTTCCTTTTCATTTTACACCTGTAGATTTGCATCTCTATTTTAGGTTCTTAGTGAGATGGCACTGGAGATTTGGTTTCAATAAGAAAAGGCCCTCGATATGTAAAGAATGACATAGATTTTCCAGTCCTATTTAGCAGCAAGAAAACCACATAAGGGTGTTAAATTTTTTTGTTTTTATCATGAACGGAAAAAAAAAAACCAAAAACCTTTAAAAGCACATAGGAAGTCAGAATACCTGATTCTCATTATTGGGCACTTATTGCTGCTGTGTTCTGTGACATGCACATCACTTCTCCTCCCTGGGTCTTTTTCCCCCCCGTACACAGTGAGGGGTTGGCCCAGACTGCAAGTTTCCCTCAAAAAAACATGAGATTATTCCATGAAGAAAAGAAAGCATAAAAATTCATTCAAGGAAGTGCTTTGGGATTAGACCCCTTTGCTTCTGAAATATTGATGGCTACAAAACACAAGTAGTTTAAAATGCCAGCATTTTCTTGAGGCTGAGGCAGCCAAATACTCTGCTGTTGCCCTTTGTGGAAGGTTTTTCTGTTGGGAGGAGGCATCCGTGGGTATTTTACTCTGCTGGGATCAAGGCCTGAACCTCCTCAGGTAAGGAACCTCCTCCTCAGACATTGAATGCCTGAATACCTGAAGCAGGTAGGCAGGGATTGGTCAAAGTGTACTCTGGTCAGTGGCAGGCACTTTGGTCCCAGAAGCAGAGCAACCAAAGGGAGATGTTAGGTAGGGGGATGGTCGTGTAGGGGTACAAGTAATGGATTCAGTTATGAGTTTCCCTGTCTAGTGTACCCATTTTCTCATCTCCATGTCCTAACTTTGCTGAGTTTTGGAGAATGAAGGGAAAGATAGGGGTTAATGCTTAGGAAAGAGCTATGAGGACATCTGTAACAGCTGCAGGAACAGGGAAATGACCGTGGTGTGACCTGCAAAGCAACCCAGGGTAACAGTGCAGAGGGAGGGGCAGGAAGGACTCTGAGGCCTGACTATGGAATACTGAATGACCCTTAAATTATCTGGGAAGGGAAACATAGTAAAAGGCAGCCCTTCCTGTCAGTCCAGCGAGGTGGAGGATTGGCTGTTTGAGTACTAAAGGGAAGGCTTCTGAGGGTGGGATTATTGACAGCGTTTGGGTCACAAGAGATCTCCTATTTGTTGAAGGCTGACTGTGTGTCGGGTACTGTTCCCCTCACTTATTGCATCTTTCTGTCTTCCCATAAAAAAAATTAGAAAAATGTACTGAATCAAATGATAGTTCTTATCCTTTCTTACTGTGGCTGCACCATTAATCACCACTCCATGGCAAAACATTAATAAGTATGTGGCTTGTGGTTTTCATTTTCTAATTTTTAAAAAATCCATTGTGGTAGGCAGGATAATGGCTTCCAAAGATGTCCACACCCTAAATCCTGGAGGCTGTGAATATGTTACCTTACATGGCAATAGACTTTGGGGAGATTTTCCTGGGGTATCTGGGGCGGCCCAGTCTAATCACCTGAGTCCTTCAAAGTGGATGAGGAAGGCAAGAGAGTTGGACAGAGAGATTCCATGATGGAAGAAGAGGCCGGGGAGATAAGCCATGACAAAGACTTAACCGCCATTTCCGACTTTGAAGATAAAGAGGGCTATAAGCCAGAGAATGCACATGGATTTAGAAGCTGAGAATGAGCCCTGGCCAACAGCCAGCAAGGATATAAGATCCCCAGTCCTACAACCCCAAGAAACTGAAGTCTGTCAATAACCTGGATGAGCAAGAATATGGATACTCCCCTAAGCCTTCAAAAGGAACTCAGCCTTGCCACACTTTGATTTTGGCTTAATGAGATCTGCTTTGGATTTCTGACCTATAAAACTGTAAGATAAAAAATAATTTTCTCTTGCAAGGTGCTAAGTTTCTGGTAATTTATTACAACAATAATTGAAAAGCAATACATCCGCTATATCTTGAATGAAAACTAAGACCCATGCCTCTTTACCTTTGGCTCCCAGTACCTTGTATGGAATTGACATTTAGTTTGAATAAATATTGGATGAAGAAAGTAAGATAAATGGGAGGGAGGGAAAGAAAGAGTGTATTAGGTTCCTGGACCCCAAATCCAACTTGTGTATGTGGAGTCTTCCCCATACCAACAAGCAATTCTCAGGAGGTGTCTGAGAATTCAACCCTGTTCAACTCAATTCTGACACTATCTACCTGGAGATAGCATCAGATTCCAAAAACAAAGGGCTCATTCTCACAAGACCATCCTCCACTTCAGATCCCAATCGCAAGCCCAGATTGTTACCTGTGCTTCTGAACAACTGGCTATAAATCAGAGGTTCCAATGACCCCCAACTTAGGTTCACTTAATTTGCAAGAACTCAGGAAACCCAATTACCAGATTACTGATTTATTACAAAGGATCTTAAAGAATACAAGTCAACAGTCTGATGAAGAGGTATATAGGGTGAATCCCAAACAAAAGAGCTTCTGTCCTTGTCGAGCTTGGGGCCCAGCATGGTAGCACAAGGAAATATTCTGGTTCCCCAAACAGGAAGCTCTCTGAACCCCCCTCCTTTTGGGTTTTTATGGAGGCTTCATTACATAAGCATGATTGATTTAACTAAATGGTCATTGGTGATTGATTCAATCTCCACCTCCTCTCCCCTCCCAGAAGTCAAGCAGTGGGACTGAAAGTTCCAACCCTCTAATCATAGTTGGTTCTCCTGGCAACCAGCCCCCATCCTGAGGAGCTTTCCAAAAATCACTGAATTAACATAAATCCAGTTGTGGTGAAAAGGGGCTTGTTATGAGGAACAAGACACCCATTTCACCTTTATAGCCCTGGAGCATTTTCAGGAACTGAGGACAAGAGATCAAATATTATAACAAAAGATGCTTTCGTTGCTGTTATTGCTCAGGAAATTCTGAGGGTTTGGAGAGTTACGAGCCAGGAACTGTGGATGAAGACCACACATACATATATGAGAATATGAGAAATATATTTGGTCATCTGAAAGACAGAAATATATATATATATATATATATTTATGTCTTATTTTAAATCACAATATCACAGAGAGACATAAGTCTTCATTTTTCATAAATATTTTTGGAATATTTTCAATAATTTGGAAAAGTGAAAGAGAAATTTTATAACTAGTCAGGGAATCAACAATAGGTATCAACAATTGGTGAGATAGAAGAGGAGCAGAATGGAAGGCCAACTTTTGCTCTTAAAATCTACCTGCCTAGAATCCATCCCTTTCCTCTCTGCTTCCTAAGTACTACCCATTCTTCAAAGCCCACTGATGTCCTCCTTTTCTATGATATCTTTTCTGGCTATTTCCATTTGCATTCCCTGAAGTCGCCTAGTACTAGGAGTATGTTATTCAGTCATTCATTAGAACACAATTTGGGAGTTCATATTGTATGAATTCATAATGTATGCAAGGGGAAAAGACCAAAGACCCAAGAAAGTTAAGGAGTTCAGTTTCAGAACAATATACCCATCAGTTTTTCATCATTCTTCAAGCAGAGGCTGGATGACAATTTGCCGTGGATGCTCAAAGAGGCAATCAAGGGTCCCTTTCTGAGTTGGACCTGATCAACACCACTGTGCCCTTCCAATTATGATTCTTTAGGTCTATAACTTGCCAGGAGAGATCTGACCAGAGAGACCTCTTCATTCTGATCCCAACCTTCCTTTCCTCCTTTATCTCTCACCAGGAACTGACAGGATGCTTTTCGCTAGTCCCTTTGGTCTTCTTCCCATCTTCAAACTCACTCTTCCTGCCTGTTTCCAAGTCTTTGATCGAGTACCTCCCTCTATGTACTGTACCTCAACACTCTACCCTGCTGAGGTAAATGCTCTTCATCCTTCAAGAACTGTTTAGGAAAACTTTCCAGACCATCTTAATTTACTGTGATCCTCTTCTTTCAAAGAACTTTTGGTGCTCAACATATATTGACTTATATAGTTAGCTATCTTTTTATGTATAAACATCGAAATCAGGAACCATGACTTAAACTCAGCTGAACACACTGAGAACACTGGTGTTATTCAAATACTAGTTCTTGATTGACAGATGATTGATACTGCTGAAATAACTGATTTGGGTTTCTATTTTGGTTTTATAGATGGCAGATACATTTTGCATTCAAAGAAGATTATATTTCCTATGCTGTATTCACTCACATCAGCAAGATTTATGCTTGAATTCTTAACTGGAATAGTGTTTCGTGGTGGTTATTTTTGTTGTATTTTTTTTTTATTCTTTTCCAGTCTACTAGTATTAAATACAGAATGAAAATCAGGATTTGGGACACATAGAATCCATGGATGTTGCCAGACTTTTATTTGTATCCACAGTAGGAATACTTGGCATCCGGGATATTTCCATATGATGTAGATCCCCTATATCTGACCTAACCTTTAAACTTTTTGAACATTTTCTATTGTTATTTTCTTTGTGTTAGACTTAAGAAAGACCTGCTTCTAATGTAAGGTGGTTTGACCTAGGATTATTGAAAAACTGTATCTTAGTTTTCAAATCTTAGTATTTTTTGATGCATAAATTTTCTTCTAAGCCTAGCCTTATTTAAATGCTAATGTCAGTTTTCATTCAGCCAGTTTCTTGTTCTCCTCTGTATATCCTCAGAACTGATCTGAGGGTGGTTATTCCATTCACTTCAAAGGAAACATCATGCTTGGATCCTCTCCACAGGGGTGCTTAGACTAAGACAAGAAATGATCCCTATAGCTTTTTTCTCCTGCATTTGTGAGGAAAATAAAATAAAAGCAAAGATTTCCCAGTGCATTTAACATTCTAAGTAATTGCATCAGTACCGCATTTGGAGCATTCATACACTATTGCTAATTCACAATCTTAAAGATCGTTTTTAACACTGGGACATTAAAGGTATGTTGGTATGGTAGGCTATTTTAGTGTACCTATTACTTTCAAACAAACAGTATACTATGTTATTACTCTCATGTGCATGTTAGGAATGATCTCATGCTGTGGGAGATAATTGACTACATGATAGATAGATACAGTTTAGATGCAAAGGATCTTTTAAAGGGAGAATAAAATATTTTACCTTAATGTGGTCATGTTTAGTAGCTAGTTATTAAATGTCCAATAGGTGTTTTTTTCAGTGGTTTGTAAATTGCAGTTAATCCTTTCTTCATCTGCTATCATGACTCTTTTAATTCTCTTTTCTTGTTTTGATTGGAAGCCTTAGAACACACATGATTTAGAGCTCATCAGTTTGGAGATGGGAAATGATTACTTAAATTGTCAGTACTCTGTTGTCAAAAGTAAGAGGCATTTTCCTTTAGGTTAATATTCATAATTAAAACATTTTTTCTTTTCCAGTATTGCTATGACTTGAGAAGATTGGTTAGGTACAGCCACACTTAATTTGAGTTGGAAAAACAGTAATAAACATTACTATCAATTGATTTTTCCTTACAATTTGTAAGCCACTTTCATATCCACTACTTCATTGGAAACTCACAAAAATTCTTTGATATGAAATTAATTTTGTGATTTCCCTTCTATACATGAGGGAACTCAGGAGTACATTTTAAAAACTCACCCAAGGACTTAGAGAGCTGGAAAAGAATGGTGCTGGGATTCCAACTCTGATTTCATTCCTTCTAACCCCAAACTCTTGACCATATACTGCTGCCTGTGAATGGTAGATGGCTATTCAAAGGAGAAGACTTTGAATCTTCCTTTTTATTCTTTTTTTTTTTTTAAGATTTTATTTATTTATTTGACAGAGAGAGATAGTGAGAGCAGGAACACAAGCAGGGGAGTGGGAGAGGGAGAAGCAGACTTCCCACAGAGCAGGGAGCCCGACGTGGGGCTCGATTCCAGGACCCTGGGATCATGACCTGAGCCGAAGTCAGCCGCTTAATGACTGAGCCACCCAGGCGCCCCTCTTGCTTTTTATTCTTATAGCTACTTTATGTAACTGACCCTCTTTCCTATGTTTTAGGTGAAGAAGTGGCATGTTTTATAATAAAAATATGAACAAAATTTATTAAAGAATAGAATCTAATGCAGATAGTTGTCTACTGGTATTTAATCTATAATAAAAATAAAGATAACCATAATAATTGTATTAGATGTTTGAGTAATCATGCCAAAGGTATACTGTTATGGACATTTTTTTTTCTCTCTCCTCTGGAATAATCTGGCTTAACAGATTCTTGTAAAGTAACCATAAAATCCATATTTTTTTATAATGAAGTTATCCTCTGATTCATCTTAATATAAAAGTGTTTTTGCCATCTCCCTTTGGATTTGCATGGAAGTTTGAGATAAGAAAAAATCCCATCATTTCTATGGTGCCTTGTGGATATATCTGTTTTGTATCCATATTATATATACTCCTTTATCCTCATCCAACTTTACATACTAGACTTCAACCTAGAACTGTTTCTTTTTTCTTTCTCCTTTCAGGGGTTAGACACTATTTAAAAAGGTAAATTAGTTAATTTATGGACGAATTATCAGTCTTTGTATATTTCTAGTGTGGTAAAGAAATTTCAACCAAGTGTCTACAGGGATAATTCAGTCAACCATTCATTCTTTATCCAACAAATATTTATTGACTCCCTACTATGTGCTAGTTTCTGTTCTAGCAGCCTGGAAACACTAGTTGAACAAAAGAAGCAAAAGATCCGTTCTAATAGAGCAGTGGCTGTCAAAAATGTGGCCCCTAGAACCTGGAGGTCTCTTACCCACTCACAGGGTGCACGAAGTGAAAACTAATAATAATAATACTAAGACATTATTTGCCCTTTTCACTGTGTTGCCATTTGTAGTGATGGCACAAAAGAAATCATAGGTAAAATTGCTGGTGCCTTAATATGAATGAAGGCACCAAATTGTATTAATAATCATTGTCTTTTTTTATAGCCATACACTCACATTATAAAAATTTAAATGCCATTTTTACTGAAGAATGTCATAGATATAGCAGTAAAAATAACTTTATTACATTTGATATTTAAATACCCATTATTTTCGTGTTCTGCGTGACCAAATGCAAAGTACTCATGAAGAACTTCTGCATACTCAAATACTATTGTCATGAGGAAAAGCACTTGGGCAGTTGTTCGAGTTGTGAGCTGAAATTGCTGTGTTTTCCATGCAACACCATTTTTATTTGAAAAAAAATTACTGGCAGAGAAAATGTAATTATTTAGCCAGGTATTTGGCAGATATTTTCTAGAAAATGAACAATGAGAGCCTGTGATTTCAAGGAAAATAAGTAGCAGTATTTGCTGCCAGTAATAACAAAATTTGAAGGAAAATTAGAATTTTGGAAAACTTGTATTTGCCAGTGCTTAAAGACTTTTCTTAAAGGTCAGTGATGATATTAACAAATGCAATTTTTTCTGTTGCACAATGAAATGTATCAACATTTGGAAGATTTGGATAACTCAGTGAACCAACATTTTTCAAATGACTGTCCATGGTGTTATTGAATCATTCTTCAGTAAAAGATTAATTTAAATTGCAAGATAAACCAGTGATTTTAATGTAAAGAGTTGTTGTATGACATGTTTTATACCTGTTGATTAGATCCTTTTGACTGATTATGCTGTTGAATTCTTCCTTATTCGTGTATTTGTGCTGATTTTTTTTTTTTGTCTACTTACTCTATTCATTGTTGAAAGGGTGTTGAAGTCTGCAACTATTGCTGCAGATTTGTCTATTTCTCCTGCAACATTTCTTTTTTTTATCTGACTACTCCATATCCTGCCCAAATCTGTGAGCCAACAAATTATCTTATTGTTGTCCCACTTTCAGTTGCATTTCTACCACTTACAATAAATTTGATTTAAGTCCTAGATTATAGAGAAGGTCCAACCAGTCATTCCTTGACAACGTTTTTGTCAAACTAGGGTCTACAGACATATTTTCAGAATGTCCAGAAAACTATGTACAAATTTTAAAATGTTCATTTTCATTTCAGTTCCAACCTAAAATAATTGACGTAAAAATAGTCTGGTTTATCTGGATGATCCCCTTATTGATTGAGGACTGCCATACCATTTCATTGCTTTTGTTTGTCACAAGTTATTTTTGTGAGTTAAAGAAAAAGAATTAATGGTGGTTGTAATTAAAGAACATGTTCTGGAACCCAACTGCCTGGTTTGAATCCTGGCAATATCTCTTATAATGTATTCTAACCTTTAGTTGCTAGTGTCCTTGTCTGTAAAATAGAGAAAATGATACTACCAATCTCATAAGGTTGGTGTGAATATTGAGGGAGTTGGTAGGTGTTGAGATCTTAGAATATTGTCTGCCTTATAGTAAATGCTCAATAATGCTCTATTCTTTTTTTTATTCCCTTGCTTTTATTTTTTTTATTTTTTTAATTTATTTTTTTATTAACATATAGTGTATTATTTGTTTCAGGGGTACAGGTCTGATTCATCAGTCTTACACAATTCACAGCGCTCACCATAGCACATAATATTTTAGAGCCAAGTGAAGAGCATGTAACATCAGACGTGCTATAGGTTTTACTGTTGTTTGAATAGAGAAAAATGGTAGAAGAAATGACTTATTTTACATACGTACAGTAGAAGATGTGAATAAGAATGTTCAAAGCAGTATTGTTCTTGATAGTGAGGATACAAGAAATAACCCAATATCCACCAATATAAAAGTGGGTGGATAAACTGCTACAAAATTCACACACTAGAATATCATGCAGTAGTTAAAATGAAAAGTACAGCACCATGCAGCAGTATAATATGGATGGATATTAGCAATATAATATTAAAGGAAAAAATAAGTTTCCAAATAATATATATATTTCACCTTCTATGAAATTAAAAACAATAAAAAATAAAATATGTACTTTTTAGAAATATATGAACCATCTTAGGCATATATAAAACTATGTATGTGAAATAAAATAATCTTTGAAAAGGCAAAAATGATCATAAGTACAGAATTTTGGATGATGGCTGCCATAGGTAGGAGGAGCCTAGGGAATAGAATAGGAGGTTGTATTGTCAGAGTAAACTGCCAGAATCCTAAGTTTTATTTTGAGTGAGGAGTTTACTGTTGTGTGTAACGTTGTAAAAATTAAATGGCTAACTAAATAAAAGAGGACTATGAATGCATCAATGATGAGAATGTGCACTGAACTAAAGATGATGTTTTATCCAATTTTGTGCACCTGAGTTCCAATGAGAAAGAGAGAGAGGGGAAAGTGTTACACATGGCCCATGATAGTACACGCATGTGGACAAACCTTGCTGCTAGAAGAGTGAGTATTATATTCATGTTGGAAGGGGTGATTTCATCTCAGCAAAAATCACCTGTCATGTTAAGTCAGTGTTAAGAATTTGAATTTTGTTTTTTGTTTATATTTACTTTATAATTTTAAATTTCAATTGAATAGTAGTTGTCCAAGTGCTTATGCAATGAAGTTTCCACTTACTTTTTGGTTTATAGTTACATTATATTGGAGACAATTTAAGGAATCATTGAAGAGTTGCTGAAATTATTCTTACGTCAGAAGGATTCTGTTCTTTATTCACCTTTAGGAGGTGAATGTTTCCTTTCTCGGGGTCCTTTATTCTAGAAATCTACAATGAAATCCAGGGATGGCTGAGAGATGCTGAGATGTTTTCACAGTTACACCACACAAAGTATGAAAGAACCCACAATCAGTGAGGTTAAATTGCAAGACAATATTCTCCTTCCTCACTTTCACTCATAAGCAAAGAGTGTTTTCCAGAATCTGTGGGACATGTGATACTATAAGTGATTAACTACAGAAGCAGGTAAGAGAATCAAGAATTTGCATTTAATTTTGGCTATTAAATCAGACATTAAACAGTTTACCAAAATGCAAATAATAGCATTCTTCTCACTGAATTTCTTTAACTATGGAAAATGTAGGGTATCTTTTTCATAATTATATTATTAATGTTACCCTATAATGGGTTTACAACGTTTATTTTTCAAATGAATTAATAAATATTTTTAAAATTTCTCAGTTTTACTTTCTAATACAAAAAATATCAGTAGATATTATTCACATAAACAAAAAGCTCTTTGGGAACCTCAACAGTTTTTAAGAGTATGGAGGGACACAGAGCCCAAAACCTTCGAGAACTGCTGCTTTAACCCATATCCTGTTGTTTTTATATTCTCCCTAGGACTACACTGAAATTCATACAACATGAGATACTGTCATCTCTCACACTCTATTGAGCAGCTGGGAATTTATACATCACTGGGAAGAAACAGGGGAAGCACAGAAGGTTGTCAAGGTGACAGGCTCATGAGAGGCAGAAGGCAGACTCTTCGTTGTGAGAAAGTAGGTGAGCAGGTGTACACTATTGGATAGGTCGATGATTAAAAACCTGTGGAATTTCTGGAAGAATAAGCTCAGAACTTTTACATAAATGACATAAAAGAACGCCAAAGACAGCAAGAGAGGGGGGAACAAGAGTATGTGGTCACGGGTGTCTGCTTTCTCATTGTCAAGTCACCATACTTTACATGGCCTCGCATGGCCTGCTGAGTGATGTCTAGACAGTGGAGGAGCTCTGGTCAGTTTGCCTGAGGCCCAGGACATTGAAAGTAGGACAGCATTTTTGTTTAAAATATGTACAAATATATACACAAACACACACACATATTGAAGGATGCTCGAATAGCTGTCACATACATACAAATCACTTCCCATAAGCTCCTGGAAAAAAATTGCATTTACTAGATAATCTCTATTTCAATATTTGATGAAAAATGCAATATCTGTTTCTTTTTTTGGCATTCATGTCACTGCAGTAAGATGAACCATATTTTAGGCATTAATAAAAGTTTCTCAGCCTTTGCTTAAATCCCATGGGGATATAAATCTCAATAATAAACTCAACAAAAACACATTTTAAAAAAAGATTTTATTTATTTATTTGTGAGAGACACAGAGGGAGCACGAGCGGGGGTGGGGGGGAGAGGGGGGCAGGGGCAGAGGGAGAGGGAGAAGTGGACATACCTCCCGCCAGCAGGGAGCCAGATGCAGGACCCTGGGGTCATGACCTGAGCCTAAGGCAGATGCTTAACTAACTGAGCCACCCAGGTGCCCCTCAACAAAAATACATTTTTAAAGGAAATTGTACCATGTGAGGTAGTTTGAATAATGAAATCTGTGAAATATATATTTATGTATATATACATATATAAAAATATAAATATATATATAGTCTAATATTAGCTTAAAACTTTTTATTTCATGAAACTAGTTAGCAACATCATCATTCCATGCCCTGCCCTGCTTTTTGGTCCTTCAACTTTGTTGTTTCCTCAGACAGAAGTAGACACTGTTCATTTTATGAAAACTTGGCATATTTTTGCACCCATGCACTGTTCTTCATATAATTGAGAAATTACTTATAACTCAGAAATATTTAAAAGAAATTCTGCTCCCTTAGGTATTTCATCAGTAAACTCTGATTACCTTTATCATGTTTTATATAATTGTTGCACACAGATATTTGTTCTAAGCATATAAACTGTATCCATATAACTGAATATATGCCAGGATATCTGAGGCCATGGATGTGCAAAGCTTGCCACTTTTCTCTGTCCTTAACTCAGGCTGTCATTCTGCTTAATTTGGTATCTTAGAAAAAAATGTGCCAATGTCTCTGTTTTTTTTCTCTTGATTTTCTGAGGTACACAATTACAGAAATTATCTTATTTCAACAGAAAACACTGCTGGCAACAAGAAAGCATCGAAATCTTCAAAGATCTCTTTTAAGGATGAAAATTATCCCATAAATTCCTGCAGGCTTAAGAACCCTTCATGATATCTTTTTTTCTGGAAATCCCTTCCCCTCGCCCTACATCCTCCCCTGGGCCACCCCCCAGTCATTATAGCTCATCCCACATTTCAGTGCTTCTAGCAGAAAGAAAATCCTGTTGAGATCCAGACTCTCTATCCATCAGGGCACAGTTCTCTTAAATTAATGTGCTGAACTACTAATATTAAGGAGAGGAACAAATTGATTTTTAAAAGTCAATAAAATACAAACCATATGAATTCAAAGACAGTGTTTAGGATTTCTATATTGTATTGCATTTTTGTATCTGCACAAGTAAGGCAGAAAAAGTCGAGTGGCATTGGAATGAGCTAAAGAAGAGGATATAATACTTCTCATGCCTTATATATGCCATAAGTCAGAACAAAATTTTTTTCTGTGCAGCAGCTAGTATGGTAGTATTCACAATTCCAGTTTTGCATTAAAATGCACTCAAAGGAAAACAAAAACAATTATATGGAAACAGTTGGGATATGAGAAGTTATTTTAAAAATATTTGATATTGAATTATAATAGCCCATCCAGTAAAATGCTTTACAGCTTCTTGTTTATATATATTTTATATTCTAGTCTCCTAAGCTTAATTTAGGTGGATGGACCTGAGAGCTATTGTCTTGATATTATACACTTCCCTAGTTAGTTGAGAAAGAAAAATGCTTTCACTTAGACAAAAAATCCAGTTGGTCCTGGAATCTTTATGTTCAGAGACACTGAGAGTTTCATCAGCAACTTGTTCCTGCCTGGGTGCAACTTGTTTTATATATTATCCATCAAGAATATGGATTATCTTTTATTTTTATTAAGAAAAATCATTTATTTTGTATTAGCCAACAGAGTAAGGCATTCATCAAGAATGCCACATTAAAGATGATTCATTTCAAAGATATAGCTCTAAGTTAACTTCAGTGCTTGAAAAGCAAGTTCTATGGAGAGCACTGTTGTTTACTGATGATAGGGTTAAATAAAATGGTGACGAATGGTAACAGTCTGTTCAATCAGGCTTGGTAACATAACTTAGTTGTGCAAGAATATGTGTGTAAAGAAAATGTAAGTGGCTTCACTGGTCTCTTGGTTTTTATTTATTATTTTCCCATAAAACATTTTAAAATTAAGAGCCAGTAACCCTCATGTTGGTATTCCAAATGAACCCAAGCCATACCTTCTCCTGTAAATTGTGTAGCGGGCTTTTTGATACACTTTAAAGTCCAATTCTTTCTTTCTCACGTAATACAGTTGAGAGCCAAAGCTTATCTTGCTTTAAATGGAAGAACAAATTCAATACTAAAATCAACCAGCATTTACGGAGTGCTTATAAGTGAAGGGATTGTTGGGATTGGGTAAGAGGCAAGAGCAAGATCCCTGGAGTTAAATGCTTACCCATAAAGCCTGGCTCAATCCTTACTATCTGTGGGAATTTGGGCAAGTTATCGAACCTCTTTTCCCCTACTCCTCATTTGTAGAATGGAGCTAATAAGAGAACCTTTTTCTTAAGTTTGTGGTAAAGATTAAATGAGATAAGGTTTTGAACGTGCTCAGCAGCCCATCTGATACATAGGTGACCAGAATGCCATAGACTGTGTCCTCCAAAAATTCATATGTTGAAACGTAATCCCCGATGTGATGGTCTTTGGAGGTGGGACCTTTGGAAGGTGATTAGATCATGAGGGCACTAATGGGATTATAAGAGAAACCTTTTAAAACCCCTTAAAAAAAGAAACCTCAGAGAGCTCCCTTGCTCCTCCCTGCAGGTGAGGATACATTGAGAAAACAGCCATCTATAAATTGTGAAGCAAGTCCTTACAGACACGGAATCTGATGGCCCATTGATTTTGGACTTTGCATCCTCCAGATCTGTAGATATAAATTTCTGTTGTTTATAAGTGACCCAGTCTACAGTATTTTTGTTAAAGCAGCCTAAAGGGTATAAAGACAAGTAAGTATAAATTATTATAATAAGTTATATGGAATTCTTGATATTATTATGAAAAAGGTAGATTTCTTACTATCCAAGAGTTCAGTCCAGTGAAAGGGGCAGCCAAATACACAATTAACAAATACCCTATGAGCCAAGATTCATTTATATTAGAGGAAAAACAAATTAGTGCAATTAGAGAACAAGGAGATCCTGGGAAGATCATGTGGAGGAAATGAAAGTTGGAATTGTGTTAAGGAATGGGTAGATAATTCACAGAAGGGGAAGCAGAAGAAATATACTCCAGGAACAAAGAGAGACTATAAATCAGTTAGGGAAGGTATTTATAGAACTTGAGCAAAAAATTCATGTAGCTAGAACACATAGTAATTGTCATGGGAGAGTGGACATTCCTAGTGTCCATCCTGAGAAGAAAAGAAAAGAATACTCTGAAGGCGGCCCCCAGGAAGTCAATAAAAGAAATACTTATCACTCTGCATCCCAGTGTCTTGGCCTCTTCCTGAGGAGGACATCTATCTAGATGCATGCTCCTGCATGCTGTTGGTTTCAGTGTAGGTAGTTGAGAAGCCAAGAAGATGGCACCCTGTAGTGGGCCATAAACTGAAGATGACTCAATTGTATTGCAAATCAGATCCTCCAGTTACACATACTTCCTTGGAATTTTTTCTCTTTCATTACCCTCTAGCCTTCAGTAAAGTCAGGTTTAAATATTTCAGCCTTGGGGCGCTTGGGTGGCTTAGCTGGTTAAGCATCTGACTCTTGATTTTGGCTCAGGTCATGATCTCAAGGGGGTGAGTTCCAGCCCCCCGTCAGGCTCTACACTGGGCTGCACTGGTCATGGAGCCTGTTGAAGATTCTTTCTCTCCCTGTCCCTCTGCGCCTCCCTGGCTCACTCTCTCTCTCTCTCAAAAATAAATTCAACCTTGTTTATGGTGTGCTATGGGGTGGAAAGGGGGGGATCTACTTGCTTGTACAGGGTAAATATTTTAGGTGAAGCAGTGTTTTTTTCCTATGTAGTGGAAGATTTATTCTTGGAAAGAAATGACATTCCTGCTTTCAGATCACAGAGGAATCAGAAAGAATAAGTTTCCAAGAAAATTTCAAATGATGGATATTTACCAGAATAGGAATTTCCTTCAGAGGGCTTTGGTCGTCCTTGTGATTTAGGTAGATGGCAAAATTATTTACTGAGAGTAAGGATGACAGGTGTGGGTTGGGAGCCTTGAGATGCATTTTCAAACAGTTGCTGTGGCAAGTGCAATAGGGAATCAATTAGAGTTAAATAAAAGAATTGCTGAGCAGCACTTGGGGCCCAGCTGAGGAATCTAATCCAATGCAATTAAAAAGAAAGAAAGAAAGAGAGAGAGAGAGGACTCTATACATTACTAATAAAGCAGATGAAGATATAAGATAGGCTTTCCTGGGGGAGCTCAGTTTAAAACCTAAAAGGAGAAAAATGTTATCAACAGTAATCAAGGATGATGTCGAGGAGGTATAATAACAGTATGGTTTCCACTTGAGAGCAAGCAGAGCACTTTACATGTTGGCAGTACATCTAAGTGAATTTTTAAAATAGGGATAATCTAAAGTAAACTGGCAAAGTCCATTGAACAAACAATTAAGTAACTTAATGGTCTGTGCCTTTGTTTAATTGACTAATTTCTGAAGATCCTCTACTGTAGGTTATAGGCAATTTTAAGAGGATAATAGATATAATGAAACAAGTAGCAGGAATATGAAAAAAATTAAATACAATTAACCAATTGAAATAGAAGTGTGAAAATGAAAATCTGTCATGGAATTTAAAGGTGGGATAAAAGTTTTATATGTTATTGTTCCTATTAATTGTGTTTTACTTTTCCTAAAATTTCAGAAGCAGTGCTGTGGACTATGAGCATAACTGTGAATCCAAAGATATGGAAATAATCAGAGAACAATAGTCTACTTTACAGTTCCTACGTGATTTCTCTTGTTAACCAGGTAGCAGGAGCTATTCGCCATGTATAGGCTGTAGTGCTAACCTTGTGAACTGATTTTGGAAGCAAGCCCGGCTTCATCTTTTGGAGATTCATAGACACTTTGTGGCATGTCACAGGACTTGGAACTCTGCCATTATTTATTCATTCATTGTAGGTACCAAAGGCACTAAAAGTTTTGAGAGAAGACTGCTAAAACGAAACCATCTTGGTAAAGAACAACCTTGGTCTTTATTTTCCTACTGATCTGGAGAAAATCCCTTTGTAGAGAGAGAGTGAGAGGGAGAAGTCAAGAGAGTGGGGACTGGTGGAGAGGTGGAAGAGAATTAGAGGCACATTTCTACTTTACGTTTTTTCCCAGGACTGGGAAATATTAAGGTTGTTTTATAATTCTTTTGCTGACATAAGAATGGCAACAAGCATATCCTCCAGTACATATTGTGAAATGATCCACGTGATTTCTTTTACCATCTTAAAAGTCATTCTCTAATAAAAAATTACTCTTAATGAAGAAAAAGAACCAGTTTTCCATTGAAGTTTTCTACTTTATATATATATATACATGTATATATAAAACCCCATAAATGAAAATTAGGACTAATATAAAAATTGTAATTTAACCCAATTACACAGTACAAGCAAGCCATGCAGGGGCTTATACTTTTGGAAAGTCACTTGGCTCAAAGCTTATTTTTTCTTTTAAAGAATGGCCTCATCTCTATTTTAATGCTGTCAAATGTGCATCATTTCCCCTTCCTAATATTTTATTACAAAATATTAAAAATATATAGGATGTTGAAAGGAAAAGTATGTGGCAAACCCCCATATACCTTCTTCATTGATTCTATAATTACAGTGTTGCTATTTTTGCTTTGTTATATACCTGCTAATCTACCCATCCTTCTATCCATCTATTGTTCCATCTTTTTTTTTTGGCTCTGCATCTTTTTATAAAATAAGAATGGAATTACCAGTATGTGTATATATCTGGAGACAAACCAGGAGTGTAAAAAATATTTTGTATTTTTCAGAGCATGTTTCTTAGAGAGATTGTATTAGTTTCTTTTTGCTGCTGTAAAAAATCACACAAACTTGTAAGCTTAAAACAACGTGAATTTACTTATGGTTGTGGAGGTCAGAAATCTGAAATCTTACAGGCTAAAATCAAGGTGTCAGCAGAGCTACATTCCTTCTGAAGGCTTTAGAGAAAAATCTGTTTCCTTACCTTTTCCAGCCTCTGAAGGATCCTTTCATTCCTTGGCTCATGGCTCCTTCCTCCTTCTTCAAAGTATATTACTTCAACCTTTTCTCCTGTCCTTAAATCTTTCCCTGTGATCCTCCTGCCTACGTTACAAGGACCCTTATGATTACATTAGGCCCACCCCCAATCCAAGACAGTCTCCCTGTCTCAAGGGCCTTAATGTAATCACATCTGCGGAATCCCTTTTGTTGTGCTAGGCAGCAGAGTTACAGATTCTGGGGTTCTGGACGGGGCCGTCTTTGGAAGACGTTATTCAGCTTACCATAGGATAATGTTATGGTCTTTACTGTGTGCTTTGCTATTAGCATCCCTTAGTGCCTGGAGAAAACATATGCTGATTTAATGCTTTGTTTACGTGGCCCATTCCATGAAATAAGTAATGCTCTCTTATGAATGGCTCTTACCATATGAGACAACAAAAGTATCAGTAATTTACCATTCTTCATGATCACAGAGTTGCACTGTTATTTTATGTACCATTGAGAAAGAAAGAAAGAAAACACTGCCAATTAAATTGATTCACTACTTAATGTAAGGTGCATTTTAAAAAGATTTATTTATTTATTCATGAGAGAGAGAGAGAGAGAGAGAGCGCGCGTGAGCCGGGGGTGGGGGGAGGGGAGGGACAGAGGGAGAGGAGAGAGAGAATCCACAAGCAGACAAATCAGGACCCTGAGATCATGACCTGAGCCAAAATCAAGAGCTGGCCACTTAACCAACAGAGCCACCCAGGCTCCCTGTACGATGCATTTGGATTTGATGTTTAAATGTGATAAAATGTGTCTCAAAATAGGTGCAATATTTATTTATTTATTTATTTATTTAAGAGTTTATTTATTTTTTGACAGAGAGAGACAGCGAGAGAGAAAACACCAACGAGGCTCTCCGCTGAGCAAGGAGCCCGATGGGGGACTCGATCCCAGAACCCTGGGACCATGACCTGAATCGAAAGCAGATGCTTAACGACTGAGCCACCCAGGCGCCCCTCAAAATAGGTGAAATATTTAAAATTGTCGTTTCAGTGGACCACATGGCACAGAGATTGCCCAAAAAATTTCTTCCTTTTCCATTAACTATTGTTAATGACTATTATAAGGTTCCTATTTTAGGTAAATTTGGTTCTAGTAAAATGAAGCATTGAGAGAAATACCTCAATTGACTTAGTGCTTGCAGTGACTAAAATGTATGCATATTTCTGCTTTAAGTTATAGTTAGCAATTTCCTTTATTCCAGTATCTGGATACTAAAAGTAAAAATGTTAGTTCTGTTAAGGCCACGTCTTTTGAAGATGGACTTATTATTTTGTACCTCCCAGTGATAAAATGACAGAGCAATCATCTATAGCATGCATTAGATACCTAAAGGGCAACAAAGTAATTAAGTGTACATTATTTAACTGGAGCTTCTAGATCTCTGGGTTGACAGTTACTTCATAGCCAGGATGGATAGGAATGAAATGGAAACACAATTTTCCTTAAATAAAAAAAAAAAGCAAATAGGCTGCATCTTGACGGTCCTTATCTGCAATTCACCTTTATCATCTCAGGAGCAATTCTTCCAGCATACAGCACAAGCCCTTGTGTTTTCATTATTTTCTGCCAACAATCTCTCTTTCCTGGGAGAAATATCTAAAGTTAATAAAGAGATAAAACCTATTTCCTTCGAGCCGTGTTTTTTCAGATTTTTCAATATTCAGTTAAGGAAGGGCAAAAGTTGCAGACCACCTTAGAGGAACACTGTTAGACTACTTCGATTTTTTTTTTCATATGGTATTTCTCAAATTATATTGTGGAAAGAAACCTTATATTGCTCAATTGAGCTATGAAACAATGATAATGCTTCTGAATTTCAGAAAGTGCTGGAACAAAAGATTCTCATCTCTCAGAGCTCTGCATTGTAGAGGGCTCCCATACATTCAAGAATACGTTTCTGAACACTTTTCTTGGCAGAAAGTACAGTTTAAGCCTTAGATTTTCTTGTCTGTTGCAGTGAGTAGTGTGATTTGAGATGTTGGTCTCAGCATAAGGACCACCTAAAAATGCAGCTTTGTTTCCTAACCCAACCAAGAGGAAGGGGAATCAGAATGTTTAAGGTAGTGAGAGCTATAGACTCAATCTAATTCCAACTCCTTAATTTTACTGATTAAGGAACCATATCAAAACTGGGGCTGTAGGTCAATTTTTCCATTGGGTTGGGGGTAAATTCTACAGTCATTTACTTATTTATTTATTTACACAGTTCAATTTCTTTTAGGTTTTGGATATACAGAGCTAAGCTAATTTATAGCTCTAAATTAAGACTGCCTAGAATTCAAGCCACCAAACACACTGCAACAGGTTTTGCTTATTTATTTTACACTTTCTAGAGGAAAATGTCTGCTGCAGAAATTTCACTAGCTGAGAGTTATATGAAGCAGAGTTGAAAGCACTTATTCTTTGGGATTGATATACAAATAACTTCTACGAAAAATTATTCTTTTTCTCTCCCTCAGAATTTATTTGGACACGAGACTGAAAAAAAAAATTATTTGGCCTGTGGAATTTTATGGTTTCAAATGTAAATATCCATTTCACTAAAAAGAAAAACAATATATTTCCAAAGAGCTGGACTTCTGTGTCTAAGAACTTTAGAACCCGAGCAAAAGGGAAGTAGGCAGCCAGGGTCCTTCTTGGGTTCGGGGTAATGGATTGGTGAGCCCTTAAACTTCCGGTTTTGATGGTAGAAATACCTAGGAATTGTCTCTCACCTGTTAACAGTGTGATACAAACAAATTTGAGAGTTCTAGTTTAAACTTTTTTTTTTTTTTTGAACTCTAGAACAGCATTTGCTGAACTTGTTGCTTCTCTGTGATAAAATGCGACCATAGTATTCACATGTGAGTCACATTCGCAAAGCCTGGAGCCAATTGCGCCCTGGAGCCAATTGCAGCGGAAAGTAAAGTAGTCTATCTGCAGTTTCGCTTTCTGCGATTTCAGTTACCCACAGTCAACCGGTCAACCGTGGTGGGAAATCAGACGATCCTTCTGACGAATCATCGGAAGGTCAATAGTAGCCTAACTCTACGTCGCAATGCCTACATCATTCACATCGCCTCATTTCATCATCTAGGGATTTTATTGTCTTACATCAACATAAGAAAGGTGAGTCCAATACAATAAGATGTTTTGAAAGAGAGAGACCACATGCACGTAACTTTTGTTATAGTATATTGTTATAATAATTCGATTTTATTATTAGTCATTGTTGTTAATCTCTTACTCTGCCTAATTTATAAATTAAACTTTTTCATAGGTACGTATGTACAGGGAAAAAAACATAATATATATAGGGTTTGGTACTATCATTGGTTTCAGCCATCCTACTGGGGTCTTGGAAAGGATCCCCTCTGCATAAGGGCAGGACTATTGTGCTGCACTTCCAAATTCCTAGCAAGCAGTTATAACTCCTCTTTCTCTCCTATTCAAGAATGCACATTGCATAGTAAGTGCATGAGAGTATTGGGGAAAACATTGGCTCTATTATAATTTATTTCACCTGGGTGGCTCAGTCGTTAAGCGTCTGCCTTCGGCTCAGGTCATGATCCTGGGGTCCTGGGATCGAGCTCCGCATCTGGCTCCCTGCTCCGTGGGAAGCCTGCTTCCCCCTCTCCCACTCCCCCTGCTTGTGTTCCCTCTCTCGCTGTGTCTCTCTCTGTCAAATACATAAATAAAATCTTTAAAAAAATATATATATATAATTTATTTTAGAAAATCATTCCTAACCTTGATATTTTATTATACAGAGTACTTCACATCTGATAGAGACAAATGTTTCAGAGCATTATGGCTTCGAACAGCTTTTCTGCAGCATTCGCTGATTTAATCATGAAAAAGTTTAGTTTATTTCATTTTTCTTTCAATGCTTAGTTTTTTAAATAGTTAACATGGTTAAATTATTCAAAAATCAGAATGATGTAAAAAGATATACTCTGAGAAGTCTAATTCTCATATCTTTTCCCTTTCTTGCCCCTTTTGGTAAGGATTAGCTTTTAGTTTCTGACTTATATTTCTTCACGTAAGTATAAATATAAATATATATTCTTATTTCTCCCCTTTTCTTTCACAAGTGAAGGCTACTATATTCATTGTCCTGCACCATGTTTCTTTTAAATTTAAAATCTATCCTAGGGGGGCACCTGGATGGCTCAGTCGTTAAGCATCTGCCTTTGGCTCAGGTGATGATCCCAGAGTCCTGGGATCGAGTCCCGCATCCGGTTCTCTGCTCAGCAGAAAGCCTGCTTCTCCCTCTCCCACTCCCCTTGCTTGTGTTCCTTCTCTCGCTGTGTCTCTCTCTGCCAAATAAATAAATAAAATCTTAAAAAAAAAATCTATCCTAGGGTACTCTATATCACATACTGTGATAATATATCACTACACAGAATATATATATACATATATATGTATATATATATTTATACACAAACGTATGTATTTCTCTTTTACAACTACATCGTCCATACCATGAGCTAGTCAGTCCAATATTGATGGATACTTAAGATAGATTCTAATCTTTTGCTATTATAAAGAATGTTGCAAGAAATAACCTTGTATATATGTTATTTTGTGAGTGATATCAATATCTTGTAATTAAAAAACAAATATTTCAAATGACATGGAATTTTTGACTTCAAGATGTTCAGAATCTAAAAAGCAAAAGAAACAAAATATTAAAAAAAAAAAAAAAGGAATCCTGAAAGACCAAGCCCTTCTTAAGTTTAAGATGAGATAAACTCCCAGAAGTGGGATTGCTGGTTCAAAGGGTAAATAAATTTATAATATGTATATATTGCAAATTTTCCTTCTTTAAGGTTGTGACAGTAACATAAATGTTCAAAGTTGCCACACTTCTGCATTTTTTGACAATCTGATGAGTGAAAATAAATATCTCTGTAAATCTTCATTTGCGTATCTCTTGTTATGAGTGAGATTAATTATCTTATTATATGTTGGTTTATTTGCTTTCCAGTGAACTGGCTACTTTTATCATATGCCTATTTTTGTTGATTGTTGGTCATACTTTTATGGAGTTCAAGGAGCCCTGTATATATTGGGAGATTAGCTGTTTATAATATGAAGTACAAATATTCTTTTCCAGTATGTTTGTTTAATGACTTAGCTTATGGCTTAACTCACCCACATTTATTTCAGAGGCTCTTCTTTGCCAGCTTTTCCTAATTGCTCCATCTTTGCTCTGGACCCTACGATCTCCAACCTCCTACATTAGTCACCCTTTCTCTCTCTCTCTCTTTTTAAAGACTTTATTTATTTACTTGAGAGAGAGAGAGAAAAAGCATGAGCAGGGGGAGGGGAAGAGGGAGAGGCAGGCTCCCTGCTGAGCTGGGAGCCGGATGTGGGGCTCAGGGCTTGATCCCAGGACTCTGAGATCATGACCTGAGCCGAAGGCAGATGCTTAACTGACTGAGCCATCCAGGCGCCCCAGTCACCTCCTTCCTCCCTCTCAAATCTCACTTGTTACTGGGAGTTACTCAGTTGTCCTCAGTTTAGAAACCTATTTACATATCTTCTATCTTAAAAACATAAAATATCTTTCCTTTATCTTATATTGCCCTTACTTCTATATTCTTTCCTTTATAGACAGGTTCCTTGACAGAAGTTTTCCCTCCATGTCTCCATTGTTACTTTTTTTTAAAGATTTTATTTAAATTCCAGTTAGTTAACATACAGTGTAATATTAGTTCTAGGTGACACAATTTAGTAATTCAACACTTCTGTACAACACTCAGTGCTCATCACAACAAGGGCGCTCCATAATCCCTGTCACCTATTTAACCCATTCCCCTGCCCACCTCCCCTCTGCTAATCATTAGTTTATTCTCTATAGTTAAGAGTCTGTTTCTTAGTTTGCCTCTCTCTCTTTTTTCTCATATACTCATTTGTTTTGTTTCTGAAATTCCACATATGAGTGAAATCATATGGTATTTGTCTTTTTCTGACTGACTTATTATACTTAGCATAATACTCTCTAGTTCCATCTACATTCATTGAGAATGGTAAGAGTTCATTCTTTTTTATGGCTGAGTAATATTCCATTGTATGTATATACCACCTCTTCTGTATCCATTCATCATTCAATGGACACTTGGGCTGTTTCCATAGTTTGGCTCCTATAAACATTGGGATGCATGTATCCATTGTTTGTTTCCAGAGCTTTGAGCTTTGGCTCTTGCCCCATCACATGCTCAATTCTATGACTTTAGAAATACTCCCCTACCCCAAGTTCTCAAAAGATTGTGCGCTTTCCCTTCTCATCCTACTTCATTTCTCCTTCAGAATCTAACACTTTGATCACTGTTTCTTGACATCATTACCTCCTTTGTTTGTTTTCATAATACTCTCCCTTCTGTATTCATTAAGCATTCTACTCATCCCATCTTATTCTTCTTTGTTGTCCTCTTTGTATATGTTCAAGCATTTGACTGCTACATATAAGTCAAGAACTCCTAAATCTATGTCTATAACCCAGACCCCTGGCTTCTAAGATCCAGATATACGTATCCAGTGCCATATAGTGATGGGCCACAGATGGCTCTCTCTCCTTTATCTCCCACTCTCCACCCACTCACTTCTATTTCTTAGATGAATTTGATCAAGTTAACACCCTGATGCTAACACTTTTGCATCTTGACTTTCTAATGTGTAAAATGGGATCCATAATGTTATCTCCTTAATAGAGTTATGATAAGATTAAATGGAAAAATAAACAGAGAATACTGGTGATTAGCAATCCCTTTATATTGCCCCTTCTCCTTTTCCTCTTCCTTCTTAATATTGTGATTATTATTAATACTATAATTGCCATTAGTGGTTCTCAAAATTTTTGTTCAAGTATCCTCTCTGGGGAGTTGTTACTGGCGAGAACTCTACTGACAGTGATTTTGCTTTCAAAGAATATAAGTCTATTTGAAAAAACAGATAAGAGAATGAATAATTGTAGTGCATGGAAAGTACTGGGTTAGAGGTAAGCCATGCACTGCTAAGACTACCAATATGTCTAACACATATTGTAGGTGTTCTATAAATGTTTGTGGAAGGAGTGTTTATAAGCGGGTAAATGCTACCATAGCAATGCATGTCAAAAGAATATAATATACTTAAAATTATGTGGAGTTGGGGACGTGGATGGGGGGTGGGGTAACTACTGGGTATTAAGGAGGGCATTACAGAGGGCATGCGATGTGATGAGCACTGGGTGTTATATGCAACTGATGAATTACCAAACTCTATATCTGAAACTAATGATGTACTATATGTTGGCTGATTTGAATTTAAATTTTAAAAAGTTAAGAAATTTAAAAAAATTACATAGAGTGATTTAGAAATCTATTTAATTTCTGTGATAGTAAGATGTGCTAACGGCTTTATTACTTTGTTTCATACTAGCGCTTGTGGGGGTGGGGATATATTAGAGGCAGTTATTTATGTCATTTTGTAGAATTAAAAAAAGTCTATCCACTATAGTCAGAACCTTTGGGTTTGTAATATATGATGATTAAGTTAAGCAACCAGACACTTTTTTCTTATCACCCCTTAAAGGATTTCTTTAGCCATAGAATTAAGTGTCATTAATTCTGTAAATTGTTAGAGCAAGAAACTTTATATTATCTTGAATAAATGGTATTTCTTCTCCCCCCTCACCATATCCTTTATATTCATCTACTTTTCATGTCACTAGGTCACGGAAACAAAAGGCATTCTATAGTGAAGGCTCACAGAATATCTCATAAACAGGATCTCATGAAAACCAAATAAACTGGAACAGAAAAAAGAGACCCAGATAAAAGCTCTTAACGCTGTCTGAATTTCTCTTTAAGTCCTAGGGTTTATTTTCATGTCTGTAACATAATATAAATAGAGAAATATGGTTTTCTGACCATTACCTTACTGTTATTTCACACTTCCCAACACTGGCAAGCATAATCTATGTGTTGATAATTTATCTTTGAAGTATAAATCTTTCAATATTTTCAGGGTAGAAGTCATATGGCTTAGAGTCACAAGAAAATCGCATCAGCATTCCATCTTTATAATGAACGACTGGGGTTTATTATTCCATTGACCTATGGAGACACTTGGGAGAATTAATGTACTGTACTGCATGTGTTATATACTAGGCTTGACATGTATAAATATTCTGAAAAATTACTCATTTATTTAGCTGGATCACTTAACAGATTTAACAAATGATAATCTTCTTAACAAATATTTGTTAATATTGGCTAAATATTTGTTTAAATCTTTGTAAGTATGTATGAAATTTGTGTACAGCGGAATCTGAAAGAAAGAATAGAACACTCTTATTTCTGTAACGAGTTATTACAGTTCCAGTTTCAGTATACATGAAGTGATTCTTATCTTCCTTAATCCCTAATATTCCATTAAATATATTGGAATATGTTCAAAACCAGTATTTTCAGAATGAAAATATGATGTCTGACATTGTATCATATTTAGTGCTGGACTGAAGTTCAGAAACAAATTAGACCCTTGAATTGAAGTCCAAATGGTTGCTTTTTTCCGAGTCTTAACATGAAGAATCATATATAATCTGCCTGAGATGAGGATACCGCTGTTCCAAGGGAAGTGTTATTCTAGATGTTTTCTTAAATTAATTAACACTTTTCCTTTACATCGTATTCCTTGGAAAAAGTGCCAAAATTTATGTTTATATATGTGAGTGTGTGTGTGTGTGTGTGTGTGTGTGTGTGTGTGTATTCTAGGATTTTTCTCTCTAAATTTCCTAGTTTTCTTCTTTAAGCCTTTGCCACCAGCTAAACTAAATAAATATGAAAGAACATGACAAGAGGCTCTACTAACAACTATTTCACAAAATAGTCACAAGGATTAAAAAATATGCAGGTTTTTTGTTGTTGTTCTAGCACAGTTTAGGAAATATTAATAGCATGTCCCTATAGCCCTGCCCTTTCACTGTGATTGCACCCCCTCCATGGTTTAGTGTTTTCTGCAGAGAGAATACTGAAAGCAAATCCAAGACATTTTCTTGAGATTTGATTCTGTTTACATGGGCAAGGAGGAAGCACAGTTTTAGAAACTTGTACTCATTCCTGACTCAAAGTTTCTTCCTGTCATTATCTCAACCTTCATGACTTCACCTGAAATATAGGAACAAGAAAACAGGGATCGACTCCTTAGTTTCTCTTTCTTCTGTCTTGTTGTGGGTGTATAGGAATGCCACTGATTTCTGTGTATTGATTTTATATCCAGCCACTTTACTGAATTCCTGTATGAGTTCTAGCAGTTTTGGGGTGAAGTCTTTTGGGTTTTCCACATAAAGTGTCATATCATCTGCAAAAAGTGAGAGTTTGACTTCTTCTTTGCTGATTCGGATGCCTTTTATTTCTTTTTGTTGTCTGATTGCTGTGGATAGGACTTCTAGTACTATGTAGAATAGCAGTGGTGATAGTGGACATCCCTGATGTGTTCCTGACCTTAGGGGAAAAGCTCTCAGTTTTTCCCCATTGAGTATGATATTTGCTGTGGGTTTTTCATAGATGGCTTTTATGATATTGAGGTATGTACCCTCTCTCCCTACACTGTGAAGAGTTTTAATCAAGAAAGGATGCTATACTTTGTCAAATGCTTTTTCTGCATCTACTGAGAGGATCATATGGTTCTTGTTCTTTCTTTTATTAATGTATAGTATCACATTGATTGATTTGCGGATATTGAACAAACCTTGCAGCCCAGGAATAAATCCCACTTGGTCATGGTGAATAATCCTTTTAATGTACTGTTGGATCCTATTGGCTAGTATTTTGGTGAGAATTTTTGCATCCATGTTCATCCGGGATATTGGTCTGTAATTCTCCTTTTTGATGGGGTCTTTGTCTGGTTTTGGGATCAAGGTAATCCTGGCCTCATAAGGAGTCGATCCAATTTATAATTGCACCCAAAACCATAAGATACCTAGGAATAAATCTAACCAAAGAGGCAAAGAATCTGTACTCAGAAGACTATAGAATATTCATGAAAGAAATTGAGGAAGACACAAAGAAATGGAAAAACGTTCCATGCTCATGGATTGGAAGAACCAATATTGTGAAAATGTCTATGCTACCTAGAGCAAACTACACATTTAATGCCATCCCTATCAAAATACCATCCACTTTTTTCAAAGAAATGGAACAAATAATCCTAAAATTTGTATGGAACCAGAAAAGACCCCGGATAGCCAGAGGAATGTTGAAAAAGAAAAGCAAAGCTGGTGGCATCACAATTCTGGACTTCAAGCTATAATCATCAAGATAGTATGGTACTGGCACAAAAATAGACACATAGATCAATGGAACAGAATAGAGAGCCCAGAAATGGACCCTCAACTCTATTGCCAACTAATCTCTGACAAAGCAGGAAAGAATGTCCAATGGAAAAAAGTCTCTTCAACAAATGGTGTTGGGAAAATTGGACAGCCCCATGCAGAAGAATGAAACTGGACCATTTCCTTACACCACACACAAAAATAGACTCCAAATGGATGAAAGACCTAAATGTGAGACAGGAGTCCATCAAAATCCTTGAGGAGAACTACAGGCAGCAACATCTTTGACCTCAGCCACAGCAACTTCTTCCTAGAAACACCGCCAAAGGCAAGGGAAGCAAGGGCAAAAATGAACTATTGGGACTTCATCAAGATAAAAACTTCTGCACAGCAAAGGAAACAGTCAACAAAACCAAAAGACAACCGACAGAATGGGAGAAGATATTTGCAAATGACATATCAGATAAAGGGCTAGTATCCAAAATCTATAAAGAACTTATCAAACTCAACACCCAAAGAACAAATAATCCAATCAAGAAAGGGGCAGAAGATATGAACAGACATTTCTGCAAAGAAGACATCCAAATGGCCAACAGACACATGAAAACGTGTTCAGCACCACTCGGCATCAGGGAAATCCAAATCAAACCTCAGTGAGATACCACCTCACACCAGTCAGAATGGCTAAAATTAACAAGTCAGGACATGACAGATGTTGGCGAGGATGCGGAGAAAGGGGAACCCTCCTACACTGTTGGTGGGAATGCAAGCTGGTGCAGCCACTCTGGAAAACAGTATGGAGGTTCCTCAAAAAGTTGAAAATAGAGCTACCATAGGACCCAGCAATTGCACTACTGGGTATTTACCACAAAGATACAAATGTAGTGATCCAAAGGGGCACATGCACCCCAATGTTTATAGCAGCAATGTCCACAATAGCCAAACTATGGAAAGAGCCTAGATGTCCATCAACAGATGAATGGATAAGAAGATATGATATATATATATATGTATGTATATACATACACACACACACACACACACACACACACACACACACACAATGGAATATTATGCAGCCATAAAAAATTTGAAATCTTGCCATTTGCAATGACATGGATGGAACTAGAGGGTATTATGCTAAGTGAAATAAGTCAATCAGAGAAAGAAAAGTATCATATGATCTCACTGACATGAGGAATTTGAGAAACAAGACAGAGGATCATAGGGGAAGGGAGGGAAAAATGAAACAAGATGAAACCAAAGAGGGAGAGAAACCATAAGAGACTCTTAATCTCAGGAAACAAACGGAGACTTGCTGGAATGGAAGGGGGTGGGAGGGGTGGGGTGGCTGGTGATGGACATTGGGGAGGGTATATGCTATTGTAAGTGCTGTAAATTGTGTAAGATTGATGAATCACAGACCTGTACCCCTGAAACAAATAATACATTATATGTTAATAAAAAATTTTTAAAAAAAAGAACAAGGAAACAAAAAGAATCTACTTTCTATAAAACATTTCTATTTCATTACATGGGACATTAAAATAGAAAAAGCAATAATGGAAAAATTAAGCATGGGGAGAACACTCAGTGCTTCCATGTGGACATCACAGCCTTTCGTCCTGGTTATGGCAGGCATTCCATTGCTCGCTGACTGCCCACATCAGCCCACTTGAGAGACTGCACTACAGAGTTCACTTGGTGAGGGATGGCTTACACATTTCATGTGTGTAGACAGTGGGAGTTTAAAACAAGGACCATTTCCTTTACTACATTTTTTCTAACTACTGTTAAGAAGTTTCTTGTAAAATTTCATGAAAAGCTTTCCATACTTTTCTAGACTTTGGTGTTCCTTTCTAGCTTCCCCCCCTCCTGTTACACACAAAAACGAGGCAAGGCCAAAGCCAAGACCTAATTGATTTGACCCTGATTTGACAACGAGCCACTTCTGAATTTTTTTTAGTTTATTACTGATATAATCAAAGTAAGAGTAATTAAAGCTGCCAACTGCCAGGTCCTATTCCCACACACCAAAAAGGATGTCACCAAAACCAAAGGGGTGAATGACTATAGTGCATGTCATGGGATACCCGATTGCTGAGCAGCCCGTTCCAGACTGTAGCTAAGTGGTTTCATGGTCTGCCACTCTACCTTGAAGGAGCTGAGATTGAAATCTCATACTCAGCAGAGGCCATGAGAAGCTGTCTCATGACAGTCTCCTGGGAGAGGTAGAAAAGCAGGTGGGAGATGACCGCAAGCCATCCCTAGCCTTCCATTCACCTCTGCTCTGTGAGGATCATGAGGCATCCTGCCATGACTCAGAGGAGAGGCTACAGTTCAAACCTTTGCCCATGTAGCCCATGTGGATCTGTGCAAAGGTGCCAGGGCACTGTGGAGGAGCCATTGCCCTACATTTTCTAATTCTTTTTCTCCAAACCTTTTCCCATTACCTATTAGGATGTTTCATTAGTATTCTTTGTTCCTTATACAAACATAAAGTTGGATACTATTCTTTAGTTTGTTACATGGGTACTGGGTATAAATTTTACCATCCTCAAAACTTGGATGGGAAAATTTTACAATCCTTCATTTTTCAAAATAAAATTATATTTTATTGAGGGATGACTAGAAATTCAATCTCAGTCATTAATGTGACTCCCTTTCATTCAGGGCCATGCTAAAGTGAGAGGGTTTGAGGTAGTCTGGAGAAGGAGAGCGGGTATTCTTAACTTGGCTCCCCCTGGTCACAGTGCATACCCTTACTCTCTCAGCTTCCTTTGCTCTTTACCTGCCCTGCCTGTGCATGGGATCTGTGATGAGGTTGTTAGTTTCAGCCTAGTGTGCAGCTCTTCTGGGGGCTTAAGGGAGGATACCCAGCCATTCTTCAGGGCCCTGCCAGCTACCCTGAGTGCAATCTCTGGTACTTCTCTAGACCCACCTCAAACTCCTCTGCATATCTTTCCCTTTTGCAACTTGCTCCTCACCCCTTCTCATGAGTTAATCAATACAATCTGCCATAAAAGGAATTTTAGGAACACTGGGTTCTTCTTTTGGGAGTGGGTGGTAATAAACTACAAGCTTATGTGTGTGTGTATATATATATATATATAATTATATATATTAATATATAATTATATATATTATATATATATAATTAACTCACACTGTTAAACATGTTAAGTCATCAACAGATCATGGGAAGCACAAGTGACATAAAGAGAGCTGACCTCATCCCAAAAGTTTCTGATGTTTTTCTAGCATTTGCTTAAATAGGTGAACATTTCTAGAGCTCAGAACTTATTATTATGAGTCATTTTTAGAGTATGCTAATGACTCATGGAAATGTTATTCAATCCACTGTATCTCCAGATTTTTGTATTCTTCTCTAATTACTTTAGAAAAAAATGGTGATTGTGACATCTTAAAGCAAGTCCCTACCCTAATTTATTCTTATTTACTGATAATTGTGTCAGGGTTAGTGGTTATACTAGATATTTAATTACATTCATGCTGAGAGTGGGGTCAGTATAATTACGGGTTAAGAGCTGGGATTGGGATGATGGGTAACTTCATAAGGACAGTCCTCTCAGTTGTGTGTATAGATATAGTCAGAACTCTCCAATTAAAAAATACAATACATTTTAACTTGGAGAGTGGTGGCCAAGTACCAAGAATGAGGAGATAAAGAAAGACCTAGGCCAAGGGCAATATGCTTGTGGGAAGAGAGTTCCAGGAACAAAGTTTTGCCAGATGCCATTCCTTGCCTTTCCAGATCCTGCTCAGCAGCATTCATCGAAGGCTACAGACAGGTTCAAATCACCTAGTGCCTGAGCCAATGCTGGCCAGGTATATATTGCCAATAGATACAATAGGATATTTCTGCTTCCCACAAGAGGGGGTTTGTAATTATCTTGTTTCAGCTTAGAAGCTGGAGGTTCCTGAGATGAGCTTCCTATCACCTGATCACCTTATGGCAGCTCTCTTCTCTACCTGCACTGTGAAATACTCAGCTCATCAGATTCTCTGCATTACAAGTACATACCTGGAATAGAGCCCTAACATCACTTATTTGGAGTCTGAATGTCTTGGTTATCTCTGAATGTTCCTTGCTTTTTGCACCTGTGGTTGCTGGTTCAGATCTTTTTCTCACCCGGAATCGCCACCCTCAGCCTAGAAATTCCTGTCTCCTATGCTACTTCTCCGTTAGGTGTGAGTTGTGGTCTGGTTGGAGCCAGAGTTCGCTCTGACACTTCGGTAGCCATGGCTCAGAATCTTGGTCATCTTTGAGCCATATACTCTGGTCCTCCCTGAACACCCCCTACCTGACTCCCCAGCAGCCGGTGTTGATGGAAGTTGTAACATGCCTCATGGTTAAGCCCACACAGACTGTATCTCTTTGATTCACCAGCTGGCTACCATTCTACCTGTCCAATTTGTTCTGGGTGCACATACAAGTTTTCCTTAGAATTCTTCAGCCAGCCTTCTCAACAGACCTAACCTCAGGAATCACACTGAGAGGGCCAACCTGTTTCAATTTGTGTAGAAATAGGTAGTTTTGATTAAAAAAAATTTTTTTTTATTTGTGGTTCACAAAACCGCCTATCATAAACACTTTTTCTTTAGAGACTATTTCAGGGGAAGATTTTGAAATACTGTCCATGCTGAGATAATTCATTGTTTTCACCATGGAGAAAGGTGAAGAGAGATCAGGACAAGGACAAGGCTCACTGATTCTCAGCTTCCTCCCACCCTCCCCTTAAGACACCAACAATCTAAAGATCCAAGAACCATCTCCGAGATGTTTTCACAGATTGAAACGACACGTGACCCTGGTGCTTGCAGTGAATGCTAAGATATGAAGACATCAATTAGGGGTTTTAGAGCACAGTTTTTGTTTTAAGGACACTGAGATTCTCACTCGCATATGTGTTCAGACTTAGTTAACTGTTGAATTTTCATCAGGTTTGGCTGGTACAGATGTTCCCCTTGCACTGCCAGCATTACTGCTAGTTAATGAAGCATCCCGGCCCATGGTTCTCTCCTGCCGCTCACCCTGACAAGCTGGAGAGGAAGGGCTGCCTGCAGATGGTGTTTCGCGTGTGTACAGTACAGTGGGTCCAAACACATGGGGGCTTTGTTCAGGTTGCCAAAACTCACTGTGCTCTCACACATGGTAGAATGCATCTCATAAAAAGAGATCAATTTATAAGCAGCGTTTTATGATTAGAAGGGAAAATATTGGCTTTCTTGGTTAAGGAGCAAATTTAAACTGAGGCCTATGGAAAAGAGAGGGAGAAAGAGTTGCTAATGTTAAAGAAGCTACTGTCTCAGATCCTCCTTTTTGATACTTTCCATGAGTATAGGAGTTCTCAGAGGTGGGCTGTTTCAGATTACAGCTAACTGTGATTGTGGACAATGGCGCCAGAATCCTTCAGAATTGCATGGGTCTCGGTATCCTTTAACTCTGCAGGCTTTTCGTGGGTCATAGCTATTGTTCCCTCACCACCAACAAAGGGATGAATGTTAATTTCCAGATTGGGTGAGGGGCTCAAAGTTGGAACACAGATTTATATAACATGGGGACGCAAACAGTATTAAAGACCTATTTTGAGGAAGGACTGTTACCAAAATTGAGGGCACCGGGGGCAAACAGAAAAACAAATATTCCTGGTTTCTCTGCAGGACTAAGAGCTCCTCAGAGATATCTCCCATGTTTACACAGTGCCTTGTTTGTAGTAGGCATTCAGTAAATGTTTGTATAAATAAAGGAGTGAATGGCATTGCCTAACACAAGGATTAGCCCTGAATTTAAAATCGATGAATTTTATGTTTCTTCACTAATGTTCTCTCTGGAGCAGACAATAATGAAGGTAAAATTGCAAATTATTAGACAGAGGAGGAATGAGGTGACCATTCAGACTGATTATCTTATTTTAGAGATTATAATGATGACATTTATTTCACATTTACCATGCCAGGCATTGTGCTATGGGTTGAACATGGCATGTCTTATTTAATCCTTACAACAACTATAAGTAGGTGCTAGCCCATTGTATAGATAAGGAAATTGAGGCATAGAAAGCTCATACAGCTAATAAGTGACGAAGCCAGGATTAAACCCAGGCCGTCTGACTCACTCATCCTCATTTGCTGCTTTGGCTGTCACTCAACCCCAAGGAGGTTGAATGATATATCCAAGGCTGTCACAGGATGGAGTCTCAAACTTCATCTCATAATTTCCTATTTCATTGCTTTTTCTCCTACAATACATTTTCTGAGTAAAAAAAATCTTTCCTGTGATACATGCCCCTCCAACTACCACCTAAATTGCAGAGCTAACTGCTGAACCGGTAATAGTAGTGGGGTACATAAGTGAGGATGCTGGCAGCAGCAAGTAGTAGAAAATCCTCAATCGGCTGTCTTAGACAATTAATAAAATGTATTATTCTCACAATAAGCAGCCTTAATGTGGGTCATGTTGCAAAATAATCTAAGTACAATGACACTGTTACAGATGTTTACTGTACTGAGTATTTATTAGTGGGCAAGTGAATGAAAGGAGTTCATAAAATCTGTTGTCTAGGCTTGAGGAAGTCCCTACTCCCTACCCCTTTAGAGTCTCATACCATCTAGTAGGAAAGGGTCATTGAAGGCAATCAGGAAGATTCCTGAGATAAGATTCTGCCATCCCTACAGCCGGCTACAGGCACTTCCATGGCTAGGGACTGTCTGGTTTAGGTATTTAGCCTGGGGCAAAATCCCAAGGCGCATAGGCTTATTGTCTTGCTTGATTCTTATTTTCTATCCATGCAAGAGTAGGAAGTGTCTATAAAATGATTTTAGCAAATCAACACAACTTGAATACCTTCAATTTCACCAGTGAGAGCCCAATTTTAGCATTCATCATGCCTGTCTACAGGCTGCTATTTTTATCACTAAAAGCCCTTTTCTGACATTTAGTATGTTAATTAGCAAAGTGCAGGTTATTGAGCAAGACACAGGTAACGGAAGTGCCTTTCTGAAGTACAGATATCCTGATGAGAATGGCAGCAGACCACTCCTGTGTTCTTGATTGTCATAGTCATTGATCACTCTGGGAGAGGGAATCTTTAATCACCATGCTTAGAGTTCAACCCAAGTTACATTCACATCATATCACAATGTATATGCTGAAGTATTTTAAAGTAAATTATAATAATTTTACCTGTGGGTTCCAGATTGGTTAATTTAGCAATTAAATGAAATCCTCAAGAATCCAGGCTCCCCTGGTGGCTGCCCTTCCATCTGACTCGGTCTTTGACTAGCACCCTTCATGGTAGTGAGGTGATAGCTGCTCAAGTTCTAGGTGTGATCCCATGAAGACTTGACACCATCTCAAAGAATGGGCGGGCGGGCGGGGATGCAGGTTAATGGATATCCTTTTGTGTGTTTCTCTTCACAACAGCAAGGAAACTTCACCTAGAAACCATTCAGCAGACTTTTTTTTTCATCTGATTGGCCAGAATTATATAGCATATTCATTTTTAAGCCAGTCACTGGGAAGAACAATGAGATTTTTTTCTTGACATTGGTAAACTTTATTAGGACTTAATGTTAAGTCATCTGAGGAGGGGTGGAATAGAGCTTTGTGAACAATAATGAGTAAGGGAAAGGCAGTTGGGAAGGCAAATCTGCTAATGTGTAATAATTATTTTTTTTCTTTTTTAATGCAACCACTTTATCTTTAAGGGCAACATGCAGCTTTATTTGATCCTTTATCCCATCTTCTCACTCAGTCCCAGCTCTCTTTCTTCCTTTCATGGTTGACCTGTCTTTGCTGCTGCTGTACTCCCATTCATTGAGTCTTCAGTGAATACCCCAACATCTTGAATTAGAGGAAGGGAGTTATAGCTTTAATGAGTATTTTTAGCTTTGGTAGTTAACCAAGAGTCACTTCAGGTTCCCTGATGCATTCTCATCTCATTGCATGTTGTTTATCATGTTAAATCTGGTGTGAGTTCTTCAGGGAATATTCCTGATTTGAGAACATAGAGGCCAGAATAAAAAGAATTGCTTGGGGGGCACCTGGGTGGCTCAGTCAGTTAAGCGGCTGCCTTCGGCTCGGGTCATGGTCCCAGGGTCCTGGGATCGAGCCCCGCATCAGGCTCCCTGCTCGGCAGGAACCCTGCTTCTCCCTCTCCCACCCCCCTGCTTGTGTTCCCTCTCTTGCTGTGTCTTTCTCTGTCAGATAAATAAATAAAATATTAAAAAAAAAAAAAAAAAGAATTGCTTGGGCATTATAATCACTGAAACCTTCCCTTAAGAGTGCTATTGTCAGGTTATTTGCTTCCCTTCTTTGTCCACCTACAATCTCACTCAAAACAAGTGCTTGACAAAAAATGATGTTTGATTTCAAGCAATCACCTTCAACTTCTTCCTCTCCCCCTGGCTAGTTTTAAGATGAAAGAAATTGCAGGGTGTTGTAAAAGCAGATTAGAGCGCTTGTGTCAGAGGATAAGGGCATATTCACTAAATATTTACTTCTCCAATGTCTTTAGAGAAAGGAAACTGGAGACTGCACAAGACAAGGATAAGTTTTCTGAAAATGACAGAAAATGAACTAAACTTTGTACAGATTAAAGAACTGGTTCTTTTTTTTTCAATTTATTTTTTTAATTTAAATTCAGTTGATTAACATATAATGTATTATTAGTTTCAGAGGTAGAGTTCAGTGATTCATCAATTGTATATAACACCCAGTGCTCATTACATCACGAACCTTCCATCACCCACTTACTCCATCCCTCCACTCCCCTCCCCTCCAGCAACCCTCAGTTTATTTCCTATGATTAAGAGTCTCTTATGGTTTGTCTCCCTCTCTGATTTCATCTTGCTTTATTTTTTCCTCTCTGCCCCTATGATCCTCGTTATGTTTCTTAAATTCTACATATGAGTGAGATCATATGATAATTGTCTTTCTCTGATTGACTTATTTTGCTTAGCATAATACCCTCTAGTTCTGTCCATGTCATTGCAAATGGCAAGATTTCATTTTTTTTGATGGCCGAGTAGTATTCCATATATATATATACACACACCCCAAATCTTCTTTATCTGTTTATCTGTTGATGGACATCTGGGCTCTTTCCACAGTTTAGCTATTGTGGACATTGAAGAATTGCTTATTAAAAGCTTAGGCTCAATTAATGTAAAAAGCAACAAGTCTAGATGGCAAGGGTTCAGGATTATTAGTAAGGTGCGGTCAGGGAAATAAAGATCAATTTAGCTGATATTTTTCAAACTTTCATTTTCTATGAGTCTGATTCAGAATTAGTGTAGAGAACATAAAAAACATTTTAAAAGGTCTAAATATACTTTAAATTATATCTTAACATGCACACCCTGCACTTGTCTTCTTCACTTGCATCATACAATTCTTCCAATCATGTGTTTATTTCTTCTCTGCTGGGAGGTCATTCTTCACCCTTTCCCCATGTACCCTCCACCCCACTCCACTAATTTGCACAAATCAGACACACACATGCAAACCTGCTTCCTTTCTGTGACATCTAGCTTCATTAATTGCATTACTATTCTCCTAAGTTCCTAGTCTTGCAATTTTTTGAAAATCTCTTCTTTCAATTCTCACAAACTAATTATTGACTAGTTCTCTTGAGTCTACTCCAAACTATTTCTTTCTTGCTTCAATTTCTCATTTCTTTCTTTTATTACTTCTTTCATTTCCACTACTATTCCACTTAGAATTTTGCCATAAACTCCCAGTGGGATTCCTTGCCTTTGGTTTGTTTCCTCCAATCTATCTTTGACATTTCTACAGCCAGAAGGTAGGACAACTCTACTGGCACTGCACAATTCATGACCCTCTGCAGATACTTGAAGATCTCTTCAGTTGTCCTTCTATGCCTGAAGAATTTTAATCCCCCAGTATGGCAGTCATACTCTTTTCACCAACTACATTTATAACCTCATCTTCTTTTATAATTCTTTCAAGAGTTCTGCTTTCACATCACTAGACACTACTTTCACCCTCTTTCTTTTTGCTCTCTTACCACTAGATATCTCCATCAATTCTCACATCGAAATGCTTCCCATATTTCAAGGCCTAGTGGAGATGCCACTTCTTCCATGATGCCTTCTTCTGTGACTTTCTGTCCCTCTTTAATAACCTCTTCCAGATTCCCACCCCCCACCAAAGAACATTGTCAGCATTTCTGTTATAGTACTTACCATGATTTATTTTGAGTTGTAGTTGGTTGTAAGTCTGTCTTTTTCATCAGTCATTTACTGCTTAACACAGAGCTTCACAAATAGTGTGGTTGTTGCATTGGATTAAATTTGGGACCTGATGCTACATCTTCTTAGCTTATTTAATGCAGAACGCAGTTGAATGTAGCCTTATACTTCCCATAGAGCCTGGGAATTAGGGCAAGGCCCAATACAGAATAAAAGTCATAATAAAAGTTAAACCCCATTGTGATTTTTTTACATGCATAGTGAGAATACTTTTATACCTTATTCTTTTTCTTTTCTCTCTTATAAGCTTTCTTTACCTCCTAAAGGAACTTTCTCACCTGAGCTCCCTTCACCACTATTTCATGATTCCTATCTTGTTTGGTTCATTTTTGTACTTACTTCTATGCTTTGGTGGACAGCTTTGACATTTAATTTCCTTGTGTCATGTTCCCTTCATCTAGTAACAGGAACTGATTTTTCTTTGAAGGATGATTAGCGTTAGAAATAGGCATAAGACCTAGTTCTGGTGAATCATATTCTAGCTCCATGGCCTCAGTGATGGGTGTGGGCCCAATTTGATGAGCATCAGTCCAATGATACTCCAGCATAGTAATATGACTTCGATGATTGGAATGGAAAAGTTCTAGTTTTGGTAGGTTTGCTAAAGTGATGAGATCTAAGCCTGGAGATGTGGTTGATTCTTTCTAGCCCTCCAGTAAGAACTGATCTGAATGAAACCATCACAGAAGAAAGAAGACACAAAATATGGAAAGAGACCAAGTGCTGAGGACACCATTTGAACCCCTAGATCCGGCTTTTGGTTTATGTAAACCAATAAATCTCCATTTTTAATTAAGCCACTGTGAGCTGGATTTTCTTCTCATGTAGTGTCAAAAGAATCCCTACTCTTAATATACCCAAAATAGGCTTTCTCCTCAAGGTTACTCTCTTAGCTTTTCTCTTTTTCATTGATCTTATAAAATTCCACTCTCCACACACACCTTTTATTGAGCCTTTTATGAAAGAAGTTTTAAAAATGGATGACAGTTGTACCTGTTTTATATGGCTTTTCTAGCGATCAAATAAATGTAAAATGCTTGAAAAGGTGGCTGGCATGTTGTACCATGTTAATGTTAACTGTTGTCATCTCCATCATCGTCATCACCAATATCATCATCGTCATCATCAGTTTCGTGTTACTTATTACAATAATCAGATTATACAACTGGAGACTTAAACTGATTGAAACTTCAGTTTCTAAACATATTTATTTCAGAATTGACTTTTATTTGAACAGGATATTACCTCTTGGTTTGTTCTACATTGCTATTTGCCTGAATCGCTTTCTATATGTTTGGCAGTGCATTCCATTTTTAAAAATATAATATGAAGATTGTGCCTATCAACTCTGCTTCTGGAAGATGCATATCAAAGAATATCACAGAGTATCACTTGTGACTATTGCTCGTCCATAATATTTGTACGTGAATTTGTGTATCCTTTAAGGTGTTTGAGAAGAGGATTTCTTTCATTTTGCATATAAAATAAATATATAACAAAAGAAGATAGGAGTTCCCAGAGGTAATCTATTAATGGGGATGGGACATTGGTGTCTAGATTTCTAATTTAGGAAATGAGTAATTGTCTCTTAAAACATTTCGTAAGATCCTCTCCTTAGTGCACCATTGTTTTGATTTGGAACTAAGTTTTCTGGGTTCTAATTTTTCTCTGACATTAACTGAGTAATTCTGAGCAGATCATGGAATCTCCATAGACCACAGTTTCCTCTTCTGTAAAATAAGAGTTTACACTTTACATTTAATGTGCATTCCTACTTGCAAATTCCCTAAGTTCCTTTCAAAGAAGATTTATCACAAACATATTTTAGAATCACTATTATCCACAAGACAGGAGAGCTGCAGAGAGAGGAACTGAAATTCTTCTTTCAAGTATGCAGATGATATTCAATTTGTAAGATTCAGTTGGAAGAAATAGAGAGGAATAGCATGTATAATGCAAAAGAGTTTAGATCAGTTTAAAGTGAGAGCTTAAAGGTGACAAGTTCAGTTAATTCTAGCAAAACATAAGCTAATTAAAGTGAGAGCTAAAGCCCAAATTGGGGAAAAGGCAATGAACCTGTACAATCATACAGCACAGCAATTGGGAAACAGGTTTGATGAATAGGACAGAGGTCACTGAAATGATCATCTTGTGCTAGAGGAAGATGAGAAGAGGCACATTTACTTCTATCAAGAATTCCTACTGGTGCATTTGTTAGTCATTGCACACTTGTCCAGAACTGGTAAGGGCTCTGAGACACAGATGAGGATTTTTGCTTCATTCTCCCTCTTGAGGTGTACCCAAGCTATATAATGTGGCAACCATTCTGAGTCAGAGCTCTTATTTCAAAATTAGCTCTTGGACAAACATACACAAAAAATATATTTCTTCCGGCTCTGTGTTAATTAAATGCAGTCAAAGTGAAGTCAATTCCCTCTCAAAGTGACAGGCCTGCTGTCTCTCCGTAGAGCTGCAACAATTAGCTTGCACCTAGCAATTCAAAGCACTTATTCCCCTACCGAGTTACCTGTAGCCAGCAGTTTAGTAGATAGATGGATTTAGAGTCATATGTAGATATCGATACAGATTCGTAGACGTTTATAGATATACATTGCTATGGACTGATTTTTATCCCCTCAATATTCATATGTTGAAGCCCTAATCCCCAGTGTGACTGTACTGGAGATAGGGACTTTAGAGGGGGTAGTTAAGGTTGGGTGGGGCTTTAATCTGAAAGACTGGTGTCTCTATAAGAAGAAGAGACTCCAGAGATCTCTCTCTCTCTGTGTACACACAGAGGAGATGCCGTATGAGGACCCACTAAGAAAGCAGCCATATGCAAGCCAGAAAAGGAGTTCTTACCAGAAATCAGCTCTGAAGCCACCTTGATCTTGTACTCTTGGCCTCCAGAACTGTAAGGATATAGATGTTTTTTAGGCCCCACAGTTTGTGGTATCTTCTTATGGCAGCCCAAGCAAACTAATACATATGCAGTTGACCATTGAACAATGTAGGGGTTATGGATGTCACCCCAGTGCAGTTGAAAATCCATGTATCACTTTTGACCCCCCCAAAATTTAACTACTAATAGCCTACTGTTCACTGGAAGTTACTGATAATATAGACAGTTAACACATATTTTGTATGTTGTGTGTATTATATATTACATTCTTACAATAAAGTAAGAGAAAAGAAAATCTTATTAAGCAAATCGTAAGAAGAAATATATTTACAGTACCGTATGTACATTTATTGAAAAAAATCCACATATAAGTGACATTACACAGTTCAAATCTGTGTTATTCAAGGATCACATCTATCATTTCTCTCTCTCTCTCTCTCTCTCCATCTGGTTGCATTTCCTTATACAATTGAAAACTTTATTTGAGCCATTTTCTTTGCCTGTTCTCTTCCAAGTTTTTCTATATTTAGCACCTCCCAGTGGGGTGTAACTGTACACTGATTTTTAATTCTGAAATGAGGAACACAAGTCCCAAAAGAATATCCCATAATTCAATGTGCTGTCACTATGGTGAGTGGTTCTCAAACTAAGGGCTAATATTAGAATCACCAGGAAGCTTTTTCAGAATTTAAAACTAGACACACTCTTTTCGGGGGTTTATTAGAAGTTTCAGAAGAGAAATGGGATATCAGTTGTTTGAACTCACCTGCTGGTTTCTGCCCAAAATGTCATTTCTTGTTCTTCCTCTAACATCAGGAGAATAACTTACCAGGCTGTTAATATTTCCAATTCATAATCTTGGAGGGTTTATTATTTGTCACATAAATATATGTTCTATTTCTCCAATCAGATTTCTTGAGTTTAGGTGTATAGTTTCAATATTATATTTCTAGTATGTAGCACAGTGCTATAGAAAATAAGTGTTAATCTCTTGGGGTGTGGAACAAGCTCTTTAGGCTTCTCCTGGCATCACCTCTTCTAGGGACCTGACAGAATTATCCTGGATCAGGAGGATTAGCAGTGCTATATGTGCTAGAACAGTGCTTTCTGGATGTGGTCAAATGCTTGTATCACCTCAGTTAACATCTATTGTCTGTTTTTATACCTGCTCTACTACAGTCTATTCTCAACATAGCAGCCGGGACAGTCCTTTAAAGTATCTGCGATGGCTCTCTGTTGTACTCAGAGTAAAAGCCAAAGTCCTTACATTGTCCTATAGGTAGAGTGATCCTATGTTCCAATTTGCCTGGGATGGCCCCCATTTACACATGCCATTTTGGTATAATTATTAAACAAACACATTCTCTTTAGTAAGTGACCCAGATTGTATGATAAGTTATATAGTCGCCCACCTAGAATGTACTACATCATCTGGCTCCCCATAATCTGTTGGCCTTATCTCTTTCTCTTCTCTAACCATACTGGCCTCTTACTATTCCTCCCACACCTCAGCCACTCCTACTTTAGGGCTTCTGCTCTAGCTTTTCTCTGCATGGAACACTTCCCCAGATACCTACTTGGCTCGCTCCTTCACCTTGTCCAAGTGTGCTCAGATCTCATTTTCTCAAAGAGGTCAACACTGACTACCTGCTTAATACTTGTAGAATGAGCAACTGAATACTGGATATTTTTCTTAAAATTGATCCCTGTTTTATCTTAAATATCTACTTCAATCTTAGTCTTAACAAATTAGCCATTAAAATCTAGGTATGATATATGTTGTATTTTATCTAGTATATAATTCTAATGTGTATATTAAAGTAAATATATTAAAAGTTGAGAAAAAGTAAAAGGAAAATGTTCTGTGTGACGTCTAAACTGATCACATGACCACCAGTACTGTGCACACTGGATTTTACAAAATAGTGCCTGAAGGTTTCATGAAAATTCTGCTATACACTATTCTGAGATCCAGGAGCTCTGTGGTTATGCTGAAATATTGTATGGTCCCCCACTAATATGGAATAAGTTTCAGTTTATTATTTGTGGTTGAACAAGTCTCCATGGATCTTCCTAGCAGGCATACTATATTTGGCCCAAAGAGAGTACATTGTAGTACATGTGCACTTTCTTTTTTTTTTTTTTTTTTAAAGATTTTATTTATTTATTTGAGAGAGAGAGAATGAGAGAGAGAGCACATGAGAGGGGGGGAGGGTCAGAGGGAGGAGCAGACTCCCTGCAGAGCAGGGAGCCCGATGCGGGACTCGATCCTGGGACTCCAGGATCATGACCTGAGCCGAAGGCAGTCGCTTAACCAACTGAGCCACCCAGGCGCCCTACATGTGCACTTTCAAGTTTATTTTATCACCAGTCTTTATTCTTTCAAAATTCACGGGTTTCATTCCAGCTACTAGGTAATTTGATTCTTTTTTACTTGCTTGGCACAATCACTAACCCTTTATCTGGCTAGTTGTTTTTATTGTTGAATTGGCCAATCAATCTTAATTACACTCAGCTGTCTGACCCATTCTAAGTTTTTATGCTACAAGGTTCAAAATTAGGAATCTAATCTATGTCTTAAGAAATTAAAATAGCAGATCTGGGAAGTTAGAAGCTATGCATATGAACCTACTTGGAAGAAAAGTAAGAAAATAAGGAACGAATAGCTCATGGCATTAAAAAAAATGGGATTGAAGGGCATGGTAGAAAACGAAAATAACGGAACTGATTTTCACTCATTTGAGTCAATTCCAATTTGAACTTGAATAGGAATTGCCACTTAGAAGGCTAAAATTATCTACAAGTACATTTTTCCCCCTAAACCATAGAAGTAAGTTAGTTTGAGCAAGACATTTTGGTTGTAACAATAAGAAAGAAATTGCATTATAAGAAGAGGTCTGTCTAAACTTATTAGAAGCACTTTAAAAAAAAAATCTATGTTCACTGTAAATGTTTAAAGTAATAGGCTGTACTAGAAATGGGCCAAATCTCTAATATGTTGCTTTTAATTATGACATTATAAGCACATTTTTTTGTGTGATTACACAACTATCACTACAATAGCTAAGTATTGTAGTAGTGTTGTTAAGGTTAGATAATTATTAAAAATCTTATAAAATACAAAGAATCAAATAATAACCCCAAATATAATTCCATTATTTTCAATCATAAGCAATGTACTTTGTATTAGAACAGTAAAACATATTAGAACTCCTTTATCAATAGCAAAGGAACATATACTCTTCACAGGAACTATAAAGCTTTGATAAAAACAATCACAATAGCATAAAACATTTGAAGCTATCTAAGCCACATTTGGGGTCATTAATTACTTGTATGCCTAGCATTCCTCTCTTTGGAGGACTTGTTCTTCCTAACTTTGTAGAACTTCTCTCCTCCTCCTCCAGCTTCCCCCCATCCCAGCTATCACCACATGGTCTGAATTGGAGCTTCTTTTCTTCGTACCTGATACTGCCTCACTGGCTTTGGTGATGAGTCAGAATCGAACACTTACTTCCATTGTCCATTTTAGAGAGGTTTCAGACTAAGATTCGGGTGAGAAAGAATCAAGAATGGTGGAAAAGAATTTCTTCTTTCTGAGGGTGAATCTGGAATAATTTGAACCCAGACTTGCTGCCAACCTTCAAGTCTCCCACAGCATGGGAAGCCCTGCCTGCCCGAGGAGAAATTAAGTAGTGACTAACGTACAGAAAGAAGCAGAGATCTAAGAACAAGAGTCCTGAAGATGTAGGAGTCCCTTGTTCCAGCCACTCTTGCCCATTCCTTTGTTATGAGTTAATGATGTCTCTATTTCTGCCCCAATTCAAATTGAGTCTTCACTTGAAATCAAGAGTCCTCATGCACACCCTGAACTTCTATCAACAATTGCATGAGTGTGTGTGTGTGTGTGTAAGTTCCCCCAAATGGGAACATGATTGATTAATGCAAGTCTAGTCTGTTTACTTACTTGAAATTTTCAGTAAGATTTTAGTCAATCAAGGAAAAGTGGCTTAAAAGAATCTGTTGTGCAATAAAATCCAGTATTACCAATGTGATAACAAAATACTTATTATCTTTTATAAAAACAAACTTCCAATCTTTAGTCAATGACCCACTTATCCAAAGTCTAAAAATAACAAAATAATTTGGATGATAACTATATTCTTTGTCATGGAATTTGATCCATTTTTCTTTTCTTGGAGTAATTGATAAAAAGTTTTCTCTTATTTCCTGTGCTGGGGTCTGAAAATATTCCTCCTAGTTTATATAAATGAAAGTCTCATAAATAAGATGAGCAGCAGGTCTTGACCCCTCACTTACAGACTTTTATAATAGTTCTTTCAGTGCATGCCCTGTCTTGCATGAGAGCAAGGACTTTCTAATTGTGGAAGTTTATTTTTAATTTGGCCTTAATGCACTGTGCTATGTACTATGTACTGTGTCCTAGTAGTTAGTGAAATGTACTTGTTAAATGAACAAATGAATAGAAGATTGGCAGATATCAGACAACTCATTTTTCTTATTTTTTTCCATTTTTCTCTTAAAAAGAATTTAAATTCTTTCATCCTACTGCATTTGTCATCCCTTCTTTAGGAGGCACATTTATTATACAGTTTATAAATGGTACAAATAGACTTTTTCTGTTTTCTCTGCTGCTCCCTTCTTGCTGTGAAAAACAAAAATAAAGGCAAGAAAAAGAAAAAGAGAGAAAGAAGAAAAAAAGGGAAAAGCCATGCTCTGCACTGTGGGTTTATTTACAGTCTCTCTGTGAGCTGGAAGGAGACACAATATCGTGGGGTTGATGGATTGGCGAGAGCTAGTGCCAGATGTTGACCACGACAGGTGCATAATAAAAACACCCTTTGTGGTTTTTACTCAGAATTCTAAATATGTTTGGAAATAAGAAAAACATCTGCTTGGTATTTCTTTCAGGCTGCTAAAGCTTTTTGAATTGTGATTTCCTTTTAAAAATTGGGGGGGCATTATTTTTGTGACATTGTAAGTGCTTCATCTAAATATTCTTCACAAGCAAAATTCTAGCATGTTTTAATACCATTTCATTTATTCAATGGCTACATTTTTTCTTACATTTCTGTCCATCTGACTTTTGGTTCACAGCAAAGTCACAAATACTTAATAAAAATGGAACAACCCTATTTATTATGATTTGAAGATTGCAAAATTGTGCTGTAGACTCACCGCATGGTTGGCATTCTTTTTCCTACAGCCTGGCCTCTGGTTACCATGGTTGTGACAGCCTATAACACAGTTTTTGGTGGTTAAGTTAAAGATATGAATGAAAGCCATATGAAGAGTAATATGTTATATCTGGAATCCGTGGCTTCACCAAACCCTCAGTGGTGCTCCCTAGACAAGCACCATGACCTGATATTCAAATGTTGGATGGTTTCTGTCTCAATCTATTCAGTTTTGAAGTCTCTAAGCAAGACCACATGGAAAGAAGCTAGCAGCAACTTTTTATTTTTTTTAATTTTTTTATTGTTATGTTAATCCCCATACATTACATCATTAGTTTTAGATATAGTGTTCCATGATTCATTGTTTGTGCATAACACCCAGTGCTCCGTGCAGAACGTGCCCTCCTCAATACCCATCACCAGGCTAACCCATCCTCCCAACCCCCTCCCCTCTAGAACCCTCAGTTTGTTTTTCAGAGTCCATCGTCTCTCATGGTTCTTCTCCCCCTCCGATTTCCCCCCCTTCATTCTTCCCCTCCTGCTACATTCTTCTTCTTCTTTTTTTCTTTCTTAACATATATTGCATTATTTGTTTCAGAGGTACAGATCTGAGATTCAACAGTCTTGCACAATTCACAGCGCTTACCAGAACACATACCCTCCCCAGTGTCCA
>NW_022589709.1:29467663-29700539 GCF_004348235.1 Phoca vitulina
CTGAGATTAAGAATTCCTCATAGCAGTGAGGTCATATGATACATGTCTTTCTCTGTTTGACTTATTTCGCTCAGCATAATACCCTCCAGTTCCATCCACGTCGTTGCAAATGGCAAGATCTTATTCCTTTTGATGGCTGCATAATATTCCATTGTATATATATACCACATCTTCTTTATCCATTCATCTGTTGATGGACATCTTGGCTCTTTCCACAGTTTGGCTATTGTGGACATTGCTGCTATAAACATCGGGGTGCACGTAGCCTTTCGGGTCCCTACTTTTGTATCTTTGGGGTAAATACCCAGGAGTGCAATTGCTGGATCATATGGTAGCTCTATTTTCAACTTTTTGAGGAACCTCCATACTGTTTTCCAGAGTGGCTGCACCAGCTTGCATTCCCACCAACAGTGTAGGAGGGTTCCCCTTTCTCCGCATCCCCGCCAACATCTGTCATTTCCTGACTTGTTAATTTTAGCCATTCTGACTGGTGTGAGGTGGTATCTCATTGAGGTTTTGATTTGGATTTCCCTGATGCCGAGCGATATTGAACACTTTTTCATGTGTCTGTTGGCCGTTTGGATGTCTTCTTTGGAAAAATGTCTGTTCATGTCTTCTGCCCATTTCTTGATTGGATTCTTTGTTCTTTTGGTGTTGAGTTTGATGAGTTCTTTATAGATTTTGGACACTAGCCCTTTATCTGATATGTCATTTGCAAATATCTTCTCCCATTCTGTCAGTTGTCTTTTGGTTTTGTTGACTGTTTCCTTTGCTTTGCAAAAGCTTTTTATCTTGATGAAGTCCCAATAGTTCATTTTTGCCCTTGCTTCCCTTGCCTTTGGCGATGTTTCTAGGAAGAAGTTGCTGCGGCTGAGGTCGAAGAGGTTGCTGCCTGTGTTCTCCTTTAGGATTTTGATGGACTCCTGTCTCACATTGAGGTCTTTCAACCATTTGGAGTCTATTTTTGTGTGTGGTGTAAGGAAATGGTCCAGTTTCATTCTTCTGCATGTGGCTGTCCAATTTTCCCAACACCATTTGTTGAAGAGACTGTCTTTTTTCCATTGGACATTCTTTCCTGCTTTGTCAAAGATGAGTTGACCATATAGTTGAGGGTCCATTTCTGGGCTCTCTATTCTGTTCCATTGATCTATGTGTCTGTTTTTGTGCCAGTACCATACTGTCTTGATGATGACAGCTTTGTAGTAGAGCTGGAAGTCTGGAATTGTGATGCCGCCAGCTTTGCTTTTCTTTTTCAACATTCCTCTGGCTATGCGGGGTCTTTTCTGGTTCCATACAAATTTTAGGATTATTTATTCCATTTCTTTGAAGAAAGTGGATGGTATTTTGATGGGGATTGCATTGAATGTGTAGATTGCTCTAGGTAGCATTGACATCTTCACAATATTTGTTCTTCCAATCCATGAGCATGGAACGTTTTTCCATTTCGTTGTGTCTTCCTCAATTTCTTCCATGAGTATTTTATAGTTTTCTGAGTACAGATCCTTTGCCTCTTTGGTTAGATTTATTCCTAGGTATCTTATGGTTTTGGGTGCAATTGTAAATGGGATCGACTCCTTAATTTCTCTTTCTTCTGACTTGTTGTTGGTGTATAGGAATGCCACTGACTTCTGTGCATTGATTTTATATCCTGCCACTTGACTGAATTCCTGTATGAGTTCTAGCAGTTTTGGGGTGGAGTCTTTGGGATTTTCCACATAAAGTATCATATCATCTGCAAAGAGTGAGAGTTTGACTTCTTCTTTGCCAATTTGGATGCCTTTGATTTCTTTTTGTTGTCTGATTGCTGTGGCTAGGACTTCCAATACTATGTTGAATAGCAGTGGTGATAGTGGACATCCCTGCCGCGTTCCTGACCTTAGGGGGAAAGCTCTCAGTTTTTCCCCATTGAGAATGATATTCGCTGTAGGTTTTTCATAGATGGCTTTTATGATATTGAGGTATGTACCCTCTATCCCTATACTCTGAAGAGTTTTGATCAAGAAAGGATGCACTAGCAGCAACTTCTAATGGCATCTGTACTCAGTTTGTCCAGTGGGATGAATGGTCACAGAAGAGTGAGTCATTGGTCCCTCATAGATGGCAATATGTAGCAGGTGCAGACTGAGTCTGGGCTGGAGTGGGAGAGAAAGGGAAAGGGGGCTCATGGTGAGAGGAAATGGGCTCTATTGCATCTAACAGAAAACCCTGATGCTTCTCTCATGTTTTCTAGACAATTAATATTTGTGTAACCCCCCAAACTCAGTGCTATACTCCTTTTCTTTAGCTTCATCAGAATGTGTTACATGTGGTCAGGAAAGCCTTGTTTAAAACAAATTCTACCCCACATTTTAGAGCATGATGAAATGAATGCTAAGGGCTGTGGGAGGTGCATACAGTTTAATGTTTCAGGCCATTAGTTCTTAAACTGAAGATAATGTGGAAAACTTGGGGGCATCCCAAAATGAACAGAAGGGAATGTGACATGGGTGGTAAGTCTATGAGGTATGGAAACAGCTTGTCTTGGCCTCCTTGATATTTTTTAATCCTCCCTTTCACCATATTGGTCTCCGTTGCAAAATCTTTATGTTGGCATTACTGGCCCCCAGCCAGAGATCTTTGGACTGGAATCTAGGTTTGGGCTTTGTGAGTTGTGAATCCTCTGACAAGACATTCAAAAGTTGGAATGAATGAGTATGTATACTGTTGAGCATACTTCTGAAAAGGTTTTCATAGCTTCTAGCAAATCATCAGAAATACCCCCCCCCAATAGGTTAAAAAACAACTACTTTGGTATTAAAAATTGCCTTTCACTTTTTTCTGCCTTCAGCAGTAATTTTGTACACTTCCCTCACTCCTTTGATGCTTTATACTAAGATTGCTCTTAGGAAAGGACTTCATATTTATTGTTAATACTTTAGTGTGAATATTAACATGTTACTTCTCAGGAATAGTCCTCTTTTTGTTTGACTTCTGACTGTGGAACTAAACATGTTATTGCCTTTTTAAGGACTATCAAGCTTTAGGAACTGAGAGACGTGGTGCTTTTGTGTAGGAAATTTTTCTAGATTGCTTAAAATCATGCAACTATATTCCAGAAGACTATAGAACTTATAAATGCTACACAATTCTATATTTCCTGGGGTGTTGAGAAAGCATCTTGGTGTTGTGAAAAAGTGCTGGTCTTAGAGCTGACTAGTATTGGCTTTATTTCCTGGATCTACCTCTTACTAATGGTGTGCTTGTGGGTAATATATTTAATCAGAAATTTTTGAGCTTTAATATCACCATCCATAAAATGGCAGCTAACAATACTTCCATTATAACGCTGCAAGGATTTAGTAATTTATGCAGTTTGTTTTATTACTCAGTAGATGGTTGCTACAGTGGATGGAAATAACACATGGGGAAAACAATATGGTAAGGGAGGTAAAAAGGGTACAGTAGTGTTAATAATAAGCTTTAATAAGTGTTTTACATATATTGTCTTGTTTAAGACTCACAATAATGCAATTTTTGGTCCCGTTTCACAGATGAAGAACTGAGGCAAAAGTAACTCAATAATTTACACAAGGCAATTCAGCTGGCAGTTGGTGGAGCAGGTGAAATCAGTGAGCAGTCTCTGGAGCCCACCCTTAACCTCTAGTCCAGACTACCTCCCCTGCTGATGACAATAGTCACAGGTGTGTGGTATACGCATTTGAGAATCTTCAGCTTTGATGATATTTCATTTTGTATTTTTATGTTGTCTAGAAATGTAACTCTATAGAATTTCATTAATATGCTCAACATTCTCTTATCCACAAGTTTTGCCCTGATATCAAAATAGGATTTTTCCCTTAATGCTTGCTTTTCAGTTTAGTAAACAAACAAAAAACCCAACTTATTTGAAGTCTGTTATATTCTAGGCATTGTACTTAGCTTACGAGCTTTGAAGAGTTAACAGTCTTGATGAAGAAACGCATGCATAAACAGATGACTTAAACATAAATATAGTAGGAAGTTAAACATAGATATACACAAGGATGCTGTGGGAATTTAAAGAAGGAGACCTTCAGCCGACCTGGGAAAACAGGGAGTGCTTCCCAGAGGAGATGACCACAGTATGTCTTGATAAGTAGGAAAAATCATCTAGACCAAGGAAGGTGAAGAGGGGATTCCTATGAGGTGGAATAGCAGGAACAAAGGCATGGAGGCAGAAAACAGCATGGGGCATGGGAGGAGAGGCGGGTGGTGCACAGAACTGCCAGCAGTTGGACTTTGTCAGACCTAGATGGATGTGGGGGTGGGGCAGAGCTGTGACAGGAGCAGGCAAATGGGCCCCGGACATGCGCTGCCCCACACCCCCTCCCTGAGTAGTTTGGCTGGTTGGCTGTCATTTTGTAGATGATGGAAACCATAGAAGGGTTATGAAGAAGTGAAATGATCAGCTCTTCCTGAAGTTCTCCTGTGGAGCAGAGACAGGGACAGGATTTATCTCTTGGATTTCCTTCTGTCAAACAATATCTTTTACGGAAGCTTTTCATTCACTTGCTTTTTTTTTTTCTTTCTTTTCTCTCTCTGCCTTTTGTTTCTAGAATCCAATGGGGAGATCAGAATTTCATAACCTAAATGCAGTAACTTATGATAGCTTCTGTCCCTTTGGTTCTTTTTCCAATCCTTCTTCCTTATGTTTAATCTAATTTATTCAAATTTCCATTTTATAGTAATGTCTGAGTGAGTCTCATTCTCTGACTAGCCCCAGAGAGCTGGCTCATGTAAACTTAGGGGTCCTGGGTTTTACAAGATATTCCATTGGATTTCTCCCCAAAGTGGAATAAGAATCCACAAATCCCATATCTGAAAATTGTATTGTTTGCAGTAAAGTCTAGAAAAATATGGAGCCAAAGAACTTAGGACGGTAATGTGAGGAGATAAGAGAGAGAAACTGCTCTTCATAAATAGAAAGCCTGTTCTCCCTGGAGTGGAGAGGGCGAAGCGGGCCAATTTATACATAAAGCTCATAGTTAGCTTCTCAGTTGTCTTAGTTATACAAGGGACACACGTGGACACTCAACCCCCCTTGCACAGTTCAATTCTGCATGGTGGAGCGCTGCTGATTCTCAAGGAGGGGGATGAAGGGCACAGCAAAGCCACAGCCATCTCCTCATGGAGAGTTAGGGCCAACGTGAGTTACAATTGCTGGTAAGGGTGTGTCACATCCCTGAGATGCATCTGAGTCAATAAAAGGTTGAGAACAACTGTAGGCATCCTCTGGGGTGTATGCTGGTATGCAGGGAAACTTCCCGGAAACCAGGCGCGATTCTGCAAAGTTGGCAGCCATGTTTTTCCCAGTTCCCCACTGTCAGCTGTGTTTTCTTTATGACAGAGAAGTGACTTACAGTAAGTCATAAATCAAAGGTTCTTTTCTTACTTTTACTAGTGTCTAGAAGGTAAGGGCCATGTCTTATTTATCTTTCTATTTCCACTGCCTCTCACAGTGCCTGGTACAGAACAATCACCCAGCAAATGTACTGCAAAATAAATAAGAAATGATCTTGGGAGGGTGGTGAGCAAAAAGGCAAAGATTTTATAGACTTCTAATTATTTAAAACACTGCATTTTTCTACCCAAGTGTTTGAATTGGGCCTTTTATATGTTAAGCGTTTGGCTTATTTGGTAATTATTATTCCGTTACCTCACACTTAGAAAACCTAGCATTATGAATGAAACTAATTTGAGGTCTCTCAGCAACTGTTGATTTTCAAATACTTTTTTTCCCTACAACAAATAATACTCCTTAGGGCATATTTTTTTCCCCGTTTTTTTTTTTTTTTTTTTAATTTATCTTGATGAACTTAACAACAATAATTTGATAGTGAAGACATTTAAATCACGCACTTTGGTGCAATTCCCAGAGCTAGAGAAGACAGGCCACTGTGATCGAAGCAATGGATTGAATCTCCGCTGCCAGATGGCAGTTGAAATATAATGGGCTTACAGCCGTCAGCCACAGCTAGAGATTTGCACGCAAAGGGTAAGCCTTTCAGTGATGGAAAATGGAAAGCTGGGTGGTTACTTGAAATTCGTGCATTGTTCCTAGTGGCTTATAAAGGCTAAGGGAAAACTCCATCCATCCAAATTCTGTTTAGGGCAGTATTTGTAAGGGAGCTGCATAAATGTACTGCTTGCATCCTGGTACTATTGCTATTTTATGTTTATACTGCGTTTGATTTTTAAACACATACATCTGAAATCAGAGCCAGCATTATGTTTCTAAATCTATGATGTTTACACGATTTTATTTTAATTGTTCTTGAGAAACACACAACCAGTGAGAAACGGCTTTCCACATCCCGAATGCCATAAACCATAGGATTTCAAAATTTTCTCTGACTGATTTGATTTTCCTTGTTGTGTTGTAGGCTGCAACTGGTTCAGGGCAAAAGTACTCTGAATTTCCTGCTCCATGTCAGAATAGCCCTGAAATAATATAATTCTTGATAGGATGAAGCTGTTCTCCATGTTTCTATAACTTCTGTTAGAGAATGCATCTGGATCTATTCAACCATGTTCAATGTTTTTAAATGCCAAATGAGAGCTTCAGAAGAGCCCCTTGAGGAGGGAGAGATGACATTTGCCATGCTCTGCTAATATCAACTCAGGAAGAAGAATATATCTGGCAACACATTTATCCTGATAAACATGATGATAGGGAAAATTTTTGTTTAACATTGGCAGCATGTATTTACTGCTACATCTGTATATGGGCTGTCAGGTCACATAAAACAGGCCATAACAGAAGACAGTTGCAGGGAATAGGTTATGTAATGAGATTAAGCCAATGGAAGTCTGGCATCCAGCTGTAATTCTACTAACAGTGTGGAGAGTCTGCTTATCCACCCAAGTCAAGGATATTTTTTTTTTTTTCTTTTTGGTCACTGTTCATGAAATTACATTGTTATCCCCTTCAGCTGTTCAATGAGCCACTGGAAAGAAGAATAAAATGTATAAAAATAGGAGGAAAAGGAGAAAGGCCTCAGGCTATAGAATTCATGGCTGGAGAATTTAAGATTTTTTATGCAGGTAAATTTCCTAAATAGAAAAGGACCACAGAGTCTTAAGTCATTCAGAAATAAATATGCCGTTCTAAGTTTATGATGATCACAAAATCCTATAGTATTGCAACTCTCATTCTCACAAATAAAAGACACTAGTCTTTAGAACAGCCTGAAAAATCATTCAAATGAGGGAGATATCAAAAACTACTGAAGCAGGGATTCCTTAAGTGTAAAGTAGCAGGTTTTCAATCACTTTAGTTTTACAATTTGACATTATTAAGGCTAACATATAGGTGCCTGCCAGCACAGCTACCATTAAGAATCTATCAGTATTTCCATTATAAATCACATTTTTCAGGGGTTAATAACTTGGTCATAAAAATTCACTGCAGGCTGAAATCAAGTCTTGAGGGGAAATCTTTTTCCTTACTCCCAACAGAAGAGTTTGTTCATATTTCTAAGACTATGACAGGCAGAGGCCAGAAAAGGTAGAACATGTCTAAGTTTTCATTTCTGATAATTTACCACCAATCCTGGTGCTGTCAGATGGGGTGATATGTGCTGTATTTTTATTTGTTTGTTGGCTTGCCTTTTCTTCTTCTATCTCCTCATCTCCTCTTCCTTCTCTTCCTACTCCCCTTTCTTTTTCGTATAGTAGTGCGGTCCTCGGTGGAGGTTAATCCTTCTAACGTGATCAACATATGGACTTTGCTCGTGGAGAAAGAGCAGGGAAGTCAGATTTGTACATACATTCATCAGGGAAAAGAGCTCTGAGCTCCTTTTCCTTTTGGCTCTCTATAATCTTTCCATTACTGAAACATTCTTTGCAGAAACATTATAACATTACTTCAGTAAGTTGGGAAAACTGTAACGTCTTACTTTGTGGCTAAATGAGAAAATTGATCATCTCACAATCTTTTTGACTAACCAGCAAGCAATTTATCAACTTTCTCTGTGTATATCAAATGCACAGTAACTATGAAAAAGTGCCATATTAGTATGAAACTGGTAAGGAATTAAACAATTCTAAATTTTGTCATTACCTGCAATCTTTTAGATCTAGCTCAGTTTTTTCCAGGGCCTAATTCTCTACACATATTTTGATAGGCAAAGGCTAGTCTACTTTGGGAACAAGCTATTTTGTCTACAGTTAGGCAGTACTGAAAGTCCCTCTTCTCTTTTCCTGGGGGAGAAACGGTCAACCTACCCTTCATCATAGACCACCAAACTATTGAAAATGTTGTAGAGCTACTTTCCATGCAAGCTTAAAGGCAATGAGTAGAAGAGAAAGGAAAAGTGCTCAGCTTTAACTGTGAGAAATTAGGGCAGGATAATTCCAAACATTCTGTATTATTTTGGTGAAATTGGTAGGGGGATTAAGGAAGTGTTGACACATAACGGATTTCTAAAAGCATAAATAGTCTCAGTTCCAATTCAAATCTTCCCATTGGTGTGCAGGTAATTTTGAGCTGTGTACTTCTACCATCTCCTCCTTCTAGTGCCTTGTCCTGACCTCTTGGGTTCTTTATTTCTGCATATTTGTTGCTTCCCTGCCTCTTGGTCCTCCCCTCTATACTTCCTTGGCTAACCTGGCAAGCCTCCCTCAAGTTTCAGACACTGAGGGATCTGGGGTGCCTTGCTGCCCCCTACTGGTTACAAAAGACTGTTGGGTTTAGGCCTTTAAGACAGTCCTACATTTTTTAAATTAATGCCAACGTTGGAGAGGTACTTCCTATGGAAGCTTTCTGTTAGATAATTTTTAAAATTTATGTAAATATTATGTAGCAATTCTTATTACTTTATAATTAGTGGCTTTGCTTTTTACATGTTTATTTTGACTTTTTTCCATCATAAATTTATAAGGAATTTCTTCAGTTCCTTTCATGATCTTTGTAGTGCTGAAATTGGCACTACATTACTGAAAGAGAAAGGTAAAGTTTTTTAACCAGAATTGTGCAAAGATTTTCTTTCCTTGTACACTGAAACCAAAGAATTGATTTCTTTTTTTAAAAAAGATTTATTTATTTATTTGAGAGAGAGAGAGAAAGTAGGGGCAGGGACAGAGGCAGAAGGAGAGAATCTCAAGCAGACTCCCTGCTGAGCGCAGAGCCCAACACAGGGCTCAGTCTCATGAACCTGAGATCATGACCTGAGCTGAAATCAAGAGTCAGAGGCTCACCTGACTGAGCCACCCAGGCACCCCCAAAGAACTGATTTCTTATGGTTTTGAAAGTAGTTCTTTCTCTAAATTGAAAGCATACATATTGAACTTGCATACTGCTTCCTTAAAACAGTTTATTTAACTGGTGGATTAGTCTGCTTGGGCCGCCATAACGAAATACCATGGGCTGTGTGGTTTACACATAGACATGTATTTTCAGAGATCTGGAGGCTGGAAGTCCCAAATCAAGGTCCTCAAGGGTTGGCTTCTGGTGAGAGCTTCTCTTCCTGGCTGGAGATGCCTGCCTTCTAGTGTGGGAATTCTGCTGTCTCTTCCTCTTCGAATAAGAACACCAGGTTAGGACTCTACCTATGACCTCATTTAACCTCTATCACCATTTCAAAAGCCCTATCTCCAAATGCAGTCACATAAAGGATTGGGGCTTCAACATATAAATTTGGGACGGGGGGGACACAAACATAACAAAGGCTGATACGTGGATTTTAATAACTTAACTGATTTTCAACTAATAAATCAAATTATTTTTCTAAAAAAAATCACATACCAATTGGTAAGAACAAATGGGAATGGGATTAGTATTAGAATGATAGGACATGGTCCTCACCACGGTGAACTAATAACACAGCTGAGAAAATGAAATAAAATCAAGACTGAAACAAGGAAAAACAATCAGTTCAAAGTACCAAATCATTATACAGCCTTTAATTACAAATAAGTTCTAAGTGTGGCCTGGAATAACCAGAGAAAGCTTCTAGGAAGAAATTGTGTTTAGCTTCCTCCTGAAAGATGTCTGGGGTTTTATTAACTTCAGGGGAGGGGTAAGAGAAAGAACATTTTACCACAAGGAAGGCTCTGGCTTCAGAATGAATACAAAATTCAGTACCATTTGAGGAGCCTGGCCTGACTGTCAGGGAGAACATTTAAAGGCTTTCTATAATAAAATGTTATTGTTTAATATTCCCTGAGTATCCATAGAGTGCTGGTTCAGAATATACATGACATGGTCTTTGTTCTTTGGAAGTTTACAATCAAAGACCATAAATACTCAAGTCTGACAGCTTAGTGCTTTCAGAATTTGCTTAAATCATCTGGTATTTTCCCACCAGGCTACCGCTCCTAACTAAAGCAGTGGGTTAGATGTCTTGGGCTGAAACATACTGCAAAGAGTCATTCATGTTAGGTTTAGGAAAAAAAAAACCAAAAACCAAAAAACCCCTTCCTCCCTTTGTTTGTTTCTTTCTTTGGTTGGCTGCCTGGTCCAGTGGAGCCCTTGGCCATTCCAGAGGGCAAGGGGTTGGAAACACTGATTGGTTTGAAAACCTTGATATTTAATACTTTCTGTAGATTCCCTGTAAGTTCCACTCAACAGTTCATTCATTCATTCCTCCACCCATTGGGAAAACAGGCCTGAAAATACCAATTCATAACACTAAATTAGGAATGTTAAAGATACACATGCTCTACCTACTAGCAGCACCTGTGGGCAGAGCCTATCACACCGTGGACACTGACATATTTCTAATTATATCATCTTTGATCATATCCATGCTCTGGGCTAATCAGTAATAACAGAAAATATCACCATGATCAAAATAAGTCTATAATTTAAACTGGATTCTCTACCACCATCAGGCAAAAGTTGTTTTTAAAAAAAGTCATTGTGATGTAAATCATATCTCCTTTTGCAGGATCTGGTCTAGAGGGACAATCGTGTGGCTGAAATTTGTCTTTAACTTTGTCTCTTATTTCAAAATCATTTTCCTCCCTTGGCAGACCCTCTTCCCAGCCCACATTACTGCATTTCCCTGTGCTCTCACTCCTGCTCTCCCCATTCATCAAAAAGAAGTGTCTCTTATCAGTCACGTAGAACCTAGAATGAATTTAAGTCATAGTACTATCTCTCTCTGGGGGATTTATATTTTTGGATTTATCTATGATTCTGGAATACACACCTTTGTCTTCTATAAATTTTAGAAGCTTTAGGCATGAGCATAGCAAAGAGAAATGTTTTTGAAGTTAAGAAGACTTACTGTTGCTGTTGAAATCACACAGAAGAGTTAGCAGTCAACTTTATGGAGAAGATTGGTATCTAAAGTGTAAACGTTTCTCAAAGTTAGGGATTTATGTAAAATCAGAATTCAGAATTCCAATTAGGGACATATTACTGAGGTATTTTGGAGATGTGAAAATGAAACTAACATTTATTGGGTATCTGTTATGTGCTAGGCAAGGTGCCAGACAGCCTCACGTTTTGTTAGCTCATTTAAAGCTTCCAGCAATTCTGTAAACTCTTCACTCCACTTTGCCATCAAGGAAATAAAGTTCTGGAGGTTAACTAAGTTTCACAAATATCCTGCAGCTAGGAGATGATGAAGCCATGTCTCTCTGGCTTTGAAGTCCATTATCTTGGTGCAGGGGAGACAAAAGTTGTCAGAGTACATGACATTTGAGTGTCTGCTTTAGTTTGCTCTATTAAAAATTTGCTTTGAACATTTTGAATTAAACTTCTGTAATCACAGAATGGCATGTCCTTTACACCACACACACCACCTTGCTGGTTTTTATTATGCAGAACCAAGATGAGTTGCCTTCAGAAAAATTTGCAATTCGTTTCTGTGGTCGGAAATGGTCTATACCAGGATGGCGAAGCTATAACACAGAAATTATAAGGTTATTCAAGAACTGCCTGATACATAGTTGGCATGTGTGTTTTTTTTCACAGATTTTATTTTTATATGCAACACTATTTATTGTCAATTCCATATAGCCAATGGATTCTCATAGGATAGTTTCATTGTTTTTTTTTTCCTTTTTTTAAGTTGAAGTACGATTAACATACAGTGTTATATTAGTTTCAGGTGTACGATATAACAATTCAGCAATTCTATACATTACTCAGTGCTCAAGATTTCACCCCCTCCCCCACCTCCTCTCTGGCAACCACCACACAGATGGCATATGTAACATTCCGACTAACCTCTGGAAATGATTATTTTTGCACTAATTGAAAGTAAGGCAGCCAAAGTCAACCCGTACAATCATATGGTTGGAGTTATCATATATCTTGGACCAAAAATTGGGACACATCAATGGACCAAATATTTGAAATTATGGCTGTCCCATTATATGCAAGAATATATGATTAGCCTGTTATGTGTGAGAAGATAATTTTGCATTTCTTCTCAATTAAACTTAACTGTAGATTCACTTGAGGATGTGTTTTAATGCTTACTGAGTGAATCTGCCCATTTTTATATTTTATTGAGAAATAAAGAGAAAATTTGGTGATCAATAGACAGAAACTATTACTTTACTATCAATTTATAGAATAAAAACTCATTTAGTGACGTATGCATCAAGTTCATTTTCTTAGGAAATACATAGACCATTGGAATTCTTAGCAGATTTAAGAATGCCTAAGCACTATAGTGAAGGGAAGTAAAAACAAATCTTGTTGAGGTCAGCAAATGCCCTGACTTGTTTTTTTTGAATTAAAATCATCTATGTGGCACTGGTTATTATATAAGACTGATGAATTACTGAACTCTACCTCTGAAACTAATAATACACTATATGTTAATTGAGTTTAAATAAAATTAAATTAAAAAAATAAAAATAAAAAACAAAGGAAAAAAAAATCATCTATGTGAACCGAGACCAGTTTGAATCCCCTTCTTGGTACAAGGAAGCCCATTTTGTGTATCAGTTTCAAAAAAGTTTAAAATATAAAGTGTGATTGTTTTTCTAAGTTACATTAAATTAATGTGAATAATAGCAATAAAGCTTAATAACTTAAAAATATGTTTTCTTTAGGTGTGTGCTTTAGAAAGCACTACTAACTGTTTTCTTGGAAATATTGATCTAGAAAAGCAATAAGAAATATATTGTTAACTCTTAATTATTCACTTATTCCGTATGAATACTCTAATATGAAGATAATACAAGTTCTTTGTTCTGCCTATTTTCCCTCTGGTTACCTGCTCTTGAGCAATCCTCTCTGCTTACAGTGATCAAGAACAGAAATAGGGTAGGAACTTACCCAGGGCTTACCCTGTGCTTGCACATGATGGAAACAAATGGAAACAGGTACATAATATTGTATTTGGGTCTTCTAAGGGTTCATTTATATATACTGTTTATATTTTCATTTCGGCATAAATAAACTTGAGGCTCTAACAATGTAATTTATAAATTTATAAATTTATCCATGCCACTCTCAATGTTGGTTATATTAAAATGTACTTTTAAATGTTATCACAAAATATTCCTGCCATCTTTAAAAAATAGACTTTGATTGATTTGGAAATGTCCAGGTCACTTTAAAAAGAATCTTCAGTAGTCTATGGAAAGTAACGGTTTTATAACAGCATGAAACTCGGAGGAAGGGAACTCGGGGGAAGCACGTTCAAGAACTTCCAGGGTAACATGCATGCATACTGTGTGTGCTTCTTTCATCTCATTTCTTACTGCCATAACCTTTCAAGGAAGAAAATAATGTATTCTTCATGGAAATAGAAGCAGAGAAGGCAGTGTAAGAAAGATGTATTTTGAGAACTAATTGAAGTGCTCATGAGGCAAGTTCGTGCTTTTCTGCCAATAATTTGTGTGCAGAGACAGAATGGATTTTCAACCCCTCTCCCAAACTGGGCTACGCTGAACAAGAATTGTTCTGGTATTTTTAAATATCAAAAATATTTTATGTGAGCTATTTTTAAATTAGCACAGTACAGGAAACTCAAGATGAATGAGTCTATAGTCACATTAGAAGCTGGGTGTGAGGAGGGCACTGTGATGGGCACAGTGGGGATCAGTGGAAGACAATAACCTGGAAAGCAACCCCCAAAGGGTTGCTTTGAACCCACTTCTGCTGTGGTGAAGTTGCTGTGGACCAGATAGCTGAGAGATCCAATAGAGAGGAAGAAATCATCACTAGAATCAAGAGAGATCAGAACAGCGGAAGCTTGGAAACTGTTGGGACAAAGTCAAGAATAAGAAGCTGGATCTCTGGGGTGAGCAGCTGGTCATGAAGAAGAGAACAATGTGTCATTAAGGATTTAATCAGGATTGAATGACTTTTGGCAATTTACTTACAAAGTGACTCTTGCAGCCCTGGGCCATGGTACTCTTGCATGGACCACTGAGAAGTCTCATTACAAAATACAAAATAGACTTTTTTTAAAAAGGAGGAAAAAAGAAATTTAAAAGGTTTTTGCCACGTATATAAGTGGAAGTGGTGTATAGCTTTTTTGTTTGTTTACTAATGGGATTGAATACTTTTCACAGTTGTTTAATTTTATTTTTTCCTTCAATTGAATCTAGTGCCTTATCTTTAGTAAGTATTATTTACCTCCCGTTTACTGATCATATATTACATGTAAAGTACAGTGCCAATATTCTGGAGGTGGCCGTGGAGAAATAAAAAAGGATGACAGATCCCTTTTCTTACAGCCATATACTTTGGTGCTTGTGCAGAATAATGTGAAGGAAGGAAGGGAGAGAATGGGGAAGGGGGTAGGGAGCGTTAAATGCAGACACACCTTCAAGCAGCTAGGCTCGTTTATAAATGGAAGCACGGGTGAGTAGAACTCATACATCTCCTTTAATTCCGTCCCCGTGGTCCATATTGGAGAATTATCTCTGGGTCTAGGGGCAGAAGAGCAGGCCTGATGGAAGATCCAAGAAGCCCTTTGAGACTCAGGGAATGCTTTGTAACATGCTTACTTGCTGGCTCATCAGTTAAAAATGTCAAGGGAATTTCAGGTTTCAGTTCTGATGAGATGAGACAGTGTTCTGCCAAGGAGGCCCTGTAAAGGGCTCACTCGGGGCTCCCACCTTCATTCAGGATATGTATTCACAGTGGATACGCCTAGGGGCCCCTGGCTGAGGGTCTTTTGGGGGTAGGGAAAGCAAGTTCTGCACTGGGTAGAGGAGACATTTTATCCTATGTTGTACCCTCCCTCTGGGCTTTGACAGTGTGCCCAGCCTTCAGCAGGGAGAGTCAAGTTTGGTTACTTAACTGCAGTCTTTGATTAATGAGCAGGACCATTCATCCCTTTCATGATCATGTTAGTGACTTTCTCAAGGGCTCTCAACTGGAGAAGTCAGCAGATGGCTGGGAAATACCCACCTGCTGTTTGCAGTCCGTGTGAGGCTTGTTAAGCTGGTTCTTTCAGGAATCTCATGTGGACGAGAGTAACCACCATGCTTTTTGCACATTTTCAAAATCCCTTTTTGTGCTCTTGGTTCAACAATCAAGTGGTTGAATATCTTAAGTGAATTATTTTGCAGTTCCTCCTCTGAGATAAAACTGGTTAGACTCTTACTATATGAAGACGGGATTATATTACAGGCTTAGTGATAATGTGAATATAAGACTTGATACATCTGCCAGAATATGGAAGTTAACCCATCTATCAATCATTCTCTGAATTAAGAATTGTATATTAGAGACAGCACCTAGATTCTTTTACTGAACGTCTCATTTATTTACTGCCAGGGTGATTCTAGGTTTTCCAATGAACTACTCTAAATTACACTTTCCTTTAATCTGCACAATGGGGATTAGCAAGAGCAAGCCAGCATACTTCACTGGGTTATTGTGAATAAGAAGATTGCACAAATGAAAGAATTTACAGACTATAAAAATGATACAGGTGTGAAGACTTATTGCCAATAAGTGGCACATGCAGATCACCTAGGATGTTTCTAATACAGCTCTAGGTGCTTTGGAAGCTACTAAAGAGATGAAAGTGTGGCTACTGTCCTTAATGATCGAATGGTCCAGAAAATTGAGAACAGCGTAAGATAGTATCTATCTAATCAAGAACTAAGGGGGCTGCTGCAAAAGAAGTGCCATCACAGTTTAGAGGAGAATGAAAGGAGCAAGGGTTAATGTGGAAAGGAAAGAGGTAGGCAGGCATTGAGTTGCATTTCAAAGAAGAGAAATGGTGTTGAGAGGACTGATATTAAAAGAAGCTGAAAAGAATTTAAAACTCTAAGTTCAACCCTTTCCCAAAAATGTTCTTTGCCTCATATATTCACTGTCAAACTCCTTATTTATAAGCTAACCCCTTTCTAAATGTTGGGAACTCTTCTCTGACCCTCCCTAATGGAGTCGATCACTGTCTCCCTTAGTGGTTCCTAACCTTAAGAAACATATATTTACATTCTTGAAAGTATCTCACTGTGTGAAAACAGTAGTGTGATTAAGTATCATTTCTGAAATGAGACAGACGTAAGTTCTAGTCTCAGTTTTACTGCTAACTGGCTCTCTGACTTTGGGTAATTCGTTTACCCTTGACCATTTGAGCAAGGTCTCAGGTCTTCCATCTGTTAGCCGGAGATGATAATATCAAAATTCTGGACAGTAAGTAGGGAATAGTGTCTCAGTGAGTCCTGCCTATAGTGAACACTTAAAAAATGATGTCCATTGTTAATTTTTATGGATCTGTCGCCCTTGTTAGATGGTGTGGCGCTCTCATCATGCTTCTCTTGAGATAGTAGCACCTAATGTGGAGCCAAGCCTTGGTAAATACTTGAACCAAAAGGAGTGTTCAAGATAGAGAAGGCATTTTAGGAAATGGCAGCAACAATGACACAGAAATGGAAATAGAGATCATCCGTGTGAGTAGCAGTGCGGGAGGCAGTGGGGAGGGAGATACTATGAGATATTTCTCTGATCTGATCAGAGGAAAGATTTATATTGGGAAATAAGTTATGCTGGATGGATTGTTGGGGCAGAGGTAGAGGAGGACCAGGTGAAGGAATCTGGATTTGATGTGGTGGGCAATAGGGAGTCATAGTTTTTTGAAGATGAGTGACATCATGAAAATGATGAGTAAATCGATTATAACTTTCATGATCCAATAGCAAATGGTTTTAGATTATTCCATTACCATGACAGTTTATGACTGCTATTTGCTGCCATCTTACTTGATTGTAAGAGGGGCAGATCAGTATTTTTCTCTTCTTTCCAAGTTTTTAAAGAAAAAATAAGCATTATTTTTCATCCTAGATATGGCTGTGTGGTGAGGACTCCTTTAAATCAGAGAAAGTACTCCTGAAGGCATTGAAGGGTGTCTCAACAATAATGATTAATGACTTTAAAACACCCATAAATCTTTGAGGAATGAACAAACCACTATTAGAACCATATGTTCCTCTCATTCTTCATGTGGAACTTCTATGAAAGTCGCTAGGAGTTCAGTGGAAGGATGAAGACAAGCATATGGCACTAGATCTGAACTAAATTAATAACAGTATGAAAACACAGCTAAATAGCGATAATCCCCCTTGTTATCCAGCTTTTTTCTTTTCCAGACAGCCTTGTAGTGTATAGTTAGCACCGAAAAGACACTTGTTAAATGGGGAGAACCGATGTGCGAGAAGAAGCCATGTGGCATATCTTTTGAAGCAAGCTGAAGAGGCAGTGATTTGGGGTTTCTTCGCTCAGGACTGCTATGGAGTCAGTTAGAGATCAAAAAGGAGACTAAACCTGACTATGCTTTAGGCACTGCATCTGGCTCTGCCCCACACTGTTGCCATAGTCACCCATCTCCTAGCAACAGTGAGCAGCATTTTCACGTCTCTTAAGTGACAAAGCATGTGAGTAAAACACATAAATGTAATTACAATAGCTAATACTCTCAGAGATTACCTCATGGTTAAGGTTCACTGTGAAAATCTATATGCATCTTTGCTTTCATGATTTGATTTCTCCCGTGATGGGTGTTGATAAGAAAATGCCTTGGCTCAAATTGAAGCAGCTCCACAGTGCGCTTTTGGATGTGATGACTGCAAATATCACTACATAGAACATGATAAAGGGGAACTTTTTTCAAAAAGTGAAAAAGCACTGAGTTTGAATAACCTGACCATCATTATCTAGAACTCTGAGTAGAATATCTTGGAGGTGGAAAAACCCTGGCCTTGGGTCTGGGAAGAAGGAATATTCCATCCAAACACACTCAGGCTCAAACAATCCATTAGCAGCCTTTGCCATGAGCAATGAGTCTCAACTGAGGTCACTAATCAGAAGCAGTAAAGAAGCCAAAATAAAGATAAAAGGAAAAGGCTATATGCGTCATGCTTGTCCTTGAAGCAAAGTTAAAAACAAACACTGTGGCACTTCTTAGGGGATCTTTAGTTGTTTATTTCTCAATGTTTTTGTCATATTTCTAATAATCTCTATCTAAATATTCTGCCAAAAGAAATCCATTAAGATACCAGCCTCGTTTAAAAAAAAAAATTCATAGCTTTGAATCCTAATAAACCTTGCTATTCCACTGACCTACGTGCATAAAATGAAAACTCAGGAGAGCTTAGACATCCGTGGAGGAGTTACTGACAAAGAAATCAATGCCTAATTCATTTTAAAATGGCATTTTGTGTATTATTTACAAGTTCTATCAGTTATATCCCCTGACCCACTTCTTTAGGAATAAGAATATATATGTCATGGTATGAACACTGCTTTCCTGATTTTTTATCAGAACCTGTGCATTTGGTAAATGTCAGTGAAAGATGCACACTGTGGGAAGTAGATTCCACAATGTCACCGAGCAATTTCACTTGAGGGAAAGTAGAGAATCGAAACAATGTCTCCAAGATGAAATAAATAATCCGCACACCTACGCAGGCCATTATGATGTGTTTACACATTGCATGCAGAGCGAGTTTAGCTGTGCTAACTGCTTCGCGAAAGGAAAATCCTCCTGAAATTAAATAATCAAAGAAGATAGGTGAGTGCTGATTTTGTGAAATAAACAGTGATTGATGAAAGAAGAAAAACCAGCAGGACTCAGCGTGAAGCAAATTAATTCATGTTGGAGATTTACTCTCCTGAAGAAATTAAATTGCCCACTTCCTAATCAGTACAGTTCTTGGCATGCTGTTTCTTTCTCTTTCTTCCTAAATTTGTTTCATGTTAGAGTCCCTTAATTTTTCACTCCACTATTTTTAAAATTACAATTTGAAGCTCTGGTTCTTTGTGTGGTTCTGTGAAGTTTGGCACTCAATCAGTCCCTTTACCATTTATTTGTTTTTGGAAAAGAAAATTCCTTTCCAGTCATCTCATTTATTTATTTCATTTGCCTCTGCTCCAGAAGAGAATAGAAGGAGACACCACGGCTACTGCGTCTCTTCTGCATAATGCAATTTAAATGGCTCAAGGGATGAGCATGTTTTCCTTATACTAATTTGGAATCACTGAAGGAGAACCGTATCTTAGTGTTCGTTCAGAGTACATAGCTGCTCAGTATAAATACAGAGTACTGAGTTCTTTCCCTATTCTTCTCATCCTGTAGCAAAAGGAAAAAAAAAAAAAGCACAAACTGTTGTTCTTCCCGTTAAATCTGCACACAGAGGAAGATGTCAACACACATTAAAACTGAAACCACATTTGAGAAGACACGCAGAACTTTGCAAATACCACTGCTGTTTATAGAGCTTTGAGCTGGAGGGGATATCATATGTTTTTCAATCTGTTTTTTTACTCTTCTGCTGTCTTAAAATAAACCCTATAATTCTTGTTCTTGGCCTTAGAACGTGAGTTATGCCATCAGTCTGTTGTGATTCATTTGCTAAAATATTCTGATGATGAATGTCTCTTCCTTCCTGTAATAACTGTTGTGGTATTCCTTTTGCCTAATGGAAGCCATTGTGTCTCTTGGACGGCTGAAGAGTAGGAAGAGGCAGCTATGTGGCACAAGCACTGGATGGTAATCAAAGCTGGGGAGACTTCATTTGCATCCTCTCTTCCTTACGGGCACAGTTGCCTGGTGGGAAAATTCCATCGGCACCACGTGCACACCAACTTTGATTTCAAATGGTGAGGCCAGATTTCTAAAAGTAAGGTATTGGAACAAGGCCATTCCTTAGAGTTGAAGCCAATAACACACTTTGCTCTCTACATTACATATGGGAGAGTAGTTTTGGTGATGACTAACATGTCTAAGCAGTCTTCGTCCGCCTATCATATCTGGGCTTGACTGTTCTGCAGAAAGGCATAATAGGTGTGATATTAATACCTTTGGGGGCATTAATTATAGCTTCCTGTAACCATAAGAAGACAGAAGAGCTACCCTGAATATCTGAACAGCTGGGTTACTGCCAGATATTCAAAGTATTAAAGGCAAGGGTGACACTCTCTTTGGCTCTTCATGGAAATTGAGTCTACTGTTGCTACTATGGTTTGAGGGTGTGTTATTTATTTATTTATTTATTTATTTATTTATTTATTTATAAAGATTTTATTCCTTTATTTGACAGAGAAAGACACACAGCGCGAGAGAGAACACAAGCAGGGGGAGTGGGAGTGGGAGAGGGAGAAGCAGGCTTCCTGCCGAGCAGGGAGTCCGATGCGGGGCTGGATCCCAGGACCCTGGGATCATGACCTGAGCTGAAGGCAGACGCTTAATGACTGAGCCACCCAGGTGCCCCTTGAGGGTGTTTTAACATTGTAAAAGATCATCCTCCTGACACGGATGGCTAGAGGGAGCCATCACTTGAGGAATGAGTGAGGGGTAGTGAAATTAAAAAAAAAAAAAAAAATCTAAGTCAGAAAAGACTTGATCAGCATTCCCAGAAAGGTTTTGGGGTCAAGCGTTGGGGGGGAATATATAAATGTGTAAGATAGGAATTTGTGATCTTTTGCAGGGTAATCTAAAAAGGAGAAGTTCTCCATTTTAAATGCTGTCTGGCTTGAGTAACTTGATGCAGTTTCCCCCATAGTTCTGCTAACTGTTGTTAGAGACCTGGAAGAACTTACTACTGAGAGCTAGGATTATCAGAAAAGCTAATATCAAAATTGCGGATATGTTTCTAACCAATAAGGAAAAGCTAGAGCTGGATGGAGAACAAAATAGCAAGCTTACACTTACCCTGGCCTCCACCCGCCAGAAAATTGTTCAGGTGCCCCTCTAATGTGGGGATTCTGCCCTTTTTATAGTGGTTCTAATGCTTGTCCCTTCTTCCCATTTCCATCCAGAAAAAGACAGAAGAATTAGCAGTGCCCATTGAATCCTTGTTGATGAGGAAAAGTAGAGCACAGAACAAAAAAGCTTTGTAGCAATCCATGCTGGATGCTGGTATTTTTGTATACTTTATTAAATCAGAGAACCAGGCAGGAGAGGAGGTAGAAAATTTTACTTTGGTAGGGGAGCGATGCATTATAAAAATAAGTGTGAGTCACTAGGATTGAGCTAAAGTCCATGCACATCAAAAGGCTTTCCTACTGTGCATCTGAGAAGGGAATGCAGCCAGTATCTATGGTCTCCTTGTAGGTAGACAACAATCCTCGGTAATGTCTCCTTGTTAAATGAGGAGGAGGAATGTGGAGAGAGAGAAAGGTTTATGGCTTAGAGTAGAATTACTGGGTCATGACCTATGCCAATACATACACGTTCAGCTTTAGTAAGTATCACCGACCAATTTCCCCAAGTAGTTGTACTCCCACCAGCAGTGTGTGAGAATTGCACTTGCTCTATGTCCTTGTTAACTCTTGGTATTTTCTGTCTTTTTTATTTTATTTTTATTTATTTATTTATTTATTTATTTATTTATTTTAAAGATTTTATCTTATTTGAGAGAGAGAGAGAGAGAGAGAGAGAGAGAGAGAAACAGCATGAGAGAGGGGAGGGTCAGAGAGAGAAGCAGGCTCCCTGCCCAGCTGGGAGCCCGGTGTGGGACTCGATCCCAGGACTCTGGGATCATGACCTGAGCCGAAGGCAGTCGCTTAACCAACTGAGCCACCCAGGCGCCCCTGTCTTTTGTATTTTAGCCATTCTGTAGGATGGGTGGTGGTATCTCACTGTAGTCTTAATTTGTTTTTCCTTGGTGACTAATGAAGTGGAGTATATCTGGTGAGGTAATAGGACAATTTCTAGGAGACCAAGGAGCCAGATGACAGACTATCTCATCCAGAGGTAATTTCAAAATATTTAACAACCAGTAAGACACACCATTGGCCAGTCAGAGTGAACACCAGCTCCGAGTGATGTAGTATGGTCCTGCCTACACCTGCTGTGCCGTATGCTAACTCCTAGTTGATGGAACTGTGCCAGGTTTGAGGGGTCCTGGAGAGATGGCCGGGGTTGGCTGGGGAGGCCGGAGGGGGCACTCAGGGTCACAGGACAGCAGCTGCATGCAACCCGTGAAGATCATTTCAGTATTTAATCAACTGCATGACCATAATGGCACATAATAGCTAAATATCAGGCCATATCTCATCCTCAGGGAAGAAAGAATAAGACTCACAAGACTAATTAAATGGCGAGTGAAGGGAGGAACAACTTTGAGTATACAATAGTAATTTGTTTAGTGTGTCTGAGTACAGAGTGGGGAGGTTTGGGGAAAAGAGTGAGGGATTGTACATAAAAACAGAAGGAAATATTTTCCTAAAAACTGTAAGATATTGAGGAAGAAAAATTATAACTTTGACACACCCCTCACAGAAAGCAAAACCAAAAGGAGAGAATTACTCTCAATTTCATTTTGACATCTTAGGTTCATTAACTTAGTCTCCACCAAGAGATGTTGGTGCTCAGTAAATAGTGGATGGAGCAGAACAGGGCACATTTATGTGTACTCTGCTACAGCTCAGCAGTTTGGTTCTCGAGCACACATGAGAAAACTCCTTATGACTCTCAGAGGTCATTAGAGATAGATTTATCAGAGGGCTGAAGGACCTTCACCAGCCAGTTGAGTAGAGAGCTGGGGCTATATTTATTTTTTTGCTTGTTTTTTGGTGTGGTAAAAAATATACAATATAAAATTGACCATTTTAACCATTTTTAAGTGTATAGTCCAGTGACATCAAGTACATTTGCATTGTTGTACAACCATCACAACCATCTATCTCAAGAATTCTTTCGTCTTCCGAAACTGAAACTCCATGCCCATTAAATATGCTCCCTCCCTCCAGCCCTTGGGAATCACCATGCTACTTTCTGGCTCTATGAATTTGATTATTCTTGGCACCTTTCGTAAGTGGAATCATAGAATGTTTGTTCTTTTGTGTTTGGTTTATTTCAAGTCCATGTCCCATGTTATATGTCTGGGTTTCCATTAGTGTTACTTCAGCATCCCCGAATAATAAGATGAAATTTTGCCTCCCATTCCATCAGTTTTCTTTTGTGAATGGCATCTTCTGGAACTCAGGGCAGGGATTGGATATCCATGAGTCTACCTGTCATATATTATCGAATATTCTCCAAACTTTGTCTTAGTCCTCAACAGATTGCTTGACTCCCTAGGTCCCTGCCCATGGGAGGCAACTGTGTGAAAACAAGCTTGGATCCCAAATTCCTCATCCATAAACCCTGGAACTACATGTGTTTTAGAATTAAAAAAAATTTTTTTAGCTAAAAAAAATTCTGTAAAACCTCTCATGGAATTTGTGCAACATCTTAAATTCAAATTTTTAATATTTCCACAATAAACTGTATGAATATTCATACTAAGTGAGATCAATTAAATTTATAAATAGCTTCATGTCAGTACCAGCTAAGTTCAGTTGCCAAATGAGTTTTGATACCAAATAATAAACATATCTTTACGTTTTCAGAATTTTTAGAATTTCATCATTGGGATAAGGGCTTTTGGAACTATGGACTGAAGTAAAGATGGCCTGAGCCCATTTTCCCAGAAGTCAGCCACGCTCTACCCAGGAGGCCCAGTAAACCAACACCTTTGTAGTTGGTTTAATTTCATGGCAGATTCAGGTTCTGTGTAGCCTGAAACTTAATTTGCTGGGAAAAGAAAAAAGAATATTAAATTACAAATATAATATTAGGTATGAAAATGCCTACTTATTTAGAATGAAAAATCACGACAAATTAAACCTTTTTTTTTTTTTTTTTTTAAAGATTTTATTTATTTATTTGAGAGAGAATGAGAGACAGAGAGCATGAGAGGGAGGAGGGTCAGAGGGAGAAGCAGACTCCCTGCCGAGCAGGGAGCCCGATGCGGGACTCGATCCCGGGACTCCAGGATCATGACCTGAGCCGAAGGCAGTTGCTTAACCAACTGAGCCACCCAAGCGCCCCAAATTAAACCTTTTTAAAAAACAGCTAACAAATACCATGAACACTTTTTTAGGTTTATGATTTTTGCTTCTACTTGGATACTTTCTTCTTAATACATTCACATTTTGGTATGCTCAATAATTCTGAAAAAAATAATAAAAGGAATCTGAAATTATGGAATGCATAAGAACAAGCCAAAATGTATGCCAGGATTACTGCTATGCTGTAATGGGCCACATAATTTTGTAATCAAATTACTCATATAATATACATTGAATAAATAAATGTAGGAGCTTGGTCATAGAAACACTTTGCATCTTCAGGGCATTTTGCTACCTTAGTAACATTTTTGCATGTCATTTCACCTGGAATCTCTGGTCTTATCAGAACAGTGCATTATGTATACTAAGATGTGATCTAATACATTGGAATTAATAAAACATGTGACTTTACATATAGCTATATTTATTTTTTGTAGTACTGCTTCAGATTTGTGCCCTACAAACTCAGAAATTCTGATAAATTCTTTTTTTGGACCATTCCATAAAAATGTGCATTTATAATTTATATATAAAAGGCTGTATTTTAGGGGCACCTAGGTGGCTCAGTTGGTTAAGCGACTGCCTTTGGCTCAGGTCATGATCCTGGAGCCCCTGGATCGAGTCCCGCATCGGGCTCCCTGCTGGGCAGGGAATCTGCTTCTCCCTCTGACCCTCCCCCCTCTCATGTGCTCTCTCTCTCTCTCTCAAATAAATAAATAAATAAAATCTTTAAAAAAAAAAAGGCTGTATTTTATAGATTATAATTCTGAGAGGAGAAAATTTCAGTTTTGATCAGTCATTGATGAGAATTGGTTCCTCTTATTACAGTTCTATATGTCTGATGATTCAAGAATTTTCCATAGACTAGTGTCTGGCTCTGGACTTTCAAACCTTCATTTCTCCACAACTTATGTACTTCCATTACAATAAAACCTTTGTCCCCGTACCTCCCAGGAGATGAATCATCATTTAGTCATTCCTGGAAGCCATTCCTGCATCCAGATGACTAGCAATGCACAAACCTACGTACATATAGAAGTCATTGGGGGCCAGGCTAAACCCATGTTAAATGAATTTGCATTTCAAATTTCCTTTAGCTGGATCTGAATATGCTCGTGGCTACTCCAGTGCCACCAAACACATAGGACAGTGTGATGGAGAGGAAGTTGGAGTGGAAAGGGACAATAGTGTTAATTGGTTGCAGTTAAAATTATTTTGCAAACTTTCAAATACAATGCTTACTAAACCCTCTCAGGTCACGATAGTACCCACAAAAATGAAGGGCTCTGAAGACATAGTCTTCGTTAGCTTCACAGAAATCTTCCTCTCTTTCCATTGAGGGATGACTTAGACTGCTGGAGGGGTCCACGTTTGCAGTTTGTATCTGAACATCCCGACTTTTTTTCAGGCCATGAGAAATATGAACAGCTGTAGTTGAACAAATCCTTTCACAGCTATTCAGAGCTGAAATGGATTAAATGGGGCCACCCAAAGCTCAATGCCAGACTCTGCACAGAGCTCTTCTGTGGGATACTGGGAAGCATATTATTCCATTAAGGGAATGGTAGTGGAGGACTCTGGGGAGTTTTTACACTCTATGATCATAGTGTCGCTGTGACAACTCCTGCCTTGGGAGAGGGACGCTACGTGCATAGCTACTGTTTGTCCTGCCATCTCTGTCCCTGTCCACATATTCCTTACTTTACAGCATGACAATCCTTGTAGAAGCAAATCTAAAATGTGAGGGTACTAAGGCCAGGGTCCCTTTTCTTCCTGATTCTTTCAAATAGCCCTCCAGAGAACAGTGCTGAAATAGTTCTGTTAAAATTTCTCCTTTCTGTTGCCAGAAGAGCTGTCTCTGTAGTGGGATCACATAGCAAAGGCAGGTTTAGAAAGACTTGACATACCGTTTACATACAGCTGTTCCAAGATCAGGAAGGTGATAGGGGAAATCAGGGTCTTCCCCTTTAGACCTTGTACCTATTTCCCATACCTTAAGCCATAAAATAAGGTTTCAAATACTTACTGGAAACTTGGTAAATACAGCATGATTTTTTAAAAGTCTTGGCATTTATTAAGGTCTTTTCCAAGTAAGATCCAATCACAGAAGGAACACTTATCAGATTATGGTTGAGAGGTAGATAGAGCAGGACTACCTGCAAAGATCTATGTGCACATTGAGTAATAGAAAACTGAACTTTAGTTGCATGATATTCCACAAGTATATATTTAAGAAATTTATAAATTATGAAATTAAGTTATCAAAATTATTTTATATATGATTATACATTTAAAATAATTAAAATAAATTATTAATTTATAAATTAAGGGATTTGTGAATTAAGAAATTAAGGAAAAGTACTTTTGGAAACTTATTCAACTTGTTCTCTTTTTACAGATCAAGAAACCATGCTTAGTGTTGTTTGGGCACTGCTTCATTAATTAACTGATGGATTCATTCAGCAAACTTTAAGGTCAGCCAGTTTTAAGCCAGTTCTGACTTGTCCACTATAATTACTGAGGAAAATACATTAGTTTTGTTCAATGACAAAGCCAAGTGTGGAATGTTTGCTCTCAAGTATGTATTAGCGGAACAGCTAAGAGAAGAGTAAACCGGAACTCTGTCTTCTGTCTCCTCTGTGCTTATTTACTGTCAAGTTAACATGCAAAGCATTTGTTGACACGCTCTCATTTTTAGAGGGAGATATAGGCTCCAGCCTCCATTCTTTCCTCCTTTGCTACCTCCCACCAAAATTCCCCTACCTCACTTACTCCACTAACCACAAGGAGTTTGAATTCCAATGTGAATCAAGCATGTTTAATTTCTGAGGACAGGGCAGCGGAAAGAAGTTAAACCCTCTCCCTTCTGCAGGTCTCCTTTTCATCTGTGCCTCTTGAATGTGCCTCTTGAATGCCTCTCTGTTTTGGACCTTTTCTCTCTCCCTTCCCACAAGGTGCAGTGAGGTGGTTCCGTGCTGCTTTACCTTGGGACCTTCCCTTTCTCTGCATTGGGAGACCACTCACTGAGTGACTTGGTAGAACCAAAATAAAGGTACCTGAGGCCAAAAAGAGGCCTCAAGGTTCTGGGCTCGCTGAGATATAAGATCATCCAGAGGTTTGGCATTGTAGTCTTAGCTGATAATTAAGAATTCATTTTCCTCAAGTGTCTTCTGTGCACCCACTTCTTGGGCACCCATGGTGTCAGGATTTGGGATTTGGAGTTTCCGGCCACACATCTTTCACTATGGCCGCAGCTAATCCAGGGTGGGCACATTGTTTTTGCTTTGGCAGCCCAACCTCCCCTTTCTTCTCTTTTTGAGACCAACAGCCACTTTGGTGACCGATATTCTCAGGGTCTCTTCTTGAGTCAATATGACCAACTTTTAGATAAGACTCTGGTAACTTAGGAACGCTGAGTTTTAAATGAATGGTAAGGCTATTTCCTGTTGAAAGGTTTTTGGGGTAGATCATGGCTTAATACCCATGATTATTTTGAAATTTATGTGTAACACACAAAATAACAAATTTTAAGATTTTAAGCATCTGCAACTATGGTGTAGGAGGAGTTTTGGAAGCCTCATCTCACTTCATAGAAGGCTCCTCAACCATGGGTAGGACTGAAGGGTGTAGCACTAGGCTGTTGGCTGCCCCAGAATGTATAAATCATTTTGTTGCTCAGTGCTCAGGGCAACATTTTATATAGGTGAGAATTTCATAAATGCTGTATGAAGCATGAAGGACAATGGAAAATCTGTCTCCTACCTTCATCAGACATTCCATGCTGGCTACAAGCAATGTTATTGAGTAAAAATTGCACCACTTACCAGCTTTTGTAATAAAAACACCTTGTAGCAAACTGGAAGCAAATATTTTATCTTCCTCCCTGTGGTTATTTGGTACTGATCTGCAGAGGTATACTCATAGTGTGGAAATTACTTGTAGCTCTCAATACATTGTGGTCCTATTCTTTGGGTCCACCAGAAAATTTCTGGTTTTTCAGGATACCTAGCCTGTATTGGAATTCTTTGTTCTCGATGTTAAACTATCTTCCCTCCTCCAAGCAGCTCTGCAGTATTAGTTGTTAAGATAAGAATAACTCTATTTGGAATATTGCATAAAATGTTGCAATCTGTCTAAAATCATGACTTAAATTTCTGGCACAATTGTGAGGGCAGCCTGGTCATAACATCTGTTACTTCTTTGATGGCCAGGATTGATTCAACCAATTTTAGTTTGGGTAACTCTTCCTGGATTTACCCAATCTAAAATTACTTCAAGGTGCAGGTTTCATGGCAAACAATGAAAATGAAGTAAATTTTCCCTACATCCTGGCTCCTTGAAGGCAGACCTTTGTGTGGAGAACATAAAGAACATGAATCCAGATTTGGGAAATTTCCTTATTTGTTGTTGTTTTTTTAATTGGCCATATCCCTTTTCTACATTGTCTTGGCAAGTTTGAGTCATATTGTCTCATTAGCTCTGTACCTACTTGCAGAAGCTTGTCAGTCAATTCCATGTAGTTGTCAGCTCCCAGGAAGTGTTCCCTACCAGGCATAACAGAGTCCTGTTTACCCTTATGGAAGTGGGACTGTGGTACTTCACAGTGGGCAATCCAGTAACTGATGGTGGACTGGCAGCAAATGGCTGGCATGATACAGTGAGGCGGGTACTTATGGAATGTGGGTTCGGGGGAAGAGGAATGGTTTGGGAAAAGAACCACCTCATGGGGAATTTTTCAAGTGTGTCTTAGAGTAAGTTCATTGATCAATTGAGTCATTGATTTGTACATTTATTCACTAAATAAATATTTTTCAGGTGTCACCATATATTAGCATATCAAGAGGTATTATGTAGGAACACTCACCCTTTTGTGGCTTCATTCTGAATAGAGAATCCAAGTTCTCTATAACAGTGTCTGGGATTAAAACTTATAACCCATCTCCAAAGCACTCATGGTTTTAAACTTGGAATTAAGCTTGAAAGATTAGCCTTTCAGCTATGATTCCATTCTCTTAGCCTTGATTTTATGCTTCCAACTAACATACGGATGGTCATGAATATCAACTCCGCATTCTCATTACTTGCAATAAACTGGAAATGAATCAGTGTGTGAGGGGAGAAGCCTTTAAAAATTATGATGATGACAGGTGAGGGGAAAAAATTGAATGACTAAGTTAGTATTTAACACATTTGAAAAGACTTGGAAATCATTAGGGAAGATTTCTGCTCTCAGCTTTACTTCCAGGTAAGTACAAGATGTGTCGGGTGTGGGTGAGGTAATTGCTCTAGAAGATAAGGGCATTGCTCTGTGCATTGTAGCATTCAGAGCTACAATATGCTTCAGTAAGCTGAAATTGTAAGGAAAATTGTTAAAGGGAACCAGACGCTTGGCACCTGGAATCAGATAATCACATTGGTTTGAAGGGTGGATAAACCAAAAAAAGAGAATTAGAATGGTTTTGAACTTATACTTGCTGCATGCAACATTCCCCAGCTGTTTGAGCTTGCCTCTAGCTCCCTCCACATGCGCTTGCTCCTTTATGAACTCTGGTCTCACAGTCTACCTAAAAAAGGGTAGAACATGAGGTGTATCTAAGTATAGCATGATGTACTAATAACAGCTTTCAATTAGACATTTGTTTTGCTATAGGTCTTTTGGTGGGGGGGGGTTAGAAATTATAAATCACCAGGCAAATGTGACTGACTTTATCTAATGGGTGTAAATATGTGAGGTTTCTTGAGACTTTGGCAAGGCACCATAACTGCTGTAGATCTCCTGCCCCATGTGTGAATGAATTTAATGAATGAGAGAGGAGGCCTAAACTAAAGTGCCACTAGGGACCTGGCATTTGATTGAATCTGGCTTAAAATGAGAATTGGGGGTGGTGGGGATTGCGGTAAACCAGAACAATGCATTTTAAACTATCTGTTTGGACTCAATAGATATATAATTAGGTTGCCAAATTGCTATAGAAGTTTCTAAAAGCTGAAGCTCAATTTCTGTAGTGGTTGCTGACCAATACCAGTTCACGGGCTGACACTGGTCTGCAGACGAAACTTAGAGCAAAGAATGTTAAATTTTGGAAGTTTTTTTTTTTTTTTTAAGATTTTATTTATTTGAGAATGAGAGAGAGAGATAGAGAGAGAGTGAGAATGAGAGCACAAACGGGGTAGCAGGGGAGAGGGGCAGAGGAAGAAGGAGAAGCAGACTCCCCTCAAGGAGTCCGACACTGGGCTCAATCCCAGGACCCTGAGATCATGACCTGAGCTGAAGGCAGATGCTTGACTGACTGAGCCACCCAGGCACCCTTGAAATTTGGAAGTTTTAAAAATATGTACAGACCAGATGAAATCTAAATTCAGGAAAAATCTGAGCTACAATCTCCAGTCGTGACCTCTGAGTTAGGTAATGACTGGGGAACTTTTAATTTCTTATGCTCCTTACTTTGGTCAGTCTTTCCTGCTCTGTCTAAGCATGGCTTAAGTCTATTAATGCTTAATTTCGCTTACGGCCTGTATTCAACACCTCATGCCACTCCAAACTAATCTTGTATTTTTTAATAATTCATTTAAATTCTGAGGTAAGTTTTCCCATCTTGTAAAATCTGAAAATACAGTGACATAATTTCTAACTTACTGGCATTTCTTTATTTAGGCACTCATATATAAACATTCTTTCAGGAAATCTCTTCAAATGGAATCTTCATAACTCTTAAAATTCAATATGATAGGTAGAACTGTACTTTTACTGTATAATTTTAGGTCATTGTTTTGAATGTAATCTAGTAATGTCCTAAGGGGCTGATATGTAGGGCTGGTTATCAGTTGTCTTTCAAGAAAATGGTCTCAGATTGCTTCTTTTACATCAAGTAAAGATTCTGGATTTTTTTCTTGGAGATAGTTAGGAGCTATTGCAAGATTTTAAGCAAGACTATTAGAGAATCAGATTTACATTGTAGAAAAGTCATTATGGCAGCCATTTGGACCATGGGCTTTTAGGGAGTGAGATAAGAAACAAGGTACTATAAGAAATAAAACATTGATACTTGGCAAGTATAAATGTATACAGTGTATATAGTCTAAGAATAATAAGTAAAAGAAAAGAGAAGAATTAAAAAAATTCCACTTAAAAAACTTGAAACATCTAGTGATAATACAGTTATGTTCACTATATTCAGCTTAAGAAATCAAGTTAGAAAATTTACTTGTTCCAATTGCTTTGAGGGTTTAAGAGATGGAGATGTCTACATGAGAAGTAAAATAAATTTTTATAAAGTACAGGATAAGTCCGGAGTGGCATTAGAATCTTGGACTCCATTGCAGTAAACTAGGCAAAATATTATAAAAAGTTTACTAAGGTGCTGGCAGTGGAGATGGAGAGAAGAGAATGGATTTGAGGGTTCAAGTACCATTAAAGAGATAGAATCAATAGGATTCAGTTTTTAATTGGATGTGAGGGTTGAAGGAGGGGGAAATGTCAAAAATACCTTCTGGCGTGGGCAACTAGGTGTATAATATTGCCCATTAGGAAATTAAGGACTATGGGGAAAGGCTAGAGAAGATGAAGTATTAATTTGGGATATGTTAAATTAGAGGTAACTGTTGGACATCGAAGTAAGCGTGTCCTAGGGGCAGTAAGCTATACAGATCTAGTACTCAGAATAGAAATTTGAACTGGAAGGTATTTCTAGGAGTCATTAGCTTCTGATGATGGTTGCCTCCATAAATTTGGATGAGACCACTTATTTTATGAGTAAATGTTGCATGAGAAAAGCAGAAGGCCAAAGAGGCAATACTGAGGAACGTAAATAATAATCTTATCCAGGAAGACTGTGTGGTATGGTAGAGATAGCTCTTTGGAGCCTAGATTCCCCCCTACTAGCTTAGGTGGGTTACTTAACCTCTCTCTCTTGGCTTCTCATCTATAAAATGAGGGTAAATAATGCCTACCCTTAGGTTAGTTAAAATGGTTATAGGGATAATTAGAAATAATGTAATGTTCCTATGCCAGTGCCAAGGCTATCTATCATCATTATCTTCTAAATCATTGTCATCACTACTAATCAAGATCGTTAGAACTGGGTGGCAAGATAGAACAAATAACCTGTGAGCAAAGACAGAGATCCTGACTAGAGGAGACTCATGAATTTTGGTATTTGAACATTGGAGAATCCATTTTGGACACTCAGAAAACATTTTTTTGCTAATTACTATTTTCCAACTACTTTAGGATAGTTAAGATTACAGGAAATATATTATTACAATACTTTCCTCTACATAGTTTACATGGGTGTCTTAAAAATAGCTTGTCAAATATTATCCAAAAAAGACAAAAAATTTACTGCAGGTTGTCACAGGACAAGTATTATCTATCAAAGACAGGTAAGTATTATTTCTATATAGAATAAGAAAAAAGTAAAAGGTGGAACTTGTTTAACTTCTTTTTTTTTGGCAAGTGGGGGAGATTGCCCCCTCCCATCAATATTCTCCTTTCTTCCAGTATTTACCATATCAGTGAATAAATATGCATCCATCGTTCTCCTAGACACGCAAGCCAGAAACCTTAGAGTCATCCTAGTGTGGGTAGTAAAGAGAAATAATCTAACAGATTTAAGAACAGCCTCCTGAACAAAACCACGGCATGGTTCTTGGTCAGGACGCTTGTTAACCTTATTAATTTATAGCTGAAGACATAAGCCACAACTCAATTTTGTGGTAGATAGCATTCTTGCTTACCTTCACCTTTTAGTCAGTCTATGACTTTGTGAGCCTGTCATAGCTTGTCTCTAGGAAGAAAAAATAAGGCAAAATTTACATTTTCTTCTATCATATTAAAACGAAAACTTATGGACATACTATTATATAATTCACTGAAATGAAAAGCTCTAGGAAAAAATTACCAGCCTTATCAATCAAAAGACATATATCCAGCCTGATGCACAGAATTTTGGATGCTTCCTTATAAAAGGCACCAGCTTTGTACCGAAGCGTGATCAAGTCACTTTTCACAAACCAGCGCCTGTGGTAACCTGACATCTAGAGGGCAGGCACATACTTGGGCACTTCCTCACGGGCAAGCCATTCAATTTCACGTGCTAGAGTTAGGAACGCTTATGAATATTTTAACATTTTAGTAATCAGACTTGAGTGGATTAAGTCGTGCAAACTTTTTCACTGCTAAAGAATATCTGAAGAACTTGTTAGAGGTTCAGGGATAAACCACAAAGTTGGTTAGAAAACTGTACTGGACTTATTCTGCCTAAAGCATGAAAAGCTAGTGAGAAATTTAATAACTATTTCTTTTCTTTTTTTTAAAAAAAATTAATTTATTTGACAGAGAGAGACAGAGAGAGAGAGAGCACAAGCAGGGGGAGCAGCAGAGGGAGAGGGAGAAGCAGGCTTTCTGCTGAGCAGGGAGCCTGATGTGGGGCTCGATCCCAGGACGCTGGGATCATGACCTGAACTGAAGGCCGACACTTAAGTCACTGAGCCATCCAGGCGCCCAATAACTATTTCTATCTTAATGTTTTTATAGGTGAAAAGTGCAATAGATGCTTGTATTAAAAAAATTTAAGTGATAAATGTATATACAGACAGAAGGATCCCCTGTTATCCCCCAGCAACAATCATCAATACTATATACATATTCTTCTACACTCCCCCCATGCACATATCAATATATTAATAAAGCTCTTAATTAGTAATGATACTCAAGTCCAAAGCTCTTCAGATTGGTAAGGAAGGAAGGGATAGGAGAAAGAAAGGTGTTTTCATCACTTGAGAGCTGGAGATAACAGTAAAAGATTTGTTGAACATTTCCATGACCAAAGACATACTGGGTCACAGTGAGGACAAAAAGCTGTGTCTCTAAGAATACGGACAACACAGATTCCTTCCTATTCCCTATTCCCTTTCCCTCCCACATTTAGTGTGGAGGGAAAGGATAGAATTCATACTGGTAGATCCCAAGTCATATCTTGGCACACATTTCTTTGGCTAACCCCACACACAATCCCAACCTCCATCTCTATTGTCCACCTGTCGGAGGCTAGAAAACCACATACTTATTTTGGTTAGAGGTGGCCAAAAAATGTATTTTAAAGGTTGCTCCTGGAAGGGTTAAGTGCACTTTGTGCACACTACTTTCCCTCTTCTTCCTACATTGAACACAGCATGACCTGAAACTGTAGTGGCCATCATGAGATCATGGTGGACACTAACACATTTAAGATAGACAGCCAAAAGACAGGAAAAGCCTAGATGCCTGACAATATTTTTGAGTAGCAGTAAGAATGCCAGAACAATATAACTCTAGGTGTCTGGGTTGTGGAAAAATAATGCTAATTTGTTTAAGCCACTGTCATTTGGGATTTCTGCTACTGGTAACTGAAAGCTCTCCTAAATGATACAGTGTTAACCCATTTCTATTATTTGCCTGGACAATACTGGTAGATAAAATCCCAGTGTTAATATCTTTAGGGATTGGAATCAAATTTCTTATAGGTCCAAGAAACATCAAATAAAATCTACAGTTCCAGATTAGAAACCTGTTAAAGAGTGGTGCAAACTCTTTTCTTGGATATCCTGCCATTTTACGGACACACTTCAGAAACAGAATTATGTTAGAGCTATCTAAGAATACATATTAGAGATGCAAGGACCAGTATTTGCATGGGGAGCCAGAGTAGCACCCATCCTGCAGTCAGAAAGTGCTAGGTTGGAACTGGCACCAGAAGTCACTATTTCTAATAAAAGTGTTCACCTAATGAACATGAAATGGAAGAATTTTGGCTTTTGTTTATATTATGAGTCTATACCATAGTGGTTAAAAAAGCAGATTATGAGGTTAAATTGCTTGGGTTCTTATTCTGTCACTTCCCAGCTATGGGTCCTTGGGTCAACTAACCTCTTTGTATCCCTGTTTCCTAACATGCAAATTGAGCGAATAATAGTACCTACTTCACAGGATTTTCTCAAGGATTAAATGAAATGATACAAATTTATAAATTTGGAAAAAATGCCTGATCCTCTGTAACTGGTGGGTCTACATATAAGGCTGTTGTGGCTTAGTGTGGTGTCTGTCCCATAAAAAATTCCCCAAATGTGAGCTGTTATTCCATTTAATTTATTCTCCCCAAATATTCCATATGGCATTTTGGTAGGTCATAAATAAAAAAATTAAAAAAATCATGCCAAGGATATCTTTTGGAGTGCTCTTCTTATATTTTTGCATTAAGCTTAATTAATACTTTTATAGATTATTGCTCCTGCCCCGTCTTCATACAATCTCTTTGTTCTTTTAAAAGCTATCAACAATGTAGTTTAGAGGGTACTCTGGATATCTTTCTACTTTAGACAATTCAGCCTGAACTGGCTTTAGCATTGCTTCCTTGCCCAAGGGCTTAGCCATAGGTGCTTTGTGGGCAGCCAATAAGTAGGACAACCATATAATAATTTATTGTCCAAACTGGGACATTCTTGATAGAGAAAGGGAATGCTAGTAATAAAGAGTCAGAACAATTGGAATAAACCTGGTTATGTGGTCTTTAAATGACTCCCTCCTTTCAGATATAGTTGTTTGAGGGACTCCCTCTAAGCTTTGTCCACCCACAACCTTACAGACCCTTCTGTTAGCTTCCAGTTTTTGAAAGACAGATTTTGCCTGGGTTTAGAGAGTCTCAGAATAGGGGAACATTTGGGAGGAGACAGAAGCAGAGCTTCATACTGCCCCACAGGGAATATCCTTCCTGGAAAAAGACATAACAAAACAGCTAAAAATATGTATATTGTAGCATTTTCATTTACTCTGTAAATTTTTCAAAGCATTTTCTTTTAGCTCCACATTTGCAAGGTCCTCTTGAAGCTGTTGTTCAGTTTGGGCTGCTATAACAAATACCACAGACTGGGTGGCTTAAACACCTTACATTATTTTTCTCAGTTCTGGAAGATGGGAAGTCCAAGATCAAGGTGCTGGTAGATCCTGCGTCAGGTGAGGACCATCTTCCTGGTTTGCAAATGGCTGTCTTCCCATTCTCCTTGTATTCTTACATGGTGGGGTGAGAGAGAGAAGGAAAGCTCTCTTGGGTATCTCTTTATAAGGGCACTAATCCCATTTATGAGAGCTCTATACTTACGACATAATCATCTCCCAAAGGCCCATTTCCTAATTCCCTCACCTTGAGGGTTAGAATTTCAAGATATAAATTTTGGGGGGACCCAAACATTCAATCCATAGCATTGACCTTATTTATTTCTTGATTATTCCATGCACAGACACCTTGCCCCAGCCAAAATATTTTATTTATTGTTCTGCAAACACAGTGCTTGTATTTCTATCTCTAACCTTGTTTACATGTGCTTTCTGCATGCAATACCCTCTCCCGTATGAGATGGTATTCTCATAAACTTCTAATATAAAACACTTACAAAAGTAATACATTGCTACTATTTGTCATCAGGATTATATCACATGGCAACATAAAGGCTCTCCCAAATGATCAAATCAGAGTAAGATTGCTTCATCTCCCATATTAAATCAACCCTCTCATATAATTTCCTAAGTTTTCTTAGCAAATAGGGTTATGATCCTGTAACTATCAACAGGTGGGTTTTTTCTCCTTTCGCCTTGTAGAGGATTACATTTCTGAAATTTTTGATGTCTTTATGTTGGAATTTATTATTCAGAAGGCAAAAGTAAAGATTAAACTATATGATTTGTTGTTACTGTTAAAATAAGTAGGCAGTGATAAAAATAATTTGTGTGACTTTACCTCATTATAAGTATTCAGTACAATTATGTACATATATTATACGATTTCAATAGCAACAACAAATCATGTCATAGTTGAATGGATGTGAGGCCAAAAAGAGGAAAAGGAGAGAGGAGAGTGTGGGCCTTACATCCATTCATATCAAAAGAAGCCCTGGGGGGTTGAAAACAGACTTACAGTGGGAAGGAGAGCTCTCTCGACTGTGCAGCCTCACGTGATAGCATGTAGTAATTTATTTAGTCAGGTTTCTAGGATGAAAGCCAGAGTCATTAACTCTGTTTCATTTCAGGTTTGCTCAAAATATTATTATAATCATGTGTTGAATTTTAGAATTTTTATCTCTATCTTTTGAGATGACCATATGGTTTTTCTTCTTTAATATGCTGATCTGTCCAATTGCAATTCTAGGCTTTCTAAATCAAACCATCCTTGCATTTGTGGAATAAACCTAATTTAGTCACAAGTATTTTTTTTTTTATGTCGGTTTGCTAATGTCTCTATATCCATGTTTATAAAGGAGATTGTCTTATAACTTTTGTTTCTTGTACTGTCCTTATCTCTATTTTTTATTAATCACTGATTCTTCTGCAGGTATTTGCAATGGTTTAATATCATAAATAGACAGATTAGGCCAAGAACTTTATCTTCTAACTATATAACATCTCAGAAACTGTTCTTAGAATTCAAGGTGTCATAAGGGGTGATTAAAATTTGTGATTATATTGCTATTAATTAATAAGGAAGAGTAAAAAGAGCCCCAGATCTGAGAGAACTAAAAATTAAAAAGGCCAGCATCTCTGATTCTCACTCTGACAGTTGTTTATTAATTGTGTGGGCTTGAATATAAAAGGAGAATTTTTTTGAAGATTTTATGAGAGAGAGAGAGAGAGCATGAGTGGGGGGAGGGGCAGAGGGAGAGAGATGGAGAGAATCCCATGCAGACTCCCTGCAGAGCATGGAGCCTGATGTGGGGCTTGATCCCACGACTCATGAGATCAGACTGAAATCATGAGCCTCAACTGACTGAGACACCCAGGCACCCCTATAGCAGGTGAATTTTATGATGAGTTATGCATTTAAGGAATATAATTCTGTTGGATAAAGAAGATGTGGGAGGTATATATATATATATATATATATATATATATATATATATATATATAATATAAAAGAGAATTATATATATAATAGAATACTACTCAGCCATAAAAAAAATAAAATCTTGCCATTTGCAACAACATGGGTGGATTGAGAGTATAAGGCTAAGTGAAATAAATCAGTGAGAGAAAGACAAATACTGTATGATTTCACTCATATGTGGAATTTAAGAAACAAAACAAACAAACAAAGAAAAAAGAGGCAAGTCAAAAAAGAGATTCTTATCTATAGAGAACAAACTGAGGGTTACCGGGGGGGGGGGGGGGGAGAAGACCGGGTGAAATAAGTGATGTGGAATAAGAGTACACTTAACCTGGTGAGCACTGAGTAATGCATGGAAGTGTTGAATCACCATATTGTACACCTGAAACTAACGCCACACCTATGTTAACTATACTGGTGTTAATAAAAATGATTCTGTTGTAAATGGAGAAGATAGACCAAGAGGGGAGAGTATCAAACTGTTAAGAAGCTGTTGAAATAGTATGAGCAACAAGAAGATCCAGAACTAAGACCATTGTAATGGAGATGAAGGAGGGTACAGATGCAGATCTTTTGGCCACAGTTAATCTTCTCAGTCTGCCCCTTACTTATAGTGGAATTTAGACAGACATAGATCTAAATGGTGGTTCTGTCTGTTGTAAGGTGCTTGATTTTATGCTGCACATAATTCAGTGTTACTGAGCATTACTTTAACTCATGCAGTACAGATATAACAGTACCTGTCTCATCTAAGTCAGTGTGAAATTAAATGGTAAATTCTAAAGTTCCTACTATAGTGCCTGAAACATAGCATGTACTTAGTAAACTAAAAAGGTAATTGTTTTTTTAAGATTCTATTTATTCGTTAGAGAGAAATAGAGCACAAGCAGGGGGAGAGGCTTGGGGAGAAGCAGACTCCCCGCTGAGCAGGAAGCCCGATGCGGGGCTCGATCCCAGGACCCTGAGATCATGACCTGAGCAGAAGGCAGATGTTTAACCATCTGAGCCACCCAGGCTCCCCAAAGGTAATTTTTTTTTAAAGAAAATTATTTTTAATTATGAGAAAACTATTCAGTTCCTAAACGTACTTTAGCTTGATGGAATGAAAAGGGAACTGAGGCAGGAGGCAGGACATTTGGATTCTAATCCAGCTCTGTCACTAAACAGTAATTTATCTTGAGAAACTCAAGCTTCAGTTTTCTAATCTGTGAAATGAAGGATTTTTCCTACGTGGATGGGCCTCGACTATAAGCAGCGCTGATACCACGAGTGGGTCCCAGCAGCTGTCTAGGTGGAAGCCATACTTTTCAAAGAAATCAGTCAATAGTTACTCTTCTTTAATCCCTGTGGTCTGCCATCGCTTTCCATTTCTTCCTCTCACAGGTGACCTGTCTTCAAGTTGCTAGTCATAACCTTGAATTGTCTTAGTTAATCATGTTTCTTTCCTGCACCTACGTAAACTTTTCAGATGTTCTTCATTTTGTCCACACGAGTGAACTGGGCTAATCCATGGTTACCTGAACCTCTACCACCCAGGGATCAAGGCCACATTGATGGCTCCATGGGAGACATCCTGGAGACCAAGATGAGGGCCATGACAACAGACTGGCACGTCCTGGCCCTTAGTCACTTAGGACCCTGTTTCCTTGATTTTCTTGTGGTTTAAAAAACCCCCAAAATAGAGTGGTGTTGGTTCTTTGGCTTCTTGCCAACTCTTCCTTGTTCTTTTAGTATTTTTCCATCCCAATAAATAACTGGTTGAATTTATAATGAAAAGGTAAGTCATACTGGAAAAGTTAATCCTAAATTCTCTCCAAACCTAAGAAAATTATTCTAAAATCATTCAGGATAATCTCCTTATAGAATTAAAATAATATGGTCAGATTAATGTTTAATTGTAGAATTGGTCCTTCTTCATAAAAAGAAAGAAAATGTAATGCTTATTCAAAAGCAGAAATAAAGTCATGTTTGTTATTATAAAAGGTATTTTTGATATTTGAAAAACTAAGGTTAAGGAGGTTACAATTGTTTTCAAAGTGGGAATAAATAATTATTAAAAATGCATTTGTCTTATAGGCAAATGATTCTTAAAAAAAATCAACATTCCCTTTTGTAAAGATGAGAAGACAAGGTTAAGATGAAGGCTTGATTGACCTTTAAGTGTTGAGACATCCGTTTATCATTCTTTTAAGAAAGTTGTTGATATTCTTATAGGGTACAGGGCATAAACAGTTTAAAAACTGGGTCTGAGAGCCGGGTGTTATAAGATGAACATGTTATGGTTGAGTTATGAGTGTCAGCCACATCTCTTGTTTCAATTAAACACCTCACTAAACCTGCTGGCAGAGCCTGAGCCACTTCATCAACCGACTCGTCCTCTCATAAGTAATCCCAGCAAATGGCATCCTGCTTATCCTCAAGAGGTGTGAGAGAGGTCTGAGAGGGTGCACATGCTGCGTGCTCCCCATCTGAGGAATGGCATGCGAGGATCAGCTGCGGAAATTGACAGGTTTGGGGTAAGCTGGGTCAAGAGCATGCAATATATACACAAAACACTCTCTTAGGCAAGAATAAAACATGCTGGAAACTTGTAGAACAGGAAGGAGGGTGGCTTTTGCTACAGTGATCAACAAAACATATTACTAGGTATTTTTGGCAGGAGAATATTAAACTTCCCAGGCCTCTAAGCACTTAGGCAATCGATAGCAGCTTATGACACTGATGGTGATTTTAGTGGAGTGACATGATATGTTAGGCAGACCAGCAATTCATTCCTCTTGGACCACTACAAAACCCTACATGGTTGTAATTTTCTCTTCACATTTACTATGAGCCAGGGTTGAACGGCGCTCTCATTCTCATTTTCCTCCGTATTAACCATTCAAACGTTAACACTCTGATAATGGACAGAGAATGTTTCTTAAGAATTACAAGGTTATGAAATTTCATTGCTGAATATAGGATAAGTAGATACAAGTATTTGAATACTACTGTGGTCTATTAAGCATAGAATTTATGGAGAGCCTTTTTACTGTTGCTGTTTACAAGAAAAAATAGTTTCCATTATAATCATCCAATTTAATACTAACATGCAATAGTATATTGAATATAATATACTATATTACATGTTTTAATTATTCACTTAAAAAAGTATATCTGTCTCCCCAATAGACTGTTAGCTCCTGACGGGTAGGAGAAAGATTGTATTTTATTCATCACAGGGTCTAGCAATAAACAGATGCTCAATACATATTAATTGAATAAGTGAATGAAGTATTTCCAGATTCCTTTTTAATGAACATGAAAATTTACTACGTGTTGGGCTGTACAAAGCTTACTTCATGTGTTCCTAATGGCCACTGTAAAATCTAGGTATTTCTATTGTTTCTAACTGAGGGGAGGAAGAAATGGAGGCCTACAGGGTAAGTAACATGCCTAGTGTCACAGTTAGTGAGAGTTGCAGTCAGAATTTAAACCCGGGTCTTGCTAACTTCATAGTTAGAGAAGAGATTTTCAGTTAAAATAAACAGTTAAAAAGGTATTTTGAGAAAGTGTGTTTTGTTAATCAAAAAAGAATGACTTAGTAATATTACTTTTTGTACAAATGCAAAGGCAAGATGAAGTTTGGACCTATGGCTCTTGGGAACTTGGTACTTTAAAAATCCTGTGGCCCTTAGGCAGTGAAGATCTTTAGTTACTTAGCTGAAGTTATTGTTCTATATAAAACAGGTTTGGGCAGAAGTACCTGCTGATTCTAAGTATGAGCGAGAGAGCGTAGTAGGATAGGCTGAGTCAGAGCTCAATGACAAAATGGTCTGGGAACGCTTTCTGCCTGCTGGACTGCATGGCCAGTCATCCACGGGGAAGAAATCACCCACTGTATTTTAATGGAAAATTTGTCATTCTGGTTTTAATTGAAGGATTAAAAAGGAGAAATGAGAATACTTCAGACCTGAATTCCTGTGTGATTTAGGCTGCCAGGCTTCAAAGATTTCTCCTAGGCAGACAAAGAAGGCAAGGCCTGGTCAAGAGATACTGCCTTTGTTTGGTTTCCCTCTGAAGCATACTGTGAGACAGGATTCTAGTGTAAGTGGTTTATTCAAGGTCATCCCAGGAAATAGCAGCAGGGGAGTAGGCAAGTCAGACAGGGAAGGAAAAGAAACCAAAAAAGAGTTTTACATCCAGCAAGTGACTACCCTGGTGAAACTGGTGCTCAATCCCTCTGGGCTACTCTGGGAGGCCCTGCAGAAGGTGCACCTTAAATTATTCCAGCAGAGGGTCAAGAAAGCTGAAGTGTTCTATCTAACAACCTCTCATTCATCATTGGTTGATGGCTACTTCTGAGATCAGAAACTGGTACTTCTTGTGCGTCCAGAGTGGGCCAAGCTTTCTCTATGGCTGAAGAATCATAGGTGTTTTTGATGAGCAGCTTTGGGTGTGCAGAAATGAGCACCAAGGCACTATGGTACAACATACCTCAACACCGGCTACAGGTATAGCGGTAAAAGTAGTAATGCTCGGCCATGTCTGTAGCACTTTGAAATTTAACAAAGAATTTTCAGAAGCAATACCTGATCTTAGTTTTGATTCTGTCAACCATCCTGTGAAGTCAGGAGAGATACTATCGTTCTTAATTTCCAGAAGAGGAAATGGAGGCACAGAGAGTTTAAGTATGTTGCTCATGGTTACACACATTGTAAATAACAGGGCTGGAGTAACAGGTAATCTTTTGACCTAAAGTTCATTTGGCTTTCCATTCTACTGTGTTACAATGGAGTGGCATATAAATTTATGTCTTCTATGTCATCAAATTGTAAAACTTCCTTCAGGGGTATTTAGTAAGATATGGAAACTTTCAGCCAAAGGAAGTTGAACTTTTCTTTTTTTTTTTTAAATAGAATGGATACTCTGTACTTCCTATAACTCACTGGGATTTTGTGGAGACATGTACAATTAAAGTTTGCATTTTGGGTGGTGTTTTATATCCTCATATTGGAGGGAATCACAGGTAAGTGAGAAATTAAGGAAGTTGGGTTTGTGGGTACCCAGCTTGAATGAAAAAGAAATAGACATACAGGAAGAAAACAGAACAAAGAAAGAAAAAGGCACTGGGGCAAGCGTTATCAACATGAATTAAATATCTCCACTGTTAACCTTTTTCTTTTTCCTCTTCAGTAACTTTAGTATGTATATCAGATGGTCAATCAGTTCATCAACCTTTGAAGTTTACTGAATTACCTCACCTCCTGAATAAAATACCAAACCCTCTATTCCTCTTTTCACACCTGGTCATGGACACAGCAGCACATACAAACACAGAACAAACATAGATATTATTTAAAGTCTTGAATGAGTATCCATTTTCAGGTAGCATATGCCCTCACCTGCTGTGACCATTTTTGAAGTCCCCATGATTATTCATTTTAGAAATGCTATGTAATATTAATTGCATAGATTACTAAAAATCCATGGCAACATGAGTAACATTTTGAATGATATTAATGTAATTTTTCTATTATTTTTCCCAGTAGGGATTTTCCAGTTGGTTCACCTGAGGCATCCATCTCTCTGGGAGATTAAGATATCTAGGTAATACTCAGGTTTTGACATGCAAAATGGGATTGCACAGCAAATTAATATCACCGAGAACAGATTTTCTAAACTCCTTTGGTTTCCTCTGTTGCCGTATTAACCACTGAATTTCTTGCGCCATGTTGTTAATATGCTACCATGTTAATGACAGAGCAGGAGGCCTCAGGCTTTGTCCATCATGGGGCTTAAATGGCACCTGGGAGAAGGAGGCAATGATATAAAAGATGTAAATGAAAGTTGTGTCTCTCTGGCCCTGTAATATTATAAGGGGAATAAGAGAGGCAAGCCAGGAGCAGACACGTTTAGATGTCTGCCCAGATTTTTACTTATTTGGAGTTGGCCTAGAGAAGGACAGGTACATTAGTAAGAGGACTCTTTTTTTCCCATGTCGTCTAGCAGGCTGCCCATAATGACCTAGTCAGATCCAGTTAAATTTAATGGTCTCTACCATGACCAGTCAGTCACTCAGTTCCTGATGTTCAGTTATCCCAGCCTATCCTTGTTTTCCTCGAGGTAAAAATAAGAGTCTAAGTTAGCAGCTTTCCAGAGAGTTTTGGTACAGCAGGGGCAAGGTGGCTTCATAACAAGGCCTGCTGAGTGGACAGCTTGAGCTGGGGTTGTGTGAGAGTCTAAGGCAGATATCCCATGGGTTTATAGTAGAAGCTTAGGTGAGATCAGGATAGCCAGGAACCATCACCAGGAGCATCACTTGAGCCAAGAGAATTAGATCCAAATTCAAATCTTCCTGGGCTTCTGCACTGGAGGTCTGCGGGGTACAAGACAAGGCGGACCAGAGGCATCGCCCAAGGACTAGAGGATAAAAAGATAGCATAGGATCCCATAGTTTCTCAACACTATAATGTTATGTAATAAGGTCTTCGTACTCCTCCACTCATATATCCTTTCACCACTTCTGGATTAAAGAAGAGAGTAAGTGAGATTTTCTAAGAGAAAGAACACTTTTTTTTTTTTTAATCCCATGGAGAGTATGCACCAACTAAAGGACTATTTAAATTATTGGGTTTTATTGAGTTTAAACAATTGGCTATTTTTCCTGGTTAGTTAGTAAAGGAGTGGGGGTGGGGAATCAAAAGAAAGACCACATCATTTAAAGGCAAAATTAAGACATTATTTTTTCTGTACTTCCAAAATGCCATGTGATTTAACATTTTCTATTCTGATATATTCAAGTTCTTTAACATATCACAACTCTTAAACCTTCGAGATGGGGACGTCAAACTGGCCTTTACCAATTCCTCTTCATTTGATCTGTGCAGTGTTTCTAAGTGTCCTTTGTCCAGTCTTTTCTACTATCAACCTACTCCACATTTCTTTTTACTTCACTTAGACTAAGCCTTCTAACTTGTATTCTCAATTCGTGTCTTCTTCTCACTGCAGTTCATCTAGACTGTTGTCATATGAATTTTACTGAAGAACACGGTTTATTTTGCCATTTCCTTGCTCCAAAATCTTCCTGCCTAAAAAACAAATACCATGTCCCTCAGACTGGGATTTGAAAATTTCTTAGGCAGGGTCCCACTCCACCAACAGATCCATTCAGGATCTCTGGAACAGAGTACATGTTCCCCTATTGGGTCTTTGTACTGTCCCTACTTCCCCAGAGATCCTTCTTTTCCATCTCTTCCCTGTAGATGGCAAATTCAAGCTTTAGAACAAATGTCACCTCTTCCAGAAAGTCTTTCCTGATACGTTCAGGCAAAAATCATTTTTACTACCTTATCTCAGCATTGTTTGCATGCATGTTAAATCAGTGTATTGGTCTTATCCCCCCTATTAGACTAAATCCTTTATACGCCTTGCTCATGGCAGTTGTTCAAAATATGGTGATTTTCTTGAATGATTAAAGGGAGGCAATAAATATTTTCAACTATAACACTGAATTAGTAATGTCAAACACCTTTGTATTAGTTACTGTACATGGGCACTGAATGATTTTTAAGAGGTACAAATTAAGTAAAAATTTCTTATGCCATGTAACACATCTCTGTTGTTGCTAAGTTAAACAGGAATGTGTGAAAAGTCATGGCAAATGCTAACAGTTGGAGCTTAGCCCAAGGCCTATAAATACCTAAAGAGGACTCTTGAAGACTGAGGATGGTTTTAATGGAACACAGTGTTCTATGTAGATTATATAAACACGTCGTTTTAAAAATATAAAATTAGAATATGTTTGTAGTTTTCTACCCACTGGATCTTAGTAGTCTTTATTTTCAAGCCACTTGAAAAGAAACAAATGAAAACTTATATAACATGAATGAATTTTGATTATTTTGATTCCATGTATTTTTTAACAGAAAAATTTTCTTCCTTTGAATCATCATGGGTAATATTTATCCTGAGGATGAACATGTTTTCAACATAATTAATATCCTATAATTTTAAATTGGAGAAGTAATATTGGATTTCACATATTAAAATAGTTTGGTTTTCCATCTCTTTAAAATTTATTTGAAATGTGGACATTCTCATTGATTTCTGTCTCCATAGTCTATATTCCAAGGACGTGGAATATTTTGGATTCAAATAGTGTTTCCTTTCCTTTTAATTCTTGCCTTGTGGAATAAGAAAGTTTGGATGGCCAATAAAATGGGACTTTTAAGCATCCCTCTAAATTGTAAAAACTGGGATCAATGAACTGAGTAAGTATTCCTTAGACACTTGAGATCTTTTATAGACTTAGAATTCTTTTATGTTGGGGAAATCTTTAGTATAGGGGGTGCACGTAAGGAGAGGAAAAGAATTCTTTCCCCATCTCCTGTTCCTTCTTCAAACTAGATGTGAAAACATGAAACTTGATTAAATAATCTAATTTGAAAATTATAACATGAACACAAAAAAGGCAATCTCTGTATTTCAAATGAAATCAATTCTTGGCATCAGGGACTCCCCAAAGGGAACGAATTTTAATCCGATGAGCCAGTTCAAGAGAAGTATTACGCTTTAGCAGACTAAACTACATGTCAGCAGTATAAACTAAGTATTACACTTTAAGCAGAAAAGGACCTGTCCTGAAAATATGTGTGCCTGTGAGTGTTTTGAAAACAGATCGGGATCCTGGGCTCTCATAATGTGCACTTACCTATAAGCCAGCAGTCATGTTCCTTGCCCTGCCTGATCCGGTGGCAGGAGCCACAGGGAGGAATGTTGCTTTCTAAGATCTCCACCTTCCTCTCCTCTTCGGCACACATTGATTGACAGCCGCTCATATCTCGTTTCCCTCCATTTGGTTTATATCCACAAGGTGACTCTTTTTTGGGCTACATGAGTGGGTATGTTTGTTTGGCAGAATTGATGAGCCCTGGCCTCATAAAAACTGTATTGGAATGATACAAAACACAACCGTTTTCAAATCCAGTAATTTTACAGCCAATTAAAAGACTCTTTAGAGAAAACATAATGCATTTGATCAAGCTGAAAAATTCAGTGATTCGTATGAATGCATGTCCCTCTTTTGTTGTTATTTTTTAAAGTTTCCATCTTATCAGCATGGCCCATCAGCCAAGGATACATTTGCAAAGCAAATAATACAGACTTATACTCTATAGTGTTTTTATTACATGGGTAGTTTAGGTATCTTTCCTTTCCCTAGTGTACCATTTTGATAATTGGCTGCTTGCTTTCTGAAATTTAGATTCTAATTCACTCTTTAAATCTAACTAGGAGGAAATTTAAATTAAAATGATAAACATGATATCTAACATACACTAATGAAATTGTCTAAAAGAAAAGGATGGCTTGCATGTGTATCTGTTTAACATGGTTCATCAAAACTGTTGCAGTGGTATGTAATTTTAATGTAAAATTGCCTTCTTTGCAGGGAATTGAGCCTGCTGCTGGATCTTTAAATTTTTAGTGTCTGTTGTCATAGCAACCAGAATTGACTCTGGTACCCACTGTGTTCAACATAAATTAATTTAAAGACATAGCATTTGACACAGTTTAGTCAATTTTAAGTCTGTATCTGGCTAGGCCTCAGATTCCAATGCTGCTTTGTGTTTAAAATATCATTAAAATATGTTCATTTTATGTTAATTAGACTTATTTGTAGGATTTAGTGCCTTAATGTGATTTAAGAAAAATGTTGAAAACTAGTTCCTGAATTATTTGTGAGATGCAAGCTTCTAATAATGTAGAGTATTTCCTTTTTAAAAACACTGGAATGTTACTGTTTGTCCACCCCAAATACCCTAGTATTATCTGAATAGACAAGCTTGCTGTTACCAAAATAAATCCTCATTTTGAATGCTTCAGTCAAAGATCCTTCAGGCTCTGCACTCTGATAGTCTTCTAAGAAGAAGGAAGCTGGCTATCTCCTGCCACTTTTTATGCCTAATCAGTCCCTATTACCTTGAAGAGACATGGATTTTCACATTTAATCATTCTAGCCAGCTTTAACATATTTTTTTTCATGTAACTTTTAGGGCATTTGGTTTTCAATGTAGGCACAGTTAAGAGACCAAAGAAGTAATATATGTGTGTGTGTGTGTGTGTGTGTGTGTGTATAATAATATATAATAATATATATATATTAATAATACATATATGGCTCTTTTGGTGAGGTTCAAACCTGTCTTGCTTTCTCTTTCTGACCTAGGCAATTTTTAGAGCTGAACCTACAACATTTGTTCAGTAAATATTTTATGTTTTTCATACTCTATTATCGTAAAAGTAACATGTGGAAGTAGATTACACATTACAATAGATGTGAGAGCTTAAGGAAGAGAGAAACTATATATATATTAATAATTATATTAATTATATATAACTATATATGAATAATTATATATCAATATATTAATAACACATTACATTTTATATAATTAATATAATATATATCCTATTTGAAATTATCTAATTTATTGCTATAATATATTAATTTTATTATAGGAAAACATTTCCAATATTTTCTAATAGTTCTAAGTTGTCCAATAAAAAATACCACACCTTATTTCTGAGGAATGAATTTATTTTTCATAGTGCTATTGAGCTTTATGTCATGCTCCTCTGATCATGGGAAATATTTCTTCTCTTCCTTCCAGAAAAAAGTGTGGTTTTCTCTGAAATGGTTTTATTTTTTCTGAGCTATGTAATGTTAACTTGAAGTCATTTGAACCATAATCCTTCACTTTTGGATTTAAAATGATAGACTAGCTTGTGGGATTTCAGGAACACTGCCTTCATATTTCTTCTGAAATTAGAAAGAACCCTGTACATTAAATATTTAGAACTTTAGTTGTACACATAAAGCGCAGCTGCTACATCGGCCTAAGGTTTATATGTGTGAGTTGTTTTCTACCTTGCTATATATCAATATAAATATAAACTAGAACAAGACATTTAAGGAAAGACAGGAATCTGTTACAGCCCTTGTGTGAGTCATCGATGCCCACTAGACAGTGTTATTAATAAATCAGTAGAGACAACACATTTGAAGTTCACTGCTCCTGAGGGGATTTGTTCTGTGAGATATATATATATATATATATATCTCAAATCAAAATGTGGAAGTTTGAAAACTTTCCTGTTTGAATTAAGTCCCATGAACACCTGTCTCTAGATGAATATGCTATCAATCATTACACTAAATCTTTTGTTGATTACCATAAGTAAATTTGGAAATTTATCACTAGATTCAACTGAAAACACATTTTTAAAAGAATATTGAGAATTCCTTAAATAATAAACACACACTTGGGGATTAAAAACAATTATAATTTAATGTGATAATTGACCCATAATCAAAGGCTTGATATGAATGGACTCTGATGTAGTTGATAATGACCCAGAAGGGGTAATAATGAATGATGGTGAAAAGACTCTACTTGGAACTTGGTGGGCTGAGATACAATTTTCTCCAAATTACTCTGATTTCTATTCTGAGAAGCTTAAATTTGATATGGTGACACAGATTCGGAGACTTGGGAAAACAGGAGTCACTTTTATAAAGCATTACCCTGAGGCTTGTGACCAGAGCTACATCCTTCCCTAATCTGAGCATCCGCACTAACAAACTCCATCTGAAATGAAGGGGCTTCTAGACTCACACGACTATTAAAGTTACCCCAAAATGGATTTATACCTCCAGCTCCTTCCATATTGCATGGCCATAAATAAAATAAATTATGGAGTAATATTAATATTTTGAGAGGTATTACTGTACCCTCTCCCCTTTCTGTTCTAGTCAGCTTCAGTAGTCCAAATGTCTGGGGAGAGATCTAAGTTTGCTGGAAAAGGAATGCAAAGACAAAGAATAAGTAACTTCTGCTTTGTCAAATAAGATTAGAAAGGAACACAATAGCCAGGCAATTTACATAAGACAGGATTTCCCAATTTTCTTTATTCCCTTCCTGCTCTTAATACTTGGGTATTAAGGTTGTAGGAATCTGCTTATAGTGTCTTTTGTAGAATAGAGCAAAATCCCCTTTTGCCTTTGACAACAGAGCTATAAGATGGTTCTTAGTGACAGAAGGGGAAGTATATAAACTACAAGAAGGTACCCTTTCCTGGTCTGGAAATTTTGTTAGAGGTTGCCAAGAAAACAAGAAGAAGGATGTCTTTCTCTCCAAGTCCAGAGCGTGTGAGATGAGTCAGAGAATACCCATAGGCTTGGGAGTGGAGAAGGTAAGAAGGGATGGGGAATAGGGGAAGGTGTCATCTTGCTCCCCACGTGGGACTCTGAAAAGTGGTCACCTCTGTGGTTGAACCTGTGCCATTTTGGAAGCTAGACCACATCAATGAGATTGTTCAGTAGCAAGGAAGGAGACTGTAAAGCTCAGGAAATCAATGTGGCATTAATGCAGAATTAAGCCAGTGAGTCTATCATAGCAACAGAACTGGGGTTGAGGGGCGCCTGGGTGGCTCAGTTGGTTAAGCGACTGCCTTCGGCTCAGGTCATGATCCTGGAGTCCCAGGATTGAGTCCCGCATCACTAGGCGCTCACTAGGGAGCCCGCTTCTCCCTCTCACCCTCCCTCTCTCATGCGCTCTCTCTCTCTCTCATTCTCTCTCTCAAATAAATAAATAAAATCTTTAAAAAAAAAAAAAAAAAGAACTGGGGTTGAGCCAATGGACCTAGAAGTTGGAAGAAAAATGCGAGTTACTTGAGAGTTGGTAGGAATGGGAGCTGAGGTGAGGTCCAGTCAGCCTTTTGTTCTGCCCATGGCAGATCTGAGTTCCACTAAATACAAGGTTTATTTGTGAGTGCCAGAAGGGGCAGCTGCTTTCAGGTAGATAAGGATGTCATCCCAGAGATCAGAAGACTTTCTGTCTGAGGACTCAGATCCTTCTCCTCTGCCACAAGCTCAACCATTTGCTCTCAGCATACATTAGCCATCACCTTGGGAAAAGAACCTGGAGAAAGAATGTTGGCAAAATGGAGCATTTTTTGTCTAAGAGAGATTGAACACTGCTATCTATAGAAACTACTTAGATTTTCAGATTGGACTGAGTTTAAAAACTGAATTGAACTGCTTCCCCCCCATCTTTCTATCTGTCTGGCCCATTCTCCCTTACCTTTCTCTCTCTAGGACTCTAATTACTATATGTCCCAAGGTAATGGAGGCTTTGTTCATTATTTTTTCATTCATGCTTCCCTCTGTGCTTTTATGTAGATGATTTCTTTGGACTGTCTTCAAGTTCAATGATCTTTTCTTTTATTATATGCAATCTACTATGAATTTCATCCATTGAATTTTGTATTTTGGATTTTTTCCATTTCAAAATTTTATTTAGTAGTATCTCATAGTTTCCACATCTGTTCTGAAGTTCTCTAGTTCATCATCTATTATATCCAATTTTTCTCATAGTTTCTCTAACATATTTATTATGGTTATTTATCTGTTAATCCTAAATATCTGGTTTTGTCTTTGTCTAGTAACTTTTTTTTCCCCTCTTAACTATGAGTCATATTTTTCAATTTGTTCATATTGATTGCATACTGGATAATTATTGATGCATTATAGAGACTCTGGATTCCATTATCTTCCTCTGAATAGTGTAGTGTTTGTTTGTTTGTTTGTTTTTCCAATCACATAGTTAACTTGCTGGTAAAGCATTTAGTCCTAGTTTGTAAGTTTTTTTTTTTTTTTTAAGATTTATTTATTTATTTTGGGGAGAGAGAGAGAGAGAAAGAGAGAGAACTCAGGGGAGAGGGGCAGAGGGAGAGAGAGAATCTCAAGCAGACCTGCTAAGCAGGGAGCCTGACACAGGGCTTGATGCAGGGCTGGATCCAATGACCCTGAGATCATGACCTGAGCTAAAATCAAGAGTCGGACACTCAGATGACTGAGCCACCCAGGTGCCCTTTAGCTTTTAGTTTTTAATCCAAGCGTGTGGTCCTTCTGGGACTTTAATGGAAATCCTGATGTATTTATGAACTCTTAATTCCAAAATCCGACTTACTCATAAGGTGCATTCACCGAATTCTCTCTAACCATTGCTTCCCTCCAGCACCCTACATATCTGAAGTTTAGGAGCCAAAGGTTTGAGTGGCGATCATATATAGATTTATATATGGAAGGGGGTTTTTCTCTTCTATAGTTCTTTCCCCCCTCTCAATTTTTAGCCACTCAGGCAGCCCCCAATTCTCTCCTCTGACTCTTCTACAATAATATCTTACTTCAGTTCTATCTACCCTAGGCTGTAGACTGGGAAATGCCATTAGGGGAAAAACATATAAGCGTGGTTCTCCACCAGTGTGTTTCCCTTCTTCCGAAATCATATCTTCTTTTGTTTATGCTGATTTTGTCACTCTGCCTGCCTTCACACAGTAGTACTTTTCCCTAGACTTTCTAATTGTTACCAGCAGGAGGGCTTGTCTGAAACAAGCTACTTTACCATTATTTAAAACCCCAAATTCCTAAAGTAGGAATGAGCTGCAGTATAGGGACCAAGGAATAATGATAGGAGATAAGGTTGAAAATATAAACAAGAACTTAATTATGCAGGGTTTTGTAGGCCTTGGCGAAGATATTGAAATTTATTCTAAGCATTATATAGGCATGAGAATATTTTAAGGAGTTATTTAATTTTATTTAAAGATACAGTGATAGTTCTACATGATCATATGGTAAATAATAGTACAGGTAGATCTAAATGGAAATAGGTGGCAAATAGTAATATTGGATAGGGTATTAATCATAAAAGATATGTCTAGGGCAGTAATAAGTGACATAATATAAAACTTCAGAGTGGATAATAATACCGATGACTTAATCACCAAGCAAGGACATTCACCAGTTGATTTAGAAAATAAAAGAGGGATAATCATGGCTTTAAAAACTGAGATTCTTCTGATAACTAAGGATAGTTCCTCATTCATTCATTTATTGAAGACTTCCAAGGTACTATTCTAGGTACTAGGGACCCAACAGTGAATAGATACATTCTTTGGGAAAACATAAGATAAGTCTTTGTAGTTTTGACATTTCGTCTCTGACATATTCAAAATAAATTTACTTTCTTAGTGAGACCTGATTATTGAACTTTTTTTTAGCTCTCTTTGCTAGTGATCAAATTCTAAACCTAAATTATAGCAAAAAGAACATATCATAGAAAAAAACCCTTTGAACCATGGATACAGTGTGGTAATAAAAATTTCTTTTAATTTGAGCTCTAATTTGATTAAATGAAGTGCCATTTTTCGCTTATTAAAGGTTTTTTTCTGATAGTTTAGACCACTTCACATTTCTTCTGGCAAACTGGTGAGCTAGGGTTGTAGTTTATTTATTAATGTTTTAGTCTCACTAAGGAGACTGTAAAAATGATTTAAATTAAGAAGAAATCCTGCTGTCAGTTCCAGAAGGAAAACCATGTGCCTTCTAAGGAAAATCTCTGAGGTTTCTTTGTGTGTGTGTGTGTTAGTGCGGGCAGCTCAAAAGCTAGCAGCCAAATAATAAAAAAAAAAAAAGGGAATATTTACAGATCCATTGCATGCAGATCTGTTCTTTAGGTTTGTGAGGGAGTCCTACTTAACTTTTTTATTTCAGGGCTTTTGGCACAATTTTAAATAAACAGCACACATCCATGTGGGAGCAATGAGGAGGAACTGTAGCATCTGGTATGACTTTAAAAATAACTTCCTACTTATATAACTGAGATTTCACTAAAGATCAATGAGATTTTTCAAGTCTGAGACCTGAAGTTGGATAGCATGAAATAGTTCCTTTGGAAGCTGTTGATTCATGTAGCAGTGCTATTTTGAAAGAAAAACATTCCTACCCAACAAGCAGATGTTAACAGACCACGGCCCTGGAGTCATAACTCTAGGTTCCTGAGATCCAAGTTTGTGTTCTCAGCTTCATTTACAATCATTAAGAGCCTTTTACTTTTAATTACTTCTTTATTGATCTCATAGCACACATTTCTTCTAGTCTGTACAAAATGTCAACTTAAGCGGAAGAGGCAGGACTGCATTCACCATTTACAATCAAGCTAGCCTGCTTGGCTACAACACAGAATGGTGCTCACTGGTCCATTGTTTCTGGATAGCAATACTATGGCTTCTGAGATAAAAACCAACTTTACTGCTTTAGCAACTAAGCCCTGTGCTGCTTCTGAAATATGATATTGTAGAACTGTCTTTGGTTTTTCATATCTGGGGTGCTGTGGCACATGTTGAAATCAAAACTTATCTGTGGCCAATCCAACAAATATTCATTGGGTTGTCTTTTAAACTTTCTTTGGAGGGTGTTTTTCTTCAAAAAGAAATGGATCTGTAAGTGGGAAATACTCCCTAAAGAATTCTGAGCTTTGACATGTCACATTAAGTGTCTTACTATCTCTGAAAATTAAGAGCTTTCTAAATATTAGGCCATAGAGAGCAGTGTGCAATAATGGATGTTAATCCTAGGTCCTTATGCAAAACTTTTTAGGGGCATGGATGGGATTAAAAAGTGGGTGCCCATACTCATTTCTTGACAAATTATAAGCTCCTTCTATGACTTATTTATCTTGTGTTCTCCTTTTCAACTCTCTATTCTCAATGGCATATGAACTTGCTGCTCCCATAAAATCAATATGAGGTTCAGGGGAAACTGAATTATTGGAACTGATGTATATTTTAAAAAGAAAGGTTTGTAAAGGTCTACCTGCCCATAGCATCCAAAAGAAGAAAGGAAAAGAAGAGTATGTATTTTGAAGGCTGCAGGGATACCCAGCCCATGTTTATGGTCTGTCATTCTATCACCTGGTCATTAGCAGTTCATTTTGCTCCTACGGTTGCTTTTAATAATTCCTGTCTCTTTTGAGTTCTAGGAAAATAATTTGTGTATCCTAATCGGCCATCTTTGCCTTTTTTCTTTGAATTATGCAAATTTCAGTCATCCCTCTACCCCAAATAATCAAATTACTATGCTAATAAAAACAGACTGCATTTACTTAGGCCACAGACTCTACTATCATGTCCTACAAGAAACACTTGCTTTCCTAAAATCAGATTAAATGTAATAAAGATTTTCTTTTTATGGAGAAGGAAATGGGCTCTGAAAAGTTTTAGAGAAGCATTATCAATGTAGAAAAGAATAAGGCAAAGAATCAAGAGAAAATTTTGATAAAATACTGACAGGAGTAAACTTAGAAAACTTACACCTCTTTTAGATGAATATACATATAAATTTAGGTAAATAGAAATTTAAATATTTCAATAAAACTCAAATAATACTGCTTTACTTTTTAGTTATTTATCATACCCCTAAAGTGTGCACAGAACTCACTGTGCATTTAAGCTGGGGCCCACAATGTAGCATTTAAGCTGGCACCCAAATTTATGTGTTCTCCAGGTGACTGACTATGCCAAGTATTGTTTGATTTGGCAGATTCCCTCCAAGTTCTCTTAGAACCTCAATAATAGCTAAATGATGGGATGTATCTGTTAGCCATCTATGATGCTGACTATGAGTTACCGTAATGGAAACTAAGTCCCAGGAAAGGACTTGCAATAACCTTGTCATTAAATTGCACGTGAGAACTGAAATTCTCCATGCTGACCCCATCCCAATCTTGGTATGGCCTTCTCTTTATTGACTGGATTGTCTTTGTGCTCCATCTTTCTCACCGTTTTCTGATACCTCCTCTCAAAGCATCCCTCCCAGCCTTCCAAAACAATCTTCTATATACCTGATGTATGTAAGTCCTCCTGGTTTATTTTGAATCCATTACTTCTGTTTGTGCCTTTATGGAGAGAAAAATTGGAGACACAGTGAATTCTTTTTTTTATACCTTATTGTTTTTATATTTTCTTTTTTTGTTGAAAATTTGCCATCCCGTCAAATAAAATGCAATCCAGGTTATAAAGACCAAACCCAGTCCACCATATTCACATTTGGCCATTTCTTTCTGAGTATTTCTTCCATCCTTCAATCTGTAACAGGGTGTTCTAGCTGAGTCAGTGCTGAGACTCATCAATGCTATTTTTATGAGGCTCTCTAGCACCTATTCCAGAAGTAATTTTTGTTTTTTCTTTGTGCTCTGTGTAGGCAAAGCCTTTTTAACTGTCACTGAATCATTGGGGATGCTATCAGCTACTTGAGGGAAATAATTCCTTTCTGGAAAGAAATGATCTGTCAGGGTCGGACTCATCAACAAGCTCTTGTAGTGTTTGACCCATCACATCCAGAATGTTAGCAGCACCTGTATGCATTGGCAAGGAGGGAAAGGGGAAAATGTGAAAGAACTGTGTTACTAGAATCTCTTGCTTCTATGCTCCTGCGCTAAAAGGAGATTAAATGAGGAGCACCAGGAGTCAGTAATATAGTGAAGGGACATGCTATAAAGTTGTGCTTTTCAAACTTCAGCAAGCATGACAATCACCTGGAGAGCTTGTGAAAACAATTCTGAGACTTTGATTCTGTCAGTTTAGGGCGTGGCCAGAGATTTTGAATTTTAATAAACTTTCTCTGCATCCTTGCCGACCCCTATTGTTTCCTGGGTTGTTAATTTTAGTCATTCTGATTGGTGAGGTGATATCTCATTATAGTTTTGATGATATGATGTAGACTTGTTTTGTTTTATAGATTTGATGATCATCTGTGGAATTTAAGAAACAAAACACATGAGCGGGAAAAAAGGCAAACCAGGAAAGATTCTTAACTATAAGGAACAAACTGAGGGTTACTGGAAGGGAGGTGGGTGGGGGATGGGCTAAATGGATGATGGGGGTTAAGGAGGGCACTGGTTGTGATAAGCACTGGGTGTTGTATGTAAGTGATGAGTCACTAAATTCTACACCTGAAACTAATATTACACTGTGTTAACTAACTGGAATTTTAATAGAAACTTGGAGAAAAAAAAGAATCAACTAGGGTTTATTAAAACATACATTTGCTGGGCCCTGCCTCTAGGTATTTTGACTCAGTTGTCTGGGTGAGGGCCAAATAACTTGCATTTCTAACAAGTTCCCTGGTCATGCTGATGCTGTTGGTGCTGGACTACACTTTGAGAACCACTGCTCTATGGAATGGAGGTAAAGGTGCGTCAGCAGCACTGTGCGGGGAGTCCACAGAGTCCATCAGTAGGGGCTTTGGGGCGTAGCCAATCTGCAGACAGACTGGGGTACTCCAAGCAGCAACAGTGACCTTAAGGTTCTAGCAGTCCACAGGATCACTGGAGACATTTGGAGACGTGTTTTATTTTGTTCAAACCAAATTTTATTTGAATCTCAAAGAGCAAGATAACTTCACCTGACACTTGGCTTATAGGATTTAGAAAAGAAAAAATGCAGTGTTCTGGGCACGACTTATTATATGTAAGATAATCTCTCTTTTGAGTACTCCCAGAAAGGCATCAGAAGATAAAAGGCTGAGTGAGATGCTGTTTTTACCAGAGCGGCTGACTAAATGGGTGGGCTGGGGACAAACTGACCTTAGGCTCTGTGAGTGAAGGAAAAGAAGGAAGGCATTTGGGTGTGACATTTTAATGAGAATAGTTATACTTAAAACAACCCAAAGAACCCCATCTTCCTAATTTTTGAAGTGGAATATTTAACCTCTTCTAACCAAAATTGGAGGCTGAGGTATTTTCAGCATCTCAGGAGACTCATTCTCAGAATACCTCCAAGGAAATCTCTTAGTAGTAATCTATTCAGATGTATTTCAGTTCAACTTCAGAAATGAATGTCTCTAAGAGAACTCTGTATTCAAATCCTCCTCTGGAATAAAACCTCTCTGTGTGAGGGAATATTCTCAACAGGAGGCTGGGAATCAATCTATCATGGGAAAGATGATTAGAATCACATGGTTGATAGAATTCATGTGATTCTAATTACGTTAGAATCAGATGCTACACGTCGTCCTGTTACTCTGTTGTGGCCCTTAGGTGAGTCTCTCTCCCTCCCCAACTCCCTTTCCTCCCATGCTGAAAATTGTAGCCAACCTTGTGGATGAAAATATATGGGATTCTTTAGGGATGTCGGGGCAGAGAAAATGTAATTAAATACTGGATTTGAGCCTGGTGTATTAGGATTACGTTCATAGATATTATCCACCAAGGATTTTTATCAAGTCAGACTCTGTCTTTCCCTTAGGCCATTTTTTTTTTTCCCCTCTTGGGGGAATCTTGGGGAGACAGTTAAATGGTTGAGCACAAATTGTTTCCCCTTGCTGGAAATAACTCAAAGTGCATATATTCCTTATCAACTATAGGTAAATTAGATCATCTTTCCATACATGAAAAAAAAAAAAACCCACATATAGCTTATAGAGGAAGACAATTATAATTGACCCCTTCTGTAAAAATCCTTTAGGATACAGAAAGGACATGCCAACTGTAGCTTAAGTGTATTTGCTGGAAGTCAAAAATTCTTTCCCAAATTTGGGCCTCTTCCTGCTAAGTCAGGATTTGGAGTTTGGGAAACTGGAGGGCTAATATTCTGCTTCTCAAATCATGGCCAGAGATGATTGCTTGAATTAAGTACATCACTATTAAAGTGATGGCAATCCCACCTTTTGGTTCATTACCCTTTTGGAAGGTAATGAATTTGAAAAACATCACATTGAACTTCTCGTTAATGATCCAAAATGAAGAAGATAAATTTAGATAAATATCAAGAATTAGTCAATGAAAAGAAGATAGAGCAGTATTGAATAAAATTGATATGATTTGCATTTAAAACACAGTTCAGCTCAGCTCAACAAACACATTGAATGTATATTATATTCCAGGTGCTGGTGATACAAAGATGAATAAAACATTGTTTCTGTTTTTGCATAATCCCAGCTAAGGGGTTGGGGGAAGTGATATAAAAAATAATACATGCAGAAATAGGAGGTAGAATGTAGTAGGGGATAATGAATATAGACAGTGGAGCTAGATAGACTTTGATTATTTACAATCCCATATCGTGCTTTAATTTTGTGGCTTTAAGTAAACTATTTTACTTTTTCTAACCAATCTTTATCATCTCTGGAACAAAATAGACATTCATCAAATGGAAGCAAATGATAATAATTAAAACTCTGTATTGGTACAGAGGTAACATAGGAGAGAGAATGATTTTGAGGGGCTGATCTGGGAATGCTTCAAAGTGGAGGTTGTATCTCTGACATGTTTGGATATGAATAGGAATTCTCCAGGTAGATAATATTTGTGAATGGACTCCAGGTACAGGAAATAAGTCTTCCAAAGGCATATGCAGTGGAAACTGTAAAACCAGTTTAAAATTGCTCTTGCATTCATTATTTGTGGAAAGCAATTAGAGATGGGGCTGGAGAGGAGGTAGGGGCCAGTTCCTCATGACAGCCTGGACTCTGATAAGAAGTCTGGACTTGGTTCTTTAGGTCAGAGGTATAAGGTGTGCTTTTTTGTAAATTTTTTCTGTTTCAGTTTTGTTTTATTTTTGTTTATGTCATCCAGTGTTTAAAAATAGAGATATATCACTTAAAACCCCAGATTTTTTTCTGACTTCTCTTGGAAATTTGCCACAAGGAATCTGCATTTGCTCATGGCAACAACTAGTTGAAGCTGAGTGAAGGCTGCCCCCTCAAGGGGATATGTGCAGTCTTGATGAGCTTTGAGGAAACGTGGAGGTTTTAAGTAGGTTGGTTTTGTGGCAGGATATATCATAGAACTGTCCTTATCTGCAGTTGAGGGAGAGGAGGCCAGAAATTGAGAAGGGGTGATTGAACATGACACCTTCCAGGGCTAGGTTAATGGAAGAAGGATTTGTAATGTTGTTCAGGTTGGTAGAGAGATAGTTGTGGGTTTTTTGTTGTTGTTTTTTGTTTTTGTTTTTTAAGCAAAATGAGGTTAAACATTACTCTAGGAGAGGGGGTATGAATGACATATATAGACTCAGTGAATGTTATTGGTTGGAGAATAACCCTTGCAGGGTCAGATCTCTGATTTTTTTTTTTTTTTTTTTTTTTTTAAAGAGATACCTCTTAAGAAAACCCAAACAAAACAAAAAGTACAATTAAGCTGCAATATAAAATAGGCAGTCATTCCCAATGTTCTTTCTCACCTCTTCTCAAACTGGAAACTCCCCTTCCCCCTTAACCAGCAGTAGAAGTGGATAGAGAGAGAATGTCTATGACTGACACACATCTCATGACCAGCAACCCTCAGCATACAACTTGGAGACCATAAAGATTTCCAGACCCCAAAAGAGGCCAGAGGCCTGATAGCTGTTGGGTGAAGCAGGGAGGAGGAAGTAGTAAAAGCTCCAAGCACAGGGAAGGCAAGAAGAGGATAATAGAAGGAAAGGAGAGGAAGGAGTCCATGAGGAGACACTGTACCATTGGAGGGAACATCCTTGTGGAGACATGCTGCAAATCTAGGAAGGGACCTTCAAGGATGGGAATTAGATAAAGTAGGGATATAAAGCTATTCCAAGTCCACCTTCCCACTCTACAATTTTCATTTTATCCTCTGAAACCTTAAGTAAAGACCTGTCTGGATCTTTGTTGTGTTATGCATTTAGGTTCACTGGTCAGAAAGAAGGGAAAATACTATCTCCCTCCCTCCCCCGACCATCCTGGAATGGCAGGCATCTACAGTTTTCCTATGAGAAATCAGGCAGCAAAAGGAGACCCTTGTGGATGTCATACAACCAGGGAAGGAGGCAGAGTGCTTCCCTGACCTTCCTTCCTTTTCCCCAGATGAGCTTGATGCACTGCTCCCAGTGTGGGCTGAAGATAAAGTGCCTGGGTTATAGGTAGATACCTCACCGGCTCCAGAGCACAGAGTGAATTGGGATATGCATGTTTAAGACTGGGGATGGAGGTAGGGACATCAGTTAAAAGATTTTTGAAATAGTTTGAAGAAAGAGGAGGGCCTGAGCTAAAGCTTGGGCATATGGATAGAAAGAAAATGGCTTCATGATATCTCATGTCTCTGGGGTTTTGCATATTCTTCTTGCTTCACCTGGACTGTATCCATTCAAATTCAGTGTTACCTCCACAGTGAAGACTTCTATAAGAAGATTCAAGTCTTTCTTTTTTTCTGTATACTTTTTATCTTATAAATAATTTTAACAAGAAGGTAGTTGAAACCCTGTCTGACTGCTCACTGGAATTTAAGTTTCTTAAATCTAGGGCACAATGTCTAAGAGAACTGTGATCACCTACATCAACGTGACATAGTTATTAGGACTAAGAACAGAGACCACCTGTGTCAACATGAGTTAGTATTTTGTTCCAGGAAACATTTGCCCAAAAAAGATAAGACTGCAAAGTAATAAATAGTTTCACTATTTAGGTCAGGTAATTCCTGCAAATCAATTTATCTGGGACAACAGTTTGCTGATCCAGGCAAATAGCTCACTTGCCAAACAGGAAAGACCCTCATTTTGCTATGATGATCAATTGTAAACTCTTATTTCATGACCAATGCTCAATCCCAATAGGTTTTTGCTTTGGAAGACCCTTCCTAAACCACTTCTGCCTAGATGCCCAACCTCTATGAATATCCCCTCTTCTGTGACATTGCTAAGACTCTCTCTCAAGGTGATGTTCTCCCTTACAATAGAAAAGGACATTGCCTGGTGGTGATATTTTGAGGTACTAAACATCTTTCATTCTTAATCCTGCCTAGACTAGCATACAGTGGTGCTTAATATTTGTAGAAAGATGAACAGATGGCAAAAACACAAGAGCAGATTTTCAGTGAGAAGATAGTGATTTCAATTCTAGACATGTTGAGTTTGAGATTTCTGTGATGTGAAAATAGAGATGTCCAATTCCATGCTTAATGATGGAAGGCCCCAGATATAACATTTGTCAGGGAGGTTGGGCACTTGTTTCCTTAATCAGTGGTTTCAAAGTATGGTCTTTAGACACACAGCATCAACACCACCTGGGAACTTACTTGAAAATGCAAATTTTGGGGACTCATGACAAACCCACTGAAGTGCAAACTCTTTGGGTGAGGTTCAGCTATTTGTGTTTTAATGAGCTTTCCAGGTGATCTGATGCACCATAAAGTTTGAGCACTATTGCCTTAGAAAGTAATCACAACTATCAAGGTTTAAGACAAAATGTTACCCAAACTTGTGATGATCTATGTGCTAAGGCATGCTAATCCTGTGTTCTTTGCAAGGGCAGGTCCTCTGTAACATGGTGGCTTGAGAGGCCATATAGCAAAGCAATTGAACCTTGCACTTGAAGCATTTGAAGTTGGCTATACCATTTTCTACCTGTGTGTCTTAAGGCGTCAGTTGCTTAGCTTTTCCCACCCTAGGTTCCTCATCTGTAAAATGGGAATACCAATAGTACTACCTCCTTGAGTTCTTATGATGATTAAATGAATTAATACATGGAAAGTGCTTATATCTGTAATTAGTTAGCTGCTCTAAAAATTTTACCTCTTTACAAAGTCATTGCCCTTTTATTTGCCCAACTAAATATTTCCTGTCTTTATAAGTCTCACCTGTCTATGTTTCTACTAGTTAGCCATAGCATTAGTTATCACATGTTGTTGGCCCACAGGACGTATTCAGTAAATATATTAATTGAGTCAATGCACACTCCAGTCCTCATTTCCTTATTTCTTGTCTGAGTTTTATGGCTTTTATTATCAGTACCTCTTGTTTTGGCACTAAGTTATACATTGTTATATTTATACCTTGTTTCCTAATTGTATTATAAGCTCTTAGGGGGGAAGTATTATGCCACACTTCTCTTTTCCACCTACACAGCGCCTGGCACGGTGTTGACAATATAAAGGGAATTCAATAATAATCTGTGCAGAATAAAAAACTTAATGTTTTTTTATCTCAAATTCATTTACCCTGTTAAATTTTTGCAATTTCTTATCCCCACCCCTGCAATGACAGCAATTTTAAAATCCTAAATCTCTACTGCCACTTCCTCCCAAGAGTCACAAGATGAAAAGAACAGGGATTCTTTTCTTATTTCTGGTGTCATCCAGTAAAATGGCTTTTATTATTTTGAGCCTCCATGTCAACCTCATAAATTCATCTAATATTTCTAAAATTCTTTCTTGAGTCAAAGCTAGGGTATTGTGAATGACCTGTTACTCTTAACCAGAATAATGTTGTTCCATCTCTATCTCTCTAGAAATACACCTTTAAGGCTAAGATATGATGTTACTTATACTTGATGCAGCCTTATTTTTACCAGCGGTTTCCTTCAGCTTTTCTTTAGCCCTTTGATAAGCTCCCTGCTTTGTGTAGAGCTGAGTTGAAATTCTGCTAGCAAAGAGGATTGAAAATATCTCTTGTATAGTTAAGATCCTTAAAGTATATGGAAAATTAGTGCAATGTATATAATGAAAAAAAGCCAGCTTTGGAGTCCTATAGATCTGAGATCAAAATTTGAGCTCTGTTATAATTTTTTGTATGGCCTTCAGTAAGGTACTCAACATGGCTGAGTCTACTTACTCATCCGTAAGTAGAGGCATAAATATTCACCTTATGATGTTATGTGAGGCAATTAAATAAGACAGGTTATGTATTGTACCCAGCACATGGAAGATATTCAATAAATGGTGAATATTATTATAAAACAAAAGAAGAGAGCAAAACACTGTAAATCTCAGAAACAGAGGCCACCCTAGAGTCTGCATGGTATCATTATAAAATAGGATCTCTGGTATTGTGGACATTATTTCTATTCTAAAATTCTATTTAAATTCTGTTCAAGAATGGCCCCATCAAATCTCAAATCACTTTACTTTTGATAATCTTCAAATAAGATCTCCTAATTAATGATATAGCTGAAAGGTCTCTTCATACAGTGTGAACCTGTCACATTTCTCTCCTAGAAACTCCATTCACTGGTCACCTGTGATTCAGTTATTGAGGAGTTTTCCTGACCCTTAGACAAAGGCTGCTACAGCTAACTGCTTGTTCACTAAGCCCTTCTCAGTACCTTCTCTGGTAAACCTTGAGTGTCCTTCCTCTAGGGTCTGTTAGGAATAGTTTCTCTCTGCAAGGGCTTTCTGATTTTTTTTCATAAAACTCTAGCAGGATCAGTGAGAAACTGGAAATCCAGTGACAAGTTATTTCTAATCCAGAAGGACATATGTATTCAAGAGGAAAACAGAAAAGCTTTTCTAGGTAGATAAGATCTAGGTAGTCCTGGATGGCTGAAGGACATCTGAAGGATTGTTTGGAGATAAGAATATAGTGAAATACAAACATGTTACATACATTGTTTGTAAGGATATATATTTTTTCCTGCAAATTACCTGAAATAAAATTGCTGATTAATAGTCTGAACCCGTTTGTACCACTGAGTCATACATGAGAATAGCTGCTACCGTTTCTGCCCTCCTCCATCATCTCCTGCAGGGCCCAGAGCTACCTGGGGAACCACCAAGGGGGAAATGGCATTCTTGGATGACTTGGGGTTCAGAAGTGGAGACAGGGAAGAGCTAGGGCCAGTTTATGGAAGTTAACTTTACAGGACTCATATCCAGCCAAAGAGCAGACTTGGCTCCAGACCTTCACATTTCTTCTTCACATCGCCAAATGGGACTTCATTTATATTAATAGGCTTTCTCTATTTTAATTTTAATTTTTAAAAGATTTATTTATTTATTTGAGGGAGAGAGAGAACGAGAGGGAGAGAGAGAAGGGAGAGGGGCAGAGGGAAAGAATCCCAAGCAGACTCCCTGCTGAGTGTGGAGCCCCAGGCTTGATGTGGGGCTCGATGTGGGGCTCGATGTGGGGCTTGATCTCACAACACTGAGATCATGACCTGAGCTGAAATCAAGAATTGGATGCTTAACCAACTGAGCCACCCAGGTGCCCCAGTAGGGCTTTCTCTATTTTAAAAGGCAAATCTCTCTAAGGGGTTTAGAAACTCCAGTCATTCACACATTGGCATGAATTGCTTACTTGAATTCAGTAAGTTATTACTGCCTGATTGTCTATGTTATGAAACCTATCACAAACGTGTGATGGATTGATTAGAAGAGTAAACCAGTGGTACCTATAAATTATGCTTACATCGATTAAATTATAGCTAAACATTCTTTGTGCTGTAATTAATGTTCATTCTCTATCCTTCTCCTCAGGAGAAAAGTAAAAGAGTGTTCTTCATTCTTGTGTAAACATGGTTCCCAATCCTTTCACTTAGGAAGTATGTGTGGAGTCAGAATAGTCAGAATGTTGTCACTATTCAAATTTGTATTTGATTTAGGAAGCTCCTTCTGGTTTGTGTGCTTCCTAGTTATTTCAGTGCTCCTTCCCTGTCATGGTGTCCATGTTTTGTTTCATGAACTCTTTTAGTATCTTGAAAAATTAGTCTACATTTACTTCTACTTCCTGTCCCCTGTTCACTTTTGAAATTCTTGTAATCCAAATTTCATCCCCACCATTTTACTACTACACTTCTCAAACAATAATGTCTCCTCCTCTTAGTCAAATTTGAAGGTTTCTTCTCTGTTCTCACTCATTCAGTTTCACAGCAGAATTGAGTCATCTTCTTGGGGCGCCTGGGTGGCTCAGTCGTTAAGCGTCTGCCTTCGGCTCAGGTCATGATCCCAAGGTCCTGGGATCGAGCCCCGCATCGGGCTCCCTGCTCCGCGGGAAGCCTGCTTCTCCCTCTCCCATTCCCCCTGCTTGTATTCCCTCTCTCGCTGTGTCTCTCTCTGTCAAATAAATAAATAAAATCTTTAAAAAAAAAAAAAAAGAATTGAGTCATCTTCTTCTCATAAATCTTTGATTTAGTGGGTTTTCTCCCATCTCTTAGAACACCTGATGTAGTCACTTCTCTCCTAAAGCCCATATTCAAAAGTAAGAATTCCTTCAAGATTTTCCCACTGCTTAAACCAGTGGTTTCCAGCCTTGGCTGTACATTAGAATCACCTGGGAAATCTTTAAATACTAATGATGACTGGGTCCCACTCCCAGAAGTTCTATTTAATTGTTCTAGGGTATATCCTGAGTACTCAGAGTTTTTATTAATAGCTCCCCAGGTAATTCTAACACTCTGTCAAGATTGAGAACTGTGTTGAACTATAAGAATTCAGATTTCAGGGGGGTACTGTTACTTTCTTTGAAGTTCAAACAGGATTGTCTCAGGTGCCAATCCCATGGGAAGGCCCAGATTCTTTTTAAGATAACTGCAATTCCTGAGGGCTAACATTGTCATGGTCCCTTCTGGTTCCAAGTTCCCAACTTGCTGAACATTTGGTATCATTTGCATCTCATTTCCTAAAGTAGTTGGTCCTCTTGCCTCTAGCTCTACACAAGTCTCAGTGTAGAACTTGGACCCCTTTCTTTCTATCCCTGAGCCACACACTGAAGGAAGTATTATGATGGCAGGCTTTACTGAAGATTTGGATCAATATAAAGGTTTTGGGCCAATGTAAGAGTTTTATAGTAAAGCAAATAGATAAGGGCAATTTCTACATAGACTCCAACTTCCAGCCACATATATGAGCCTGCTCTTGCTTCGAAACCTTTCTTACACCTTGATTATCCTCATATTCTAAGTAATTTAGATTTCCATCCCTTTGGCTCCTCTTAGCAGCAGTCTTTTCTTACCACTGTCTTAAAATGAAATGAGATGTAGGTTAATTTTTTCCTGTGGTATAAATTACATCTCCTCATGCCTCTTTCCTTATTCCTCCTGTCCTTAGAAGACAGAAGTCCCTACATTCAATTCTGGTTTTAAACACCTTTTTTTTTTTTTTCATCCTACCACAATGCCTTCAGTCATCAGTTACTGTGGTAGGCAGAATCTCTCCCCTTGAGATTCCCATCCTCAAGTTATTCAATCAAACACTTATCTAAGTACCACTGTGAAGGAATTTTCAGATGTGGCTAGTGTTATGGACCTTAAAAGAGGAAGATTTTACTGGATTATCCAAGTGGGCCCAATCTAATTACATGAGCTCTGAAAAGCAGAGGTCAATAGAATAGAAAATCCTGCCAAAGATCCAAGAATATGAAGAATCTTGATGTGTGATGAAAACATTTTGGTCAATGACATTCTGTACTTCTAGCCCCAAGTAGCATAGTAAATGTATGATTTGCTCACTTCCTGTGGCCCAAATATATAACAATAGAATATAAAAGGAAGGAAGAGAAAGAGCGCATTTCAAAAATAATCATCTCTATGAACCGAGAAAGTAATAGAAGCGTGATAAAGTGAATAGGGCTGAATCTCCCACTCAATGGTCTCTGAGTCATTTGTGCCTGAGATTCGCCTGAGATCTTGCAGGATAAAGGGTGGGGGAAGGGATGTCAGAAGCCAGAGATTGGGGTAGGGCTACCTCCCTTATAAAAGGGAGGTTAAAATAAAAATGGACACGCTCTATCTGACCTCTGCTTTGGGCTTTGAGGAAGCTCTGGGCTTAGTGAGGCAGAAGGTAACAGACACAGCTATAGGACCAGTAACTAAACCAAGGTATCCCTTGTTTTGTGACCAAATCTGCAAAATCTATAATATCTCTATAAACAAGACCCCAAATCACTGTGATATGGTTTTGGTCTGGTTTGGAGGGCTGCATGAAGCGACTGAAAAATCAGTAGGTTGGTAGGGATATGGTGAGGGAGGGGCATTGAAAAATGAGAAAAGGAAAAGCCTCTTACAATGTATTAACATATATAATCTGCCCATCACCCCTCAAATAGTTATGGAGAAATCTGATGCCAGAACAGACAGACAACAAAATCAATGGTCAAAACAGGAATTTATTCCAATGAAAAAGACTTAAAATAATTGTGCTTAAGATGTTCAAAGAAATGAATGAGGCATGGTTTCCATTTTAAAAAGGCAACAATTATTAATCAACAGTGACAAAAACAAAATAAAATAGATATAAAATAGAATTGATTATAAATCTTAGAACTGAAAAATAGTCATTGAAATAAAAAAATAATTTTTTCATTTATGTTAATGTTAAATGTTAAAATAAATGTTAATGTTAAAAACCATGCCAAAACTTAGTAGTTTAAATCAACAGCCCTCTCATCCTTCTGGGTCAGGACCTTAGGCAGTACTTAATTAGTAGCATTGGTAAGGGTGACTTGGCTATAGTCAGCTGGGCTACAAGGTTCCAGAAGTCTTCATTCATAAGCCTCAGGGGTTTACCTTGTGGTTCTTTTCTATCCACATGGTGTCTTATGGTGTCTTATCATTCATTAGTCTGGTCCATGCTCTGTTAAAGCATGGTGGCTGGTTTTCTTGAGGGAGTATGAAAGCAGAAGTGGCCAGGCTTCTAAAGAATTGGAACTGGCACAGTGTCACTTCCGCTACGGTTTATTGTTCAAACAAGTCATAGGGCCGACCCAGATTCGTGGGGAGGAGACATTGACTCAGTCTGTTCCTTTCAGGAGTAGCAAAGCCTCACTGCAAAAAAACATGTGGGATGGAAGATAGTGTGTGGTGATCTCTGGAAACACAATCTACCACATGAGTAGACCGAATAAACTTTTTTTTTTTTTTTCTTTCTTTCTTATTTTTTTTTTTATTTAAATTTTTTATTGTTATGTTAATCCCCATACATTACATCATTAGTTTTAGATATAGTGTTCCATGATTCATTGTTTGTGCATAACACCCAGTGCTCCATGCAGAACGTGCCCTCCTCAATACCCATCACCAGGCTAACCCATCCTCCCAACCCCCTCCCCTCTAGAACCCTCAGTTTGTTTTTCAGAGTCCATTGTCTCTCATGGTTCTTCTCCCCCTCCGATTTCCCCCCCTTCATTCTTCCCCTCCTGCTACATTCTTCTTCTTCTTTTTTTCTTTCTTAACATATATTGCATTATTTGTTTCAGAGGTACAGATCTGAGATTCAACAGTCTTGCACAATTCACAGCGCTTACCAGAACACATACCCTCCCCAGTGTCCATCACCCAGTCACCCCATCCCTCCCACCCCACCCCCCACTCCAGCAACCCTCAGTTTGTTTCCTGAGATTAAGAATTCCTCATATCAGTGAGGTCATATGATACATGTCTTTCTCTGTTTGACTTATTTCGCTCAGCATAATACCCTCCAGTTCCATCCACGTCGTTGCAAATGGCAAGATCTCATTCCTTTTGATGGCTGCATAATATTCCATTGTATATATATACCACATCTTCTTTATCCATTCATCTGTTGATGGACATCTTGGCTCTTTCCACAGTTTGGCTATTGTGGACATTGCTGCTATAAACATTGGGGTGCACGTAGCCTTTCGGGTCCCTACTTTTGTATCTTTGGGGTAAATACCCAGTAGTGCAATTGCTGGATCGTATGGTAGCTCTGTTTTCAACTTTTTGAGGAACCTCCACACTGTTTTCCAGAGTGGCTGCACCAGCTTGCAATCCCACCAACAGTGTAGGAGGGTTCCCCTTTCTCCGCATCCCCGCCAACATCTGTCATTTCCTGACTTGTTAATTTTAGCCATTCTGACTGGTGTGAGGTGGTATCTCATTGAGGTTTTGATTTGGATTTCCCTGATGCCGAGCGATATTGAACACTTTTTCATGTGTCTGTTGGCCATTTGGATGTCTTCTTTGGAAAAATGTCTGTTCATGTCTTCTGCCCATTTCTTGATTGGATTCTTTGTTCTTTTGGTGTTGAGTTTGATGAGTTCTTTATAGATTTTGGATACTAGCCCTTTATCTGATATGTCATTTGCAAATATCTTCTCCCATTCTGTCAGTTGTCTTTTGGTTTTGTTGACTGTTTCCTTTGCTTTGCAAAAGAAGACCGAATAAACTTTATAGAAAATCAGTTAGTGAATTGGAAGATGGGATTGAAGAATTAATCAGAAAACAGAATGAAGAAAAGATATAAACCAAATTAAAGGGCTATTGAGAGAATAGATTGGTTGGTAGAATTGAGTGAAGGACAAAGAAGCAATATTTGGTGAGACAGCTGCTAAAAATTTTTCCAAAACTGAAGAAATAATGTGTCCTAAGATCGAAGTAACTCTGGATAACGTGTAACACAAATAATAATCTATACCTAGAAATACTATAATGAAATTGCAAATGTCAAGGTAAAATTTAGAGCTATTAGAGAGTTACTCTACAATGGAATGAGAAATGAAACTTAGATTGATACATTCCAGAATGAAATGCCATATTGTCAATGTATTGAGAATATTATCTTCCATATAGAACTTACATCTAAGCTATATATCAAGATTGTTTGTAAATATAAGACAATTTCAGTCATTGTAAGCCTTAAAGAGTTTATAATCTATAGAGTCAGTTAACTTTTCAAGACAAAAAAATCAACTGAAAGAGAGGGATACAAGAAACAATGTCAAACACAGAAATAAATAAGGTGCAGTTAAAAAAGACAACCCAACAGTTTTGTTTTGAAAGTTGTTGATTCTAAAATTTTATTTTATTTTTTATTTTTTAAAACCTTCATATTTTGGAAATGTTTAACATCTATAAAAGTAGACAGAACAGAGTAATGAACCTCTATGCCCAACATCTTGCTTCAACAATAATCAACTCATGGCCATCTTGTTTCATTTGTACCTCCTTCTACTTGGCCTCATTCCCTATTATTTTAAAGCAAATTCCAGACATCATATTATCTCATTCTTTAAAATTTAGCTGGTCTCTAAATGTTAACGACTCTTTAAAGCTGTCATAACCACAATACTGTTGTTTTAATGTATTCCTTCAACAATTTTAAGTAAGGGGAGAACAGAGATTAGACAGTAGTTAGAGATGTGAAGTCAAGGGAAAATTTTTAGGATAAGTGACATTGAACATGTTTATAGAGTGAGGAAGAAAGTTACTAGAGAGAAAGGGATTTAAATGTGATTAGAGAAAGAAAAACTAGATGACAAAGTTGGGTCCCAGAGAAGCATGAAATACGCCTTCTTCCTCTTCATGTCTTTCCAAAGCACCTGGTCTCTTGGCCCCATATTTTCATGCTTTTCTGATCCTAAAATTTTAAACAAAATGATAAGATGAGGGTGGTTGATGTAAAGCACTGCCAAGATCCTTGTCATTGTTAGGAACAAGAAAAAATGGTGGAATAACTATAGGCTTTGTTAGAACAATTTATGGTTGATTACATGTGTTAAAATTTAAGATTAAGACCTAAGGTTAAAAACCAGCAGAAGTTTGTATCAAAAATAAAGAATACTTTATCAAATCATCCAAAGGCAAAGGATTGAAAAGAACAGGAAGGTAACAGAGAATATAAAATAAAGAAGTTGGAAATAAGTCCAAATATGTCTGAAGTCACAATAATATACATGAATTAAATTCCTCTATTAAAGAAAAATGATCAGATTTTTCTAAAGTCCAGCTATATGCTACTTTATAAATAGAGAGCTGTATAGCAATATGGAAAATATAATTTAAGGCAAAAAGCATGAACAGAAATAACGGCACTATATAATAACAATTGTTTTTTTCATTCACAGCATAGGTTCAAGATATATAAAACCCAAGTTGACAGAATTAGAAAGACAATTGGATAGGTCCACAATTATAGTAAGATATTCAAAGGTATTCCATCATAACTTGAGTAACTTCTGCTATAACAGACCAAAAGTTAATAATGGGGTATAGCGGAAGTTTTGTATACTACATAGGCCACAAGTTTGCTAAAATATTGTTCTTTTCACACTTGTGATTTCTGGGTGGGCTTGGGGTACCTGGAACATCCTTCCACCCTCAGCAGTTGGGAGCTGCCTCAAACATTTATAAAACAAATCATGTGCCAGTTCAAACTTGTGAGCAAAGACTAAAAACAAAACACCAAAAAACTCATAATACCTAGCACAGGGAACAGAGTCAGAAATTAGCATATTCATACACAGATTCAAGGTGTTTAAATTGATATAAACTCTCTAAACTATAATTTGGTAATGCTTTTAAAAATCCTTGGAATTTTGCGTGTACTTTGATTCAGCAATAACAATTATAGAAAATTTTGTTAAGAGTATAGTTACACAAATGGGCAAGTATACATGCCGAAAGATGTTCATCATGGTGTTATATGCAACATGGAATAATTGAAAATAACCTAAATGTCCAAATATATGGAACTAATTAAAATATACATACAATTATATGATAGAATAATATGTGGTATTAAAAGTGATATAGAAACGAACCAGAAATTTTTGGGGTTTGTAGCACAACTTCCCTAATCTGAACATGTGGAGACATTGCTAAATGGATTGAAGCATTTCTTTTCTCTTAGAACATGGTCTCAGAATCCTTTTAATATTAAGCTCTAGCAGCTATAATCAGGATCAGAAATAAAAGGAAACATGAAACATGGGCCATACCTATCCTTAGAGGAATAGCTAATGACATAGAAAAATGTTCTTTATGTATTGTTAAGGGAAAAAGTAGATTATCAAGGAGTACACACTGATGATTACATTTTCTTTAAAGAGTATTCATGCCTACATATGTATAGATAAAAATGTTGAATGTTAAAAGTAATTATTTTCAGGTGATAGGATTGTATGTGATTTTTATTTTCATTTATTTTTCGTTGTGAGGCCTTATTACTTTTGAAGTAAGAAAAATAAAAAAGATTTGTACTCATTCGTTAAGCCCTAGCATCTAAAAACCCTTTCCCATATTGAATCACTTTCTCCCTTGACTCCCTTAGGTGTCTGAGCCTCTTTCATTGTACTTATCAGTTTGACTTTTGTTCAAGTAATCTGTGTATGTGCATCTTTCTCCTCAACTAGATTGGAGGCTCTGGAGTGTAGTGACTCTTATTATTAAACACAAGTGGATTGCTCTTAATAGATGTGAGGACACATTTTATTGAATTGAACTGACTACATTAGAGCATCACCTCCATACACCCTATGCTCATGTACAGAGTCTGTAATCCAAAACTCTCATTTCAGGTGTCTATGGAACCTTGAGAGGAAAGAAACTGGCTTGTCAGCCTCAGTGGACTTCTTGAGTGCCCTTGCAGAGTTTTCCCCATACAACATTTTCCTTTTGTGCAGGCAGAGGCAGATATTTTAGTTCTACTTTGTGGACCTTTGTAGGATGGATATTTGGGCAATACTTTTCCAGTTTTCTGACTGTAGCTGAGGAAGAGTTCACCTTCTTAGAAGTTCTTGAAGACAGCAGAGGAAGACAGTTTTCACCTCTGAGCCCTGAAGGCTATGATGTGTTATTGTTAGAAAGGCTGAGCCGGAATAATTTCTCTAGGGGACAGAATATATTCAGTGATCCAGGAAAGCAGTTCCCTTACTCTGATGCCTTTGTCTGTGTCTTCAGGACTAATCTGGTAGAAGGCACATGAAAGAGCAAGGAATCTAAACTCAGGGCCAGAAGTGGAGTAGAAGAGAGAAACTTCTGGGACCTAATTAATGGAACACACAGAGAACTTGAGTGGCAACCCGGACCTGAAAAAAAAGGCAGTGGAGCTGAAGAATAGGAATACCATTATTTCCAGGAGAATTAAACTAAATATTACCATCAGTTAATTTTTTCTTAAGTTAGAGCTTCAACACCAGCAGCAAATCCCAGTGTTGGAGTCACTCTTCTTCATTGCTTTGCTTTTATATTGGTCCTTACCAAATCTTTTCAGGAAAGAAAAAAATGCCTTCTTTTTAATGATCTTCAAATAAAGAAAGTACATAACCTTTCTGGGTACCCTATTCCAGAGTTGAGCAATACATGCTTTAAACAGAGAACGATATTACATGTGAAACTGACAGTAAAATTGAAGACTATGCCCTTTTGTGCTATGCTTAATAGATGTGAGACTAATGATCCTTGTTCTCATTATTATAAAACTTCATATGTATGACAACTGTTACCAGCACCAGATTATAATCATTAGAAGATTTAGATGTGCCTAAAGTTTACTGCAGTCTTTCGAATTACTTGTGGGTGGTTAAAGTGGTCATTTGGGTGGCAGAATCATTAAGTCTATATCTGTATGTAATTTTCTGTGGGTCATGGAGAATAGGATAAACCACATCCATGCCAATATAGTTTTCTTTTTTTTAAGATTTTATTTATTTATCTGAGAGAGACAATGAGAGACAGAGAGCATGAGAGGGGGAGGATCAGAGGGAGAAGCAGACTCCCCGCTGAGCAGGGAGCCCGATGTGGGACTCGATCCCGGGACTCCAGGATCATGACCCGAGCCGAAGGCAGTTGCTTAACCAACTGAGCCACCCAGGCGCCCCATCCATGCCAATATAGTAAAAATATAGTTACAAATTTCCCCACATTCTCTTCCCCAGGGCAAATTATATAGCCTATTTTTTTCTTCAGACATCTTTATTTTTAAATTGTTAGTCATAGAAACAGAACATTCTAGAGCTGGTCAGGAATGCTAAAATCCTCTAGACTAATTGGACAATTTTCCAGGTGAGGACTGGAGAGTTTGAGTTAGTAAACAAGCAGGTCTAGAACATAAGCCTCCTGATTTCCAGTCCTGGGCTTTTCACACCACAACATTACGCTGCTATGCCTCTTCTGCTCTACCAGGGGTGTTCAGCTGCAGACATACCACACCAGGGCCAAGTTCGTGCTACTCCAAGCGTGGTTTGTGGACCTGTGTCAGATTCATGGCTGTTTGTTGTGGGTCCATGATGTGCCAAGTAAAGAAAGGAAAGTAAGCGTTGAGAAACTTTTATAAACAATTGGACAGAGCATTTGATGTCTGTTCAATGTAATAATAAATGATTTGGGCTTGTGTTTTATTATATGTAGAAAGGTTAAATTTAAGAAAATTTTATTATTAAAGTATATTGTTCATGAGTTTTAGCAGTTTTATGGTGGAGTCTTTCAAGTTTTTGATACAGAGTATCATGTCATCTTCATATTGTGAAATTTTACTTCTTCCTTACCGATTTGGATGCCTTCTATTTCTTTTTGTTGTCTGATTGCTGTGCCTAGGGTTTCCAGTACTATGTTGAATAAAAGTGGTGAGAGTGGACATCCTTATCTTGTTCCTGGGGAAATATTCACTCCGGGTTTTTCATATATGGTCTTTATTATGTTGAGATAAAACCTACTTTGTTGAAGGTTTTTATCAGAAATACATGTTATACTTTGTTTAATGTTTTTTCTGCATCTATTGAAATGATCATATTGTTCTTATCCTTTCTTTCATTGATGTGATGTATCACGTTGATGGATTTGTGAAGATTGAATCATCCTTGCAGTCCAGGAATAAATCTCACTTGATCATGGTGAATGCTTTTTTTAATGTATTATTGAATTTAGTTTGCTAGTATTTTGCATCTATGTTCACCAGAAGTATTGGCTTGTAGTTCTCTTTTTTTGTGGTGTCTTTATCTGGTTTTGGTATCAGGGTCATGCTGGCCTCCTAAAATGAATTTGGAAATTTTCCTTCCTTTTCTATTTTTTGGAATAGTTTGAGAACAATGGGTATTAACTCTTCCTTAAATGTTTGTTATATGCAACTAATAAATTGTTGAACACAACATCAAAAACTAATGATGTACTATATGTTGGCTAACTGAACATCATCGTCACCATCATCATAATAAATGTTTGGTAGAATTCTCCTGTGAAGCCATCTGGCCCTGTTAGAAGTTTTTTCATTACTGATTCAATTTCTATGCTGGTAATCAGTCTGTTCAAATTTTCTATTTCTTCCTGTTTTACTTTTTGTAGGTTGTATGTTTCTAGGAATTTATCCATTTCTTATAGGTTGTCCAATTTGTTGGCGTATAGTTTTTCATAATATTCTCTTATAATCGTATATCTGTGGTGTTTGTTGTTATTTCTCCTCTCTCATTTGTGATTTTATTGATTTGGGTCCTTTCTTTTTCTTGATAAGTCTAGGTAGAGGTTTATCAATTTTACTGATTTTTTTTTTTTTTTTTTCCAAAAAACCAGGTCCTGGTTTCAATGATCTGTTCTATTCCTTGTTTGTTTTTTAGTTTCTATTTCATTTATTTCTGCTCTGATCTTTATTATTTCCTTCCTTCTGCTGGTTTTAAGTCTTGTTTGTTGTTGTTGTTGTTGTTGTTGTTGTTTTCTAGCTCCTTTAGGTATAGGGTTAGGTTATTTATTTGAGATTTTTCTTGCTTCTTGAGGTAAGCCTGTGTTTCTATAAACTTCCCTCTTAGAACTGCTTTTGTTGCTTCCCAAAGGTTTTGAACTGTTGTGTTTTCTTTCTTTTTTTTTTTTGTTTCTATGTATTTTATTCTTTTATTTCCTGGTTGACCCATTTATTGTTTAGTAGTATGTTATTTAACCTGCATGTATTGTGGTCTTTCCAGATTTTTTTCTTGTGTTTCTATTTTCATAGCATTGTGGTCAGGAAAGATGCATGGTATGACTTCAGTCTTTTTAACTGGTTGAGGCTTGTTTTATGACCTGATATGTGATCTGTTATGGAGAATGTTTTATGTGCACTTGAAAAGAATGTGTATTCTGCTGTTTTAGGATGGAATATTCTGAGTATATCTGTTAAATCTATCTGGTCCAGTGTATCATTCAAAGCCATTGTTTCCTTGTTGATTTTCTGTTTAGATGATCTGTCCATTGCTGTAAGTGAGGTGTTAAAGTCCCCTACTATTACTGTATTATTATCGATTAGTTCCTTTATGCTTGTTATTAACTGTTATGTATTTGGGTGCTTCCAATTTGGGTGCATAAATATTTACAATTGTTATATCTTCTTGTTGGATTTCCCGTTTATTATTATATAGTGTCTTTCTTTGTCTCTTGTTACAGTCTTTGTTTTAAATCTAGTTTGTCCGATATAAGTATTGCTACTCCAGCTTTTTAAAAAAAGATGTAATTAATTATTTTAGAGAAAGAGAGAGAGAGCAGGGTGAGGAACAGAGGATGAGGGAGAAGAACAAGCAGACTCCACACTGAGCATGAAGCCTTACATGGGGCTCAATCCCACGACCCTGAGATCATGACCTGAACCAAAAACCAAGAGTCAGGTGCTTAAAGAACTGAGCCACTCAGGTGCCCCATTGGCTTTTTAAAAAAAATTTTTTTTGACATCCATTTGCTTAATAAATGTTATTCTATCCCCTCACTTTCAATCTGCAGGTGACTTTATGTCGAAAATGAGTCTTTTGTAGGCAACATATAGATGGGTCTTACTTTTTTTTTTTTTATCTATTCTGTCACCATATGTCTTTCGATTAGAGCATTTAGTCCATTTACATTTAAAGTAATTATTGATAGATTTTATTTTTTACCAGTTTATTACTTGTTTTGTAGTTGTTTCTAAAGATTTTCTCTGATCCTTTCTCTTTCAGGGTTGCTGGTTTTCTTTAGTGATATATTTGGATTTCTTTCTCTTTATTCTTTGTATATTTATTAGTGGTTTTTGATTTGTGTTTCCCATTGGGTTTGTATATAATATATTCTGCTATAGCAGTCTATGTTAAGTTGATGGTCATTTAAGTTTGAACCCGTTCTTCACTCCTCTCCTACCCATGTTTTAGGTTTATGGTGTCATGTTTTAAATCCTGTTATTTTGTGAGTTCCTTGACTGATTTTTTTTTTTAACAGAAATATTCATTTTTACTGCTTTTGTGTTTCCTACCTTCATACTGTGATTATTGGTCATTCCTTTCCACTTACAGAATCCCCTTTAATATTTCTCACAGTGTTGATTTAGTGGTCATGAGCTCCTTTAATTTTTGTTTGTTTGGGAAACTCTTTATCTCTCCTTCGGTTCTGAATGATAGCCTTGCTGGATAGAGTATTCTTGGCTGCAGGTTTTTTTCCATTCAGCACTTTGAATATATCATGCCACTTCTTTCTGGCTTGGAAAGTTTCTGCTGAAAAATCTTCTGATAGCCTTATGGGGTTCTTTGTATGTAACTGTCTTCTTTTGTCTTGCTGCTTTTAATTAATTAATTAGTTAATTAATAAGAGAGAGGTGGGGGAGAGGCAGAGGAAGAGGGAGAGAGAGAATCTTAAGCAGGCCCCATGCCCAGTGTGGAGCCCGACATGGGGCTTATGAACCTGAGATCATGACCCGAGCCAAAATCAAGAGTGGGACGCTTAACCGACTGAGCCACCCAGGTGCCCCTTTTAATATTTTTTTCACTATATTTTGCCATTTTAATTACAACATATCTTGGTGTGGATCTACTTTTGTTGAATTTGGTGGGAGGTGGTGGGGGTGGTTCCTCTGTGCCTCCTAGATCTGGATTTCTGTTTCCTTCCACAGATCAGGGAAATTTTCAGCTATTATTTCTTCAAATAAATTCTCTGCCCCCCTTTCTCTATCTTCTTCTGGAACTCCTGTAATATGAATGTTACTATGTTTGATGGAGTCACTGAGTTCCCTAAGTCTATTCTCATTTTGCATAATTCTTTTTTCTCCCTTTTGTTCAGCTTGATTACTTTCCATTACTCTGTCCACTAGGTCATTAATTCATTCCTCTGCTGCTTCTAGCCTGCCCTTCATTCTATCAGGTGTGTTTCTCATTTTATTTATTGAGGGCTTTATCTCTGCTATGTTATTCCTTCCCTGTGTTAATGGTCTCACTGATATCCTCTATTCTTTTCTCAAGTCCAGTGAGTATCCTTATGATCATTGCTTTAAATTCTCTATCATGCATGTTACTTGTGTCTGTTTCACTTAGATCTCCAGCTGTGGCCTTGTTCTGTTCTTTCATTTGGGACAAATTCCTCTGTCTTCTCATTTTGTCCTAGTCTTTTTGCCTGTTTCTGTTAGGAAGGTCAGCTTACACCTTCTGTTTTTCAGGGTAATAGCTTTATAAGAAGAGGTCCTGTAGTGCCCTGCCATAGAGTGTCCTCGACCCCCCCAGGCCTGGCACTTCCAGGAGTGTCTCCAGTGTGTGCTGCATGTACTCTGCTGTTGTGTCCTGGCCGCTCTAGCCTTCAGGCCAGTCATCTGCTGAGGCTCTCTGTGCTTGTTGTGGGCAGTGTTTGGTCCCTGGCCTGAATGTGGGGCAGTTTAACTAGGTGTGTTTTGGTCTGCTTATGAAATGAGACTTAAATAAATAAATAAATAAATGAGACTTGTTAAGGGGAAAAATAAATAAATAAATAAATAAGTAAGACTTGTTGCCACTGCCACCAGAACCAAGGTCTCGTAAAACTCCCAGGTCTGGAGACATGGTGTTGGCAGGGGTTTGGGTCAGGCTTCTGGGGGAGAGGACCCAAAGTCCTGCGAGTGAGGCAGGCATTACCTGGAAAGGGCAGTTCTTCTAGAGTGCGGGGGACCTGGTGTAAGCAAGTTAGGTACCGAGTGTCAGCACTGCACTGGTTCCTGCAGGTGGCTCTGTGTTTATGCTGAGAAGCAGGGAAGGGAAATGGTGCCTGCCACTTCCTTTGTTCCCAGAGGGGTCTGTCCTTGAATGCTATCTCTCTGGGACATGCTCCAAGATGAGCAACTAACCTCCCCACTGTGTGCCCCAGGCACTCTTCAGATCACTGTTTCAACACTGTATGTTCATGGGTTATTTGCCCTGCCTTTTCTCCAAGAGCAGCCTCAATGTCCTCTGAGCTCTCCCAGAGCCAAGCACAATGACCTTTAAAACCCCAGGCTTTAGCACTGCTATTTGCAAAAACTCAAAGAATTTGGCCCTCCTCACTTTCCAAGCCAATTGCTATGGGGATTTGTTTTCCCCCTATGCTCCCCTGGGTGCTTGTCTTCTTTTGCCCTTTTCCGTGACCATGGCTCCCTTCCCACCACAGTGGCCATGATCTGTTTCTCTCCTATGTTGCATCTCTGTACTTCACACCTTCTTTGATGTGGCCTCTTCTCTACCTTTAGTTGTGGAGCTTGTTCTGCCAAGATCGATTTCTGGGGTATTTAGGATGATTTGAGTGTTATCTAGTTGTATTTGTGGAATGAGTCAAGGCTACCATCCTCCTACTCTGCTGCCATCTTGCAAAGAACTCTTCACCTATTTTTTTTTTTTTTAAGATTTTATTTATTTATTCCAGAGTGAGAGTAGGGAGTGGGGGAAGGAGGAGCAGAGGGAGAGGGACAAGCAGAGTCCACACTGAGCATGGAGCCTGATGTGGAGCTTAATCTCAGGATCCTGAGATCATGACCTGAGCTAAAACCAAGAGTCGGATGCTTAACTGACTGAGCCACACAGGTGCCCCTCTTCACCCATTTTATAATTGGATTATTTGGGGGTTTTTTGATGTTGAGTTGTGTTAGTTGTTGATATATTTTGGATATTAACTCCTTATTATTTTCAATTATCTTCTCCCATTCAGTAGGTTGCCTTTTTGTTTTGTTGATGGTTTCACTTGATGTGCAAAAGATTTTAACTAAAAAAAAAAAAAGATTTATTTATTTATTTTAGAGAGAGAACGAGAGAGAGAAAGTGGGCTTGTGCACAAGGAGGGGGAGTGATAGAGGGAGAGAATCTTCAAGCAGACTCCCTGCTGAGCGGGGAGCCTGACACAGGGCTTGATCCCACGATCCATAAGATCACAAACTGAGCTGAAACCAAGAGTTGGCTGTTTAACTGCCTGAGCCACCCAGGTGCCCCAAAGATTTTAATTTTGATGTAATTCTAGTAGTTTGTGTTTGTTTCCCTTACCTGAGGAGACATATCCCTAAATAAGTTGCTAAGCCCAATGTCCAAGGGATTACTGCTGTTTTCTTTTACCAGTTTTATTGTTTCAGGTTTTAAATTTAGGTCTTTAATCCATTTTAGTTCTGTGTGTGGTGTAAGAAAGGGGTCCAGTTTCATTCTTTTGCCTGTAGCTGTCCAGTTTTCCCAACACCGTCTGTTGAAGAGATTTTCTTTCCCCTTTGTATATTCTTGCTTCCTTTTTGATAGGTAGATTGCTTATCTTCATTTTGTTTAGTTCTTTGTCTGAAGTTTTGTCTCGTTCTTTCATTTGGAGCATATTTTGCTGTCTTCTCATTCTGTTTGACCTTTGGTGTTTATTTCTGTGAATGAGATGGAAAGCCACTTCTCCTAGTTTTAAAGGAACGGCCCTGTGTGGGAATATCTTCTGTGCAGACTGTGTATGCCTGGCAGCTCTGGCTGGCTGCAACTACAGCGGGTACGGGCTGGAGGTCCCTCAGCACTCTGTACAGGGGATGCCCTGGTGGGGGGAGTGGCTGGAGATGAAGCAGGGACAGGCTGGGGGATCTTGGAGTGCTCCATGCATAGGGTGCCCTGGTAGGACAGGGGAAGCTGAAGACTTGTGATAGTTATGTCTGGTTTTGTAATTTCATTTGCTTAGTAATTTATTATATAGTATTTTATAAAAATCTTGGCCTTTAATGGATTAAAAATAAAAATCAGTTTGTTGACACAAATGAGTTGAAAAGCATGGGTTTAAGTGGGACACTGGGTTTTTTATCACAACTGACAGGAAGCTAACAGAACAAAACGCTTATAAACTTTGAAAGGGTGACTCTAGGGGCGCCTGGGTGGCCCAGTCAGTTAAGCGGCTGCCTTCGGCTCAGGTCATGATCCTGGAGTCCCGGGATCAAACCCCACATCGGGCTCCCTGCTCAGCAGGGAGCCTGCTTCTCCCTCTGACCCTCTCCCCTCTTGTACTCTCTCTCTCTCACTTTCTCTCTCTCAAATAAATGAATAAAATCTTAAAAAAAAAAAGTGTGACTCTACTACATTTTCCAACATTTTTTAAATACATAGTCAAGTCTAGCTTCTTTTCCCTTAATTTGAATTTTCTTCCTAAGTGTGTTAGTATCTGCCCCTACTTCCTAGCCAAGTTTATTCTAATCACTAGTCAAATTGTATCATGATTGTAAAAGGTCTGATTCAGTTCTGTGGGCCTTCTTTCACCTCTAGATTCATTAAGCATAATTGTCTCCCTTACCCAAATGAAAGAAAAATGCAAGCATGCTTGAATGCAGTATTATTTACAATGAAATATTCCTTCAGGACTGATAGTTCCTCCAGGACTGATAATGACCTACTGATAACTGTTCCCTTGGACACTCCAACCATTTATTAACCCATATGATACAATGATGGCAGTCTCCCAGCAACGTCAACTACCTGATACAGCTTAAACCTGACAGTGCAGAAAACCACTGTGAGCAGTGAATGAGAGGTATCGTAAATGCTACATATGGTTCTAAATATCAGGTTGGAGCATGGAGCTGTACTAGGTCAGATTGTAAAGTGTTGTCATTGTGTGTAGGCTCAGCTTAGTAACTGATACTATTCCTTTTGCCATGAATAGTGTAATCACCCTGTATACCGACACTTCAAATACCACTTCCTCTATAAAGTCCATTCTAAGACCTTCATTCTAAGTGTACTGACAAGGACTTGCATAAATATAAACACAAATAGCTTCTATCTAACTTCGTTGTACTATTTTGTTTACACATCTGCCTATCAGCCCCTCTCAATGAAGAGGTAGAAGGCAAGGACTGTATTTTATGACTATCTGTATCCTTAGCATCCTGTACATAATAAGTATTCCACAGTGTTGAAGGAGTGAATAAGTGGTTATCTGATTTCACCTTCAGTTATTCTGAGGGATGAAAATACCCTAGTGCTTCTACCTACCAGCAGGTTAAAATTTCTTCCTGTGAATATCTATGATTTCAACAGAATGTATAAAAGAGGCTGGAGTAGAAGATGCTTGTGTCAAGAATAAAGCTCATGACTGCCTTCCTGCCTCTGGTGCCATTTTATTAACCTACTTGCCCTGATGGCTGACTCTGATGTCTTACTTGCCTTGACCAATGGGGAGCTGATTAGCCCTTTCCTCCAGTCAAACCAGGCATATTTCTTTACTTCCTGCCTCCTCCAGACTATCTCAGGTCCAGCATTCACTGTCCTATTTCTTTTTCTTTATCTTTACTTGGAATATCTGCTCCATGTAAATGACAATAAAATATGAATACTAAATATGAAATGCTGAATTTATAGCAAGTTCATTCTCTGTTAGGCTTCCTATTATATACAGTAGACACTTATAAGAGCAAGGTGTAATTCTTGTTCTTGAGGAACTCACAATTAGGTGGGAAAAACAGATGAGTTAATCAATTATTAAGTTTCCTAGAACTATAATTAATTGAATGGTCTCTCCAACAAGACTTTAACTTTCATAATCTCATTTACTTTTCATAAGATGATGCTATTATTATTCCCATTTCACAGATAAGGAAAGTGAATCTTGGGGAGATTGTGTAAGTTGCTCAAGATCTCATAATTTTTAAGAAACAGAATAAGGATTTAAACTTAAGGTGTTTGAATAGCACGTGTGCACATGTAACTGTGCCATAATATCTATGAACATTTGGGTCCCTTCCCAATCTCCTTTCCTATCTTATCTAGAAAATTCACTGGGGGTGGGGAGGGAGTAGGTCTCATTTTCCGATTATGTTTGGTAAATTAGCAGTTACTATAGCTGTTGTGTGGACTTATTTTCCTGTAATGTTAATGGAGAACAGTAAGTAAATTTCTAAGAGATTAAAATCTGTAGTCTGCCCTAACATACCAGGGCTGTTCCCTTTGCATAGATTAAATTACTATCTTAAAACTTATTATTTAAGAAAACAAGCAGGTTAATACCCATTACCCTGTCCTCTATAAGGATCTTGAAAATCATTTTGGCCTTGATTTCTTCTTGGTATTCTTTCTGTGCCAGTAAGATTTTTTGCTCTAATTATCCAAATTTTCCTCTCTAAAATAGAATCAGCTTTCTTGTCTTCTGAAACTTGTCCAAAATCTCAAAAACAACAGCTAGTTGATCCATATAGACCCTGATAATTTTATAAATGCCTTGTTATGAAAATAATCAGACATTTTAGACTTAAACCCATTTTATTTACTCCCAGGTATCTTCCCATTGTGTCTTGATTCCTTGTCCTTCTATCTTCTGTGAGATCTGTTTTGCTTTCAATTACAGTTCATTTTATTAACATTATTTTTTAGTGTTACCTGTGATCATATTTCTATTGCACTATAGCAAAGAAAAAAACAGTATGTCCCTTTGTCCTTTCTACAGTGAGAAAGTGAATTATATTGAGCCAGAGTTATGTTTTCCTATAATATAGCAAATCCTTGTCTTTTTATGCTGCAGGTGACCGGCACTAACTAAGTTGTGAAAAATGTCTTCTCAACTTATGTGTTAATGCTGCTCTGATACTTTTCCCCCCATAAATACAAAATAGAAACCCTATAATATGTTGGGAAAAAATAGGTATTGGTGACTCACTAGTTAATGAATACATAGATGAGCACCAAATGTGAATTTTGAGTTTTATTTTTATTTATTTTTATTTTTTTATTTTTTTATTTTTTTAAAGATTTTATTTATTTATTTGACAGCGAGAGACACAGCGAGAGAAGGAACACAAGCAGGGGGAGTGGGAGAGGGAGAAGCAGGCTTCCTGCAGAGCAAGGAGCCCGATGCGGGGCTCGATCCCAGGACCCCGGGATCATGACCTGAGCCGAAGGCAGATGCTTAACAACTGAGCCACACAGGCGCCCCGAGTTTTATTTTTATATAAATTTTGAGTTTTATTTTTATATAAATTTTTATATAAATTACTTCCTGCAATATTAGAAACTATCTACTTGATAATCCCACTACCCAATGAGAAACAACAGACAATTTTTTTTTTAAGATTTTATTTATTTATTCATGAGAGACAGGGAGAGAGAGAGAGAGAGGCAGAGGCAGAGGGAGAAGGGATCATGACCTGAGCTGAAAGCAGACGCTTAACCATCTGAGCCACCCAGGCACACAGCAACAGTCAATTTAATTTATTTAAATGGAACCAGCACACTGAATTTTGCCAAATATTTGATTATTAAGGCCACAATTAGTATTTTCTATTTCTAGTGGGATTTAAATAATGAGAATTACTTTGATACACTAAGCAAACCAAGCAGCAGATTGTATCTTGAAGTATTCATAACAAGAGCGATTTCTGTATCAAAGACCTTTATTTTATGGTGTCGGTTTACTCATACAATATAGCGTGATGCATTAGCCAGTATTCTCCAGAGAAACAGAACCAATAGGATGTGTGCATAGATATAAAGAGGTTTATTTTCAGGAATTGGCTCACATGGTTGTGGGGACTGGTTAACTCCTGGTTCTGTATGGCAGGCTGGCAGGTTGGCAGGCTGGAGACTAAGGGAAGAGTTGATGTTGTAGCTCTGGTTCAAAGGCCTTCTACTGGCAGAATTCCTCCTTCCTTGGGAGACCTCAGTTTCTTCTCTTAAGGTCTTCATTGGATTAGATGAGACTCACCCACGGTATGGAGAATAATCTGCTTTACTCAAAGTCTATGGATTTAAATGTTAATCACATCTAAAAAAAAAAAAATACTTTCATAGCAACATGTAGTCTGGTGTTTGACCAAACATCTGGGTGGATTTTTTCCCAACATATTATAGGGTTTCTATTTTGTATTTATGGGGGGAAAAGTATCAGAGCAGCATTAACACATAAGTTGAGAAGACATTTTTCACAACTTAGTTAGTGCCGGTCACCTGCAGCATAAAAAGGCAAGGATTTGCTATATTATAGGAAAACATAACTCTGGCTCAATATAATTCACTTTCTCACTGTAGAAAGGACAAAGGGACATACTGTTTTTTTCTTTGCTATAGTGCAATAGAAATATGATCACAGGTAACTTAGCCAAGTTGACACATAAAATTAACCACAAATGATCATATTTTGAAGCACTTTTGAATTATTTCCAAATTCACCACAAAATTTAAAGACAGTACTCATAATAATTAAAGCAAGAATAACTTTCTGGAATGGATACAAGACAATTTTATAAGATCGCATATACAAAGAGAGCCAAACTGAGGTCATTTTACTCAGTCCTCTCACTTGAGGCACAGTGTTGACTAATGCGGAGATGGAGTTTGAAATTAAGGGGATAGATGACTGGAAAGCAGATTGTGTTGTCTCCAAGCTAAATTAAGACAAAAATGATTGTCACTTCTCTGAAGAAGAAGTAAGAGAAGCATCCACACAAGAATTTCTTGCTTCCCATTTTAAGTGGTAAACTGTTTATGGGCAGAAATCACATATCACTCTTCTTCTGCACCTCATTGATTTTAGCATATTGTTGGACAGTTGAAGCAGAAAAGTGAATCTTTGAAAAAGTTAACCCACAGATTCTGTATACAAAGCGATCAAATAAAGCCAAAAGGGCATCAAAGGTAGGGAGAAGTGTAGGGAATTGAGTGATTGTAGGGCTGGTGAGCAAATAAGAGGTGTTTGGGAAAGAGGCTGCTTTTGAAAAAGAAAGCGGTGAGCTAGATACTTGGGTCATGGTGTAGTGCATTTTGATAATGTGATCCTCCTAAAGTGTCTTGAGGTAGAGGTAGATGTACGCTACTGATGTGAGGGAGGGCAAGAATAGCATGATGTCAAGATGGTTCCTAATTCATGTATACATTATATATTACTTAGGATGATGGCAAAAGATAGAAGGTGGGAGGAAAAATGTGAGCCAAGTACCATGTTATCTAGAAAGGTGAGAGAAGTTTGTGAAAGTTCCATATGAAGGCAGCATTGTCATTATAAAGGTAATTGATGGATGTTTGTGAAGGTGATAGAGAAAAGCTGCACTGTTAGAAGCCATTGTGGCTTTTAAGAATGAGAAGTCTGAAAAAGGTGTTCTTTCATGACTCTGAAATAGCTCTGGGAATGGGAAATTGTGTTCAGGGCTGGTTTGGAAAAAAATGGGATTAAGGTAAGATGTGTGTGGACTGACTTGGGTGAGTATTTAGGGGAGGCAACTGAGGTAAAGAGTTTGGATCAAGAATAGTTGGTTTGGAGAACAGCACTGAAGAAGCTGTGGATCAGGATAAGCAGAGGTCATATATGTAATATATACAGATGATCCTCTTTCTTAGCAATACTGGGAGATTTAATGCATTATGAACCTTGTTAGACACACATACACAAATGCACATATACACACATATACTAATCAGCAATGCCTCGGATTCTACAAGAAGTGGTATGAGTCAGGTTAAAATTCTGAAGAACAGCAGAATATCTTATTGTTTGAGGACACTGATGTCATACAATGTGTGTACACAAAAATATTTAAAAATTTAAATCTTTGCTGAAAGAGTGCCAAAGAATGTTGTTATATAATGCTAAAATATGTGCAAAGTATTCCATAGACTTAAGAATCAAATTTCCTGTCCAGTGGATTAGAAGTATTGCCAATGATATATAAGACTCAGGAAGTAGGTTGCATAGTAAAAATGAAAACAAAATGGAGCAAGTAGTAACCTCCAACCTAATGGGGTGGATGGACCAAAAACACTACCAGATATTATTTACACATGAATGATGGATGGTGATTTACAGTGCTGAAATAAATCCAAGAGGTAATTTACCTACTCGATATTCTGCTTTGAATACTGTTTCAAATAAAAAAATGTATTAATACAAGCACCAGGCACTGAGTTCATTAATGTTAGATTGACACATCTGCCTTTTATCATGTGACTCAACTCCAAAGGCCAGAGTGGGTAGAACCTGGCCTCAGTTCAGAGAATAGCTTATAAAGGAGAGCTAAGGACTGTCCGAGACTTCTGAGTCCTTTGATAGTCTTCTGGCATTTTCTGCTTATGCTCTTGCCTTTCATGTTGAAGCTTTTGTCGTCTCTGAAGGTTTGTTCTAAGGAGCAGGCATACAGAAACATTTTCCACATATCTGACTATGCCAATTGCTCCATAACATTTGGGGTACCATTAACTTTGAGGATCCACCCATCTCATTATTGCACAAAGAACAATCAGCTCACTTTTCCCCTTCTCATTCTGCAGACTGCAGCAACATGTCCTCTGTGGGGGAAAAGCATAAAAGCTCTCTGTCTCATCCTGAGGGAGGAAGCTTTTTTTCTCCCTCCCCTACTTGAACTTGACAAGGACATGCTTCAGTGGCACACTTTTGACCCATGGGTTGCAGAACTGGACTAAATAACTCTGAGCACCTTGTGAAAGTCCTTTGGGAGATGTCTCTTCCAAGACAACGTGTGTTCCTTGAAAATGTGTAAAGGAAAAACTTCGGGCTTAGTGTGAAAAGACGTGATTTTTTAATCTAATCCCCCAAATTGCTAGCTGTGTAGAATTAGGCAAGTTTCCTTTCTGAGTCTCCTTATAAAGTGAGAATAATAAGGTTTACTCTCAGGCTGCTGTGGAGAAATAATGAGGTGGATATGAGCAATAACCTGGCAAAGATCCTCGTCCCAAAAAACCTGCTCAATAAATGCTAATCCTATCATGTTCTTCGTAGGCAACTGATAGAGGCCAGGCATTGTGCTAAGTGCTTTCCAGATAACGTCTTATTTAATCCTTCAGCCATCTGGTAAGGGAGCTATTGTTTATCCCCATGAATCCGATAAGGAAATGAATGCTGAGAGAATCAGATAACTTAACAAAGTATAAGTCCTGGGATTTGAACTCATCTGAAGAAACACTCTTCTTTAGCCTGCATTGACTCTGGATTTGAAGTAGAAAGTTAAAGAGCCATTAAAAAGGAATAGACTGGAGCTCTACTGGACTCCTGTCCTCGTACCTAGGTTACTTAACACTCCCCCTACTTGATGCTTGTTACCTGATAGTGCCCCAAGAGTCATTAGAATATAAGCTTTTTGAAGATCTGTTTTCTTCTTTCTTCTTCTTATTTTTAATGTATCAAGCCCAGTGCCTGGGACATATTAGAACCTCACTAAAAGGTTTTTGACTGATTAAAGGATCCCATGTGCAGATGGGCAGTAAGGATCTGGGAACTGCACGGAGAGAGGAGGCCCTACAACTGCTCAAGAGATGAAGATGAGGAATGACTGTGGGGTCACACATGACTCTTCAAAAATTACTAAGAACTTACAAGAGAGTTCTGAATTGCTAGCAGTCGTTCCAAAGATTCCTTCCACCAGGAATTAGCCTAGAAACTAGCCCACATCTGAAGCAGATTTTGTGATGACTTGGGTTTCTTTGATATTCCTTGTCAAACTGGCACTGATTTTCTGATGCTTGTGGCTCTGCAGGTTTCCGTGGTACAAGTTAGTCCCAGGCCAGTAATGCCACGAGCAAGCTGTGGAGATGCACTCAGAATTGTAGCTCTTTCAGAATTAAAGAGAAATACTAGAGAAAGCAATTTGGGGGAAAATATGGTATTGTTCTCTTGAAATTTCATTGCAGGAGAGGATCTATAGATCAAGAAAAAGGAATCCTAGCTTTTCAAAATACTGAGAGAAATTTTATTGGAAAGTGGTAAAAAGTTCATCAAGGGCTCTGCCTAAGGGAAGAGGGCTTTTCTCTTAGACATAGGTTCTGAAAAATTTTATCTCCTTTCCCCTTGATCACCACCCAATAAAGCAGAAGAAACACAGAGATAGTGATTGATGGCTGTTGCCGTCTTCTGGAGGCATACCCGATAGGTAGGTTTGGAGGAGGGGAAAGTAGGGCTGGAGTGAAAAGTTGGAAGCAGCCAGAAATAGAAGAAGAGACATGAATACAGGGATCCACTGAGAAGTAAAAAAAGGAAGGAGGGGGTGTGTGTTTAGACCATGCTAACAAATTATGCTTTTAAGTTGTAAGGTTTCTTAGAAAACAAGGGTATTTTAGGTTTCTTTAATATTCACAAGACTTCGGATTCTAGAAAGAAGTTGGCATAGTGTCAGTGGGAAAAAGCCCGAAAGTATTTTCTAATTTAGTCATCAGATACCTTACATTCTAGTTCACATCCTATATGAATAACTCATCTCCATTGCAATCCACATTTTATAAACTATCTGATACATAGAGAAGTATTCTTGGGTTTGAATTTCTGTAACAAATATTTCCAAGTTCCTCTGCCCTGCTTCCCCGCCAGCTCAAGCAAATTTACCTATTTGTGGTGTTCGTGTTTTTGTTCCATCATTTAAAACAACCTGCAGGGTATTTATATGTGTTGCGATCGTAACCACGAATATAGATCTATTGTATCAGGAGGAATTTTTACTGTCTGGAATCCCCAAAATATAAAACAAAACAGAACATAAGGTGTGTACATGCAATTCCTGATGTCATGATTAAACATAGGGAGGATGAATGAGATAACAAAGGAAGCTTTTTGAGCTCTGAGGAGGACAGCGGCTCCATGCAGTCAAGACATCATTATTATTAATTACCTTTATTCATTTTCAAACCATCTGTTTCCAAATATGAGCACTTGTGGCCCAATTCCCCTCTTTCAGTGCCCCCCAGTGTGTCCCATATACATAATTAATCTTCAGCTGGTTTCAAAAGAAGCAACCTCTTAGAGAGATGGATGGTGACTGGAACAAAGGGAAAACATTAATCCATTTCTTTGATGATTCTTTTGTTTGAGACAAGATTATTCACTCATATTTAAATTATTTTGACTACTTCGCTGCTGGTGTTAGGTCTGTATAGGTTTTTTTTTTTTTTTTTTTAACCTTTAAAAAACTAAATAATGCCATCTGGTGGTGAAAATAAATATGTTAAAATCTGCATGATATTTCTAGAATTTTTTAGTTGTCTTTTTGTATTACAACAGCTTCATTACTGTAATAATTTTTAATGAGTTGACTGAGATCACTGGGAAGTAGAAAGAAGATTTTACACATCAGATAGCAATAAATAATTTGCAGTATATCTGGCCAGATCCAATTATACAGTGACAAATTCCCAACTCAAAAGTTCTTTTTACCCATAAAGGATGGTAAGAAATGAAGATAATTGTGGAAAGCCATGGAGCTGGTTCTCATCTGAAGTAACTATGAGTGGTAAATTCCTGATATCTGCTGTTATTTCCTCTGTGGTCACACGTAAATAAAATGAGATCTACTCATAAAACTCTCAGGGCTGCTCTTGTGGGTGATGGACCAACTGTCTGAAGAGATATGATGCTTTTACTGATTCTCTCTAAACTCTGTTCACCACTGGAATCCAGTTATATTCGAAACCTATAGTGGTAGACTTGCTAAAAGTGTTTTGTTTGCTTGTTTTGTCTGTGTTTTACATAAGAGCCTGAGGAACCTGCTATTTGAACCCAGTGGGGATGAAAATGGAGACCACTATAAATGAAAAACTTTATTTTACTAATCTTTTCTGTCTTTTAAAGACTGAGTTATGTCCTAAGAGAGACATTTCCAAAATGGGAAATGTCTTCAGGCAACAAGATTGATTCCTCTATCTGATTTTCTCTGAAAATTGACTTTTTCTAGGAGGACAGAGAATAGGTCTGACACAAAGACAGTGTTCAATAAATGTTTTTTTTAATTAAAATGAAAAATGCTTCTTCCTTTGTGGCCCTCATAAAGGAGACTTCAACCAAAATGAAATTTCTGATATGCCAATCTACCTCATCACCGCCCTGCCTAAAATCCTTCAGTGGCTTCATAATCAATTCCAAACTCCTTACAAGGTCCCTCTGCTCCTTTCTTGACTCATCTTCTCTCAGTCCCCCACTTCACTTCTCTGTCCTAATACAAACATATATGCATCCACGTGCGTGCATGTGCATGTACACACACACTCACACACTTTGAGTAGATGTGCTCATCCAAGGCTACTTGCCATCCCCCAAGGCCATTACATTCTGCCAAGGCTTTGCTGATCAAAATACCCTTTCTTAGGTTACCTGGTGACCTCATAATCTTTTAAAAAGATTCAGCTCTAACACTAGCTCCACTGTGAACCTTTTGTTGACTTTGTCATGTGGGCAATAGTACTCTTTTCTCTGTGCTCAGAGAACCTAATGAACATACTCAAATATAGCACAGTTACTCTGCTAAAATTGTTTCCATGGACATCTTCTTCAGTACACTGTGTGTTTCTCAAGAGCAGTAACTGTGTTCTATTTTTAAAAATCTTTTTCTGGTGGGTGCCTGGGTGGCGCATTCGGTTAAATGTTGGCCTCTTGGTTTCTGCTCAGGTCCTGATCTCGGGGTCATGAGATGGAGCCCTGTGTGGGGCTCCATGCTCAGCAGGGAGTCTGCTTCTTTCCTTCTCTCTCCTTTGCCTCTACCCCCCCATCCCGCTGTCTCTCTCTCTCCCTCTCTGTAAAATAAATAAATGAATCTTTAAAAAAACAAATAAAATATTTTTTTGCTATTTTGAGTGGCAATTGATCCCATTAAGCAATTATTTAATGCTTGTTAAAGGCATGAATGATAGGTGGTGGAGATCAAGCTCCAATATCCCATATCTTCTCTCTCTCTCTCTTTTTTAAAGATATGTGTGTTTATTTATTTTTAATTCCAGTATAGTTAGCATACAGTGTTATGTTAGTTTCAGGTGTAAAATATAATGATTCAACAATTCCATACATTCCCCCAGTGCTCATCACAAGTGCCCTCTTTAATCCCCATCACCTATTTCACCCACCCCCTGACCCCTCTCCCTGCCAGTAACCTTCAGTTTTTTCTCTATAATTAAGAGTCTGTTTTTTGGTTTGTGTCTCTCTCTCTTTTTTCTTTCCTTTGATCATTTGTTTTGTTTTTCTACACATAAGTGAAATTGTATGGTATTTGTCTCTCTGACTTATTTTGGTTAGGATAATACTCTCTAGCTCCATCCATGTCATTGCAAATGGCAAGATTTCATTCCTTTTACATCATCTTTATCCATTCCTCTTTTGATGGACACTTGAGTCCAATCTCCTCTCTTATTTAATAGACTCAAACCTATTCCAACCTCTCAAATCATATGCAAACATTATTAATTGCCTGTTGAACTCAAATTATAATAAAACAAAAACAAAACCCCAACCATCTTAAAGAACAGGAACTTTCCTTATAATCTTTAAAAATATCCTCTGTTCTCAAGACTCTGCTCTTAGTTTCCGCATCTTATTTCTTCGTGGATGGGACACATGGGTGGCTCAGTCGATTAAGCATCTGCTTTCAGCTCAGGTCATGATCCCAGGGTCCTGGGATCGAGTCCCATGTCGGGCTCCTTGCTCAGCAGGGAGCCTTCTTCTCCCTCTGCCTGCCACTCCCCCTGCTTGTTCTCTCTCTCTCTTCTCTGACAAATAAATAAATAAATCTTTATTTCTGCATGGAAATAAGATGCTCAAGAACTGATCATCATTTTCAGACTCAGCTTTTTCTCATGTTTTAGGAAAATCTTGATCTTGGGTAGGAGAGTTGAAGGAACTCCAGACCAACAGGTATTAATTAGTAGCATGGTACCACCTCTCAACATCAGTTCAGATCATTGTGTTTTTTATGTTGAAAACCAATATCCATTATCTTTCTGTCTCTGATTTCTGTAATATTTTAGAAACTAAAATGGTAACCCAAATGCTGTGAGGTGGGACTGCCTTCCTTGAAATAGCCAATGACCTCTGTCAGGATATGTTCCCTTGATTCAGATTGTATGACTCAGTGCTTGACTTGCCTATTAGAAATCCTCACTCTTTGGTGATTTTACCCCACTCTGGATCACTGGATGTCTTTGTTAAAATCTGTACATATTGTCTTCTACTTAACATGAGGCTATCATTATATCTACAATATGGTTTTGTCCCCCATTCCACCCCAGTGCCTGATCCTCTCAGATGAAAAAGTCCTTGTTGCTTTTAGTATTACCTTGTTCACTGGAATTAATGCATCAGGAGTGATAATGTCCCGAGATATGATGCCATTGGTGAATGTCTTTAATTTGTCTCTGTACTCTGTTTCTTTCCTTCTTTTTCATAAGTTATTCTTTTTTTTTTTTTTCCTTTTATTTTCTGCCTCTTTCATCTGGCAGGGCTGGCAATCAAATATCTCTCCTCTCACTTCTGATTTTATGTGTGTGGGCTATGTTGACCATTAAGAGACCTCCTTCCATTGGGAACATCAATTGATCCAGGATGGGAAAATGGCTTAAGGAAGGCCTCAATATTTTTTTAGAGATTGATATAGTTGTTAGAGAGAGAGATTTTTTTCTTTCCTTCTGAGCTCATGAGCAGTAAAGGCTATTTAAATGTGGAAATGCTAATGGCCAAGAAGTGGAGAAAAAAATGGGTACCTGATAACATCTTTTGAACATTTCCACTAAGATTTTTTTTGCTGTTGCTGTCAATAAACATTCAACAAATTTGACCTGGTTTTCTTTTACATGCAAGGAAAGTAGTCTAGACCAAGGGTTACAAACTATGGTCGCACCATGTGTTTTTGTAAATTGTTTTATTGAATCACAGGCATATCCATTTGTTTACATAGTATCTGTGTTTTTTTCCCCACTACAATGGCAGAGTTGAGTAGGTATGACAAGGACTATACGGCCCAGAAAGCCTAAAATATTTACTATATGGCCCTTTACAAAAACAGTTTGCCAACTTTTTGATTGCTTTTGAAATGGAAGTACTTAAAGGAACTTTTTATTTTTAAACAATTTAAAGATTTTCAAATAGAAGGGTTTTTTTTTTTCCCCTTTTTCCATAAGCACTGTGTCTTTTCTGAAGTGGACAACAACAGACAAAACGCTGTGGCTGCTTTCTCTCAATGGGTTTGCTGCCAGAACACAGGTGTTGTGAAAACCACCACTAAAACTACACCAAAATGGGAAAGGGAAAGACTCACATCAACATTGTCATTATTGGACACGTAGATTCAGGCAAATCTAACACTACTGGTCATCTGATCTACAAATGTGGTGGGATCGACAAAAGAACTATTAAAAAATTTGAGAAGGAGGCTGCTGAGATGGGAAAAGGCTCCTCAATTATGCCTGGGTCTTGGATCAACTGAAAGCTGAACGAGGTATCACCACTGATATCTCCCTGTGGAAATTCGAGACCAGGAAGTATTATGTGACCATCATTGATGCCCCAGGACACAGAGACTTTATCAAAAACATGATTACAGGCACATCTCAGGCTGACTGTGACTGCTGGTGTTGGTGAATTCGAAGCGGGCATCTCCAAGAATGGGCAGACCCGTGAGCATGCCCTTCTGGCTTACACACTGGGTGTAAAGCAACTAATTGTTGGTGGTAACAAAATGGATTCCACTGAGCCACCCTACAGCCAGAAGAGACAGGAGGACACCATTAAGGAAGTCAGCACCTACATTAAGCAAATTGGCTACAAACCCCAACACAGTAACATTTGTGCCAATTTCTGGTTAGAATGGTGACAACATGCTGGAGCCAAATGCTAACATGCCTTGGTTCAAGGGAAGGTAAAGATGGCAATGCCAGTGGAACCACACTGCTTGAAGCTCTGGATTGCAACTTGTCCAACTGACAAGCCTTTGCATCAACCCTTCCAGGACGTCTACAAAATTGGTGGTATTGGTACTGTCCCTGTGGGCCGAGTGGAGACTGGTGTTCTTAAACTTGGCATGGTGGTCACTTTTGCTCCAGTCAATGTTACAACTGAAGTGAAGTCTATTGAAATGCACCATGAAGCTTTGAGTGAGTCTCTTCCTGGGGACAATGTGGGCTTCAATGTCAAGAACGTATCAGTCAAAGATGTTTGTTATAGCAATGTGGCTGGTGACAGCCAAAATGACCCACCAATGGAAGCAGCTGGCTTCATGGTTCAGGTGGTTATCCTGAACGATTCCAGCCAGATCAGTGCTGGATATGCGCCTGTGCTGGATGGTCACATAGCTCACATTGCTTGCAAGTTTGCTGGCTGAAGGAGAAGACAGATCGTCGTTCCTGAAAAAAGCTGGAAGATGGTCCCAAGTTCTTGAAATCTGGTGATGCTGCTATTGTTCATATGGTTCCTGGCAAGCCTATGTGTGTTGAGAGCTTCTCTAGCCTCCTCTTGGCTGTTTTGCTGTTTGTGACGTGAGACAGACAGTTGCTGTGGGTGTCATCAAAGCAGTGGACAAGAAGGCAGCTGGAGCTGGGAAAGTTGCCAAGTCTGCCCAGAAAGCTCAGAAGGCTAAATGAATATTTCCCCGATACCTGCCCCCCCCCAGTCTTAATCAGTAGTGGAAGAATGGTCTCAGAACTGTTGTGTCAGTTGGCCATTTAAGTTGAATAGTAAAAGACTGGCTAATGGTAATGATGCATTATAAAACCTTTAGAAGGAAAGGAGAATGTTTTGTGGACTATTTGTTTTTGTGTGTGTGTGGCAGTTTTAAGTTACTAGTTTTTAAAATCAATACTTTTTAATGGAAACAACGTGACCAAAAATCTGTCACAGAACTTTGAGACCCATTAAAACAAAAGTTTAATGAGGAAAAAAAAAAGCTATGGCTGAAAGTGTGATTCTAAGGATGATACCAAGTGGTAGGCAATTTGGTACTGTTGGTTTATGCTTGCATATACTTTGTTGCTCTCTCAGCTGACTTATATCCATTTGCCTTAGGTATAATCAAGTTAGGTATGCCTTAATAATTCTGTATCTTACAACAGGCATGCACTAGAGGTGCAGTTTATTTTTGAGGCAATAGTTGTACCTTCTCTACCTTAAAATTTGTAGAGTCTATTCATAAACTGTATACATGCATAATGACCTGACCCATCTCAACTGGTCCAGTATGGGAGCCACTAGCCGTATGTGGCTGTTGGTACTTGAAATGAGGCTAGTCTGAAGTGAGATACACCAAAGATTCAAAGTACACAACTGATTTTAGAGTTACCATGAGAAATAAAGGATATAAAATATTACAGTGATAAGCTTTTAAATATTTATTAAATGTTGAAATGATAATATTTTGGATATATTGAATTAATAAGAATTGAAATATTTTTTGCTTTTTTTTCAGACTTAAAAAAATGGATACAAAAATTAAATTTACATTTCTGGCTCACATTGTATTTTTACTAAACAATGCTGACACAGAAATTACAGAAAAACAGCAGGACTGAAGATTAAAATAAACTCTGATAGAATTTAAAAGTATTTTAAGTATTTTATTTTTGTAAGACAGGCAAAACCATATTTGTTATTTTTATGTTATTAGAGAATACTAGAGAATAGAAATAATGAATATAAATTATGAGTATGTACGTATTATTGAACAAATATATAACTTGTATTTTTGTTGATAAAATGTGAGTCTGTGAAAAAATTACATATGCAGGATTAATTATTAGATACTAACAGCGTCTTACTCTCTGTATATGATTTTAAGAAATCCTCTATGCAGGGAGCATAGAGAAATATGCAGAGAGTTTGACAGATACTTTAAAAAAAAAAATCCTTCTGGGTGCACCTGGGAGGCTCTTCTGACTTGAGCTCAGGTCATGATCTCAGGGTCCTAGGATCCAGCCCTGGTTTGGGATCCCTGCTCAGTCCTTCTCCCTCTGCCCTTCCCCCTGCTCGTGCTTTCTCTTTCTCTCTCTCTTAAATAAAAAAAATCTTTAAAAATAAAATAAATGAGTCCTTCTGTTTTTTATTCAAGTAAGTCTAAGTATATACAAATGTCTCAACATTGTAGGTTTAATTGAAATAAACTTTTTATTTCATCTATTTCCAAAGTCTTTGTCTTATGAAATTTCTTATGGTGAAAAATACAAATAGAATTTTTCTTTCTTTTCATTTTGTATGTTGTCATGCCAGAATTCATATCTACAAAATGGGGGTGATGGTTGAAGGAGAAACTGTTAAGAGGTTCCAACCAAATGGCACTCTTTTAGATTTGATTGCTTAATTTATGCTAATTTCCACTTTTAATTTAAATGTACCAATAATGCCTGAAATGAATAGTAATACACTTGCACTTTTCCTTCTAAATGAAAGCAAAAGTCTGGAAAGCATAATGAGTTCAGTACACAGTTTATATATTCTATTCACATCTCCATGAATTTAGCATATATATTGTCAGTGTGTCATTTTTGAGAAAGAAAAGGTAGCTGTTAGGATATGAAATTATGGCCTCATATTCCATATACCTCAGCTTACCAAGTCAATAAGAAAGCGATACTTTTAGCTGCCTTTGGAACCTTTGTGGTTCAAAGGGGATATTTGCCTATTAGAGATGAACAGAAATCAAACAGCCCTTAGAAGGTGTTCCAATAATTTCTGTGCACCATGACTTTTGGTGAACAGATAACATATGGATCATGAAGTATATTTTAAGAATTTAAGAATAGACCCATAACACAGTCTGTATGCTTCAGACATTAGGAAGTCCCTGGCTAACTGTCAAATGCTTTGTTTTACTTTGGATATTTCAGAACAGCATTTGTATTCTGCAAGATTCTTCACTGTTTATATTTTAGTTTATATAATTTAAAATTTGAAATTCTTAGTCAATGCTCACAGAGAATATATTGAGAAAGCTTAATTATATTTATTTTAGATCATAAAATATATATCTAGACACTGATAAAGAATTATAACAAGAGTAGATTTTGCAAGTGTGTAGTTAAACGCAAACACATTATTTTTAGAATTTTAGATGGATGTTTTCCTAGTGGGAAATTGAGTAAAAGGATAATACAGGGATCGCTCTGTATTATTTTTTACAATTGCACGTGAACTTAAAATTATCTCAAAATAAAAAATTTAATTAAACTTAGCACTAATAGGAAAGTCCAGCAAGATAAAATGCAAAATCAACAAAGAAAAATCAGTAACTTACCTATTTACAAATAACCAATTAGAAATATTTCATTTATAATAGCACCAGCAGCAATAAAATGCTATGGAAGAAATCTATTAAGTAATGTTTAATATTAAGAACTTAGGAAAATATAACACTCTGATGAATAAATTAAAACAAAACATGAATAAATGGATAAATGATGATCACAAAGACTAGAAGACTGTATTATAAATAAATCAATTCTCTCCAATTTAAGCTATGAATTCACTGTGATTCCAATAAAAAAAAAAAAATCCCAATGCACTCCCTGCTCAGAGGGGAGTCTGCTTCTCCCTCTCCCTCTGCCTGTCCTCCCACTGGTGCTCTCTCTCTCTCGCTCACTCTCTCTCAAATAGATAAATAAAATCTTAAGAAAAAAAAATCCCAAAGTGGTAAACTCTTAGACCAAAACTACAAACTTTCTAAATAGTAAAAGGTATACTGTGAGAGAAAGAGAATAAAATAGATCACATAGTAAAAAGTATATATACAAAACACAAATATACATAACATATGAAAATGTCTATCTATAAAATAATATGACAGAAGTGAAGCCCAAATATTGGACATATCAATAAATATAAGTGGGCTTATGAAATCTTATCTTCAGGAGATATTAAGTGAAAGAAACAAAGTGAAATAAAATATGCTGAGTATGCTATCACTTTTATGCATAAACACATTTGTTTACACTAAAATAAAACAATGGAAGGATAAACCATAAAATTACAAATATTAATATTGATAAAGGTAGCATTAAGGTGGACAGAGTGGGTAGAAGTTAGAATTCTTAGGCTGTACCATGTTTTGTAGATTTGGAGTCCTTTCTCTAGAGAAGATATATAAGTATTTTAGGTAATTATAAAACTGTTAAATAAAAATATAGTAAAAAAATGAGCTTAAATTTTTGTCTAGCTGGTGACATAACTATGCAAGTAGGAACTATTCTAAAAAACTAAGGCAGAATGATCTTATCATACATCATTAGAGAATATACTGAGAACAAAAAGTATGGAAAAAAGTTGCGGTGTTTTCAATTTATCATGGTGGCTATTTTGAGATTATTGAGTATATAGTGTTGGATAAAGCAAATGGGTAATTTTTGCTTTAAGAACCAGGACTTGTGGCATGAGAGAAAGTATATCTATATATAAGGTCAATAAATGTAGGATTCTGAACTGAAGTTATCAGTATGAACTGAGATATACATTTTTGTTAAAAAACCATTTCTAGCAGTGTCTGCTGTAAGCCTGTAGGAACAATGACCAGCCCAGTAACAATAAATTTTTCTAGTGCCCAGATTGTGGTTTCTCAACATAATTTTCCACTAAAAGGAAACCAGAGCAACTGGGGAAAATGGCAGGTTCCAGGTCTGGGTCATTGGTACATCAATGGTATATTCCATTGGTACATCAATGGTACTATATATATATAAATGTACAAATTAATTATACAACTTCTTGTTACATTAGAAAGCAAAAGTGATATGAAAGATTAATCTGATCATATATAAAGACCTAAAGAGATCACGTGAATAGGTTTCTACTGGTCAATGAAGCTACAGTAATAAATTAAAACACATTATATATATATATATATATATATATATATATATATATGTATTACTAGTTAATTAATATATCACTCATGCATTCACCCATAGTGACAATTTCCTAGCCAGTTAGGAAATACCATCCAGTTTATTCTTCAGTGTTTCTGCATCTTTCACACTTAAATTGTCCTAATTTTAATTGAGGGTTACCATATCCTTTTCGTAAAAAGAAAAACATTTAGTAATTTTTTTCAGTAATCTGTAACCTGAAATTATCCTTCAGTCAGAATCAAACTGCTTCTTAAATAGGGTCTGTTATCTTTCTTTATCTTTCTACAGAATAGTTGAATTGTTTTTTCAATGTGATTCTGTGGAATCTTGCAAGCACAGGCATGCAAAACGCTCACTGTGCTTTGTTCATAACATACTGGGTCATATGATGGGTCTCTCTTAGGCATCCAAATAAGCACCTCCAGGTGGTGCTCAAGCATTTTGCATCCTGTGCGGCAGTAAGCAGTCTATCTGGGGACTCCTACTGTAAAATGCGAGATAGACAGCTATTTACCTAAAGTCTTTAACAATGAAGAGGGAATTAGAATTAACTCAAACGTCTATCATTATCTAAGAAGCCTTTAATAACCATAAGAAGATTGCTATAAGCCTGGCTAAATTCCCTAAAATTTTAGAATTAATAGAGTTCTGACTACTTTGGAAAAGGAATCTTGAAGAATATAAACTGAAATGTGATCAAGATTTTCCTAATTTGTTAACTAAAGCAGTAAATATCTTGAGCGCCTCTCAGAATTCATGAGAAAATTGGGATATCGCCATTCTTTGAAACCCCTGGTGTCTTAAAAATGAAGAGCTACCACAACAGGGTAACTAATAACATTGTGATATGATTTACAGGCCTATATTAACCAAATGCAAATGTTAACACAAGAACAATTCCCTGGCTATACATACAAAAACTGCTTTGCTTTGTTAATGGCAAAAGGCTGCATCTGAGGCCCTTTGTTGATGGCAAAGACCCATGGTGGTTATTAGCATGTGCTTTACCTGGCAGCCTAGGACCTGAGTTTACTCTCCATTTTGCTGCTTACTTGAGAATATGTCACTGAACAAGGGGTCCAGTCTCTCTTGCAATCAGCTTTTCTATTATGAACCTGTTATAAAATATTTGGCATGCTTTAAAGGAACTGAATCATAACATCTCTTCCATTCAAAAAATGTATGATATAGGATGATTCTTCTGCAAAGGGCCTGCTCCTCTGGCAAACTCTCACCCTGGGTGTGGAGTCTCATCCACTTACTTTATCCCTCCCTCTTCATTATCACTGAGCTGGCCTAGGCCTCTTGCAACCATGTGAAGCATTTGTCACTCTAAATGCCTCCTGAAAATCTTCAGGAAAATCTGACTCTTGAGTATACCTGAGTCTGAAGGACGGACCTTGGGCACTTAACCATTTCTCCTCTGATTTCCATGTAAATGACGATGTTTGATAAAATGATATAAGGTCATTCCAGTTAGCAAAAAATGTATTTTAAAACTTGTTATTGCCTACTAATTATTTTATGATGTAAAATAATAGGATGATTATATTTTGATAATATTATTTAATTGATGTTTCAAGAAAAAAAGATTAGAATTAAGCATAAGGCATTGATGAACCCAGTTTGGGGGGATTTTGGGGGTTTTTTTTGGCCCATTAAGTAATGTCATTTATGAGCAATATAGTTACGGAAGCAAATTAATCATCATATTTAAGGAATGGACATTAAAATATATCATTTAGAATAAAAGTAATTATGATTCTGGAAATCAGTTAGGATAGCTGGTATTTAATTTTCAGCAGTCATGACCACCACTACTATCTAGAGAAATTTTCAACCAATCAATGAAGCACATTTAACATTGTTAGCTCATAGTCCCTTTGCCCAATCATTTCCTGAGGGGATAATAGAGTTTCTAAGGACAAAAAGAAGCCTCTGTTACAAACAATATTAAGTCCTGATTTAGAGATGTTCTGCAGATGAAAAGTTAAACTAGATTCAAATACTTGATACTTGTTTCAGATAAATAGGTTTAATCAGTTGGATTCAATCTATAATTAATAACACTTTTTTTTCCAATCTAGAATAAATTTTAGCCATTGCACTATGTAATTTCAAACTTTGAAAAATTCCTGTTTCTTCTACTTTTGATTTGCCAGGGTATTAAGATACAAAGGCAAGTATAGTAGTCCTTGATTTGTTTAGGTAACTCTAATATGTCTATGTCATGAAAAAATTCAAGTCCTATCCCCAACGAAGGAAATAGGACTTACATATACCTCCTGCAAACAAGAAGTTCAGAGATTTTTAGTTGTTATTTTTGAATTCTTAACTAGTTCTTTTTAATGACAAGGAGAGTTATATACAATAAAAACATAATTGCTGCAATGAATAAAGTTAAGGCTAAATCTTTGGGCATATTAATTCCTTAGAATAATAATAATTTCCTTAGAATAAACTTTAGAAGCAGAATTATGCATATTTTATTTTATTTTTTTAATTTTATTTATTTATTTATTTATTTATTTATTTATTAGAGAGTGAGCAGGAGAGAAACAGCATGAGAGGGGATAGGGTCAGAGGGAGAAGCAGGCTCCCCGCTGAGCCGGGAGCCCGATGTGGGACTCAATCCCAGGACCCTGGGATCATGACCTGAGCTGAAGGCAGTTGCTTAACCAACTGAGCCACCCAGGCGCCCCAGAATTATGCATATTTTAATCAATGAATACAAACGGATGAAGCATGTGCCTGAAAATTTGTTATTTTATGTTCCCCCTAGATTGTATGAAGTGACTATTTCCGTATACAAAGGGTGGGCATTTTTTTGGACATATTTTTTGGATCTGGACAATATACCAGAAAATAAATAATAGAGCTTTGAAAAAGGTAGAAGATGTTTTCCTGTTATTAATAATATGTTGCATCTTGGGGAAAAGAGATATGTTGTAGAGTATGCATTGTGTTCAGAGGCTGTGCTAATAGCTATAAAGAATTTATATAAAACTAAAGGGGAGGGAAAAATCACACATTTTAATAGATTTGCATTATATTGCATGCATGAGCAAAGGGATAGTAGTATGCCTTTGTTTTAAGTTGATACACGAGTACCTTTTGATGGATGAAATAAGCTTTGCTAAATATTGTAAGCATGAAAAATTGAAAAAATGGTATTTGGCTGTGTGGTTCAGAGCTCTGAAAATGAAGAAATTTTATCAGTGGTTATTATCTCATTCTATATGAGGGAAATAAACCAGATATGAGACTATAAATACTGGATTGTGTTAATGTGAAGAACAGCAAAATTAGTGTATTTAATTCTCAGATGTGCAACTTTGTTATAAACTGCATTTAGTCTTCGTTTGGTTTACTATCCTAGAATATATTTTAATTATTCAGAGCTCAATATTGATGAACTAGAAAATCTTTTTTATTATCTTAATTTGACATAAATCCGTACTAACCCCACTTTCCAATTTTCATTGCATTGAAATAAGATTAGGAGTTGTGTGATGTGAGGCAGTAAAAAGAACATAAGACTTTGGAATTAGAGAAGTTATGAACTGTCAATCTTATATGTAAATTTGGTCAATTTTATATGTAAAACAGCTTATTAATATCTTTTATCTTACTAAGATTTGTCTATAAATGAGAGCAGGTAAAGATGTATGATTCTTGGGTAACTGGTATAAATAGAAAAGAAATTCAGTGAGTTAATACAATAAAAGCTTATTTTTTGCTTTATGTCACAGACATGAGTCATTGGGTTGGGGAACATCTATTGGCTCTGCCATCCCCTAGTATGTCAGAATCCTCTGCTGGCTGGGAGACAGAAGCAGAGCATGAAGAATCAATCAAGGGGGTGGTTTAATGAGCTAGGACTGGATGTTTCATAAATCACATTCATCCACATTCCACTAGCCAAACTTAGTCATATGGCCACATATACAAATAGATTAGCTATGCTCAACAGAAAGAAACAGTTTTGGTGGCCATCTAGCTAGTCTGCTCATTGATCCCTAAGTGACCTAAGCCAATTTAATTGACCTAAATAATCTATACCAATTGACCTAGCCGGTTTAGCTTTTCACAGATACTAGGGTTTTCTGCTTTTTTTTAAAAGATAGATGTTAGTAGTAGTCTATAATCATAATAACAAGTGAGGACTACAGGTTTCTATTCCTGTTATTCTTATCTTTGTTTCCCCTGTATTTAGTGTCTTTTATCTATTTTAAGGATTTTATTTATATAAGTAGTTTTTTAAGAATTTGATAATGATGTGTCCTAGTGTTATTTCCTTGTTTTATTTTGTTTGGGGTTTGTTGAGCTTCTCGGATATGTAGGTTTATAGTTTTCATTGAATCCGGACATTTTGGGTTGTTATTCCATCAAATAATTTTTCTTTGCCCCGAGCTCCTGTAATTCTAGGACTACAATTATGTGTACGGTAGAATGCTTGGTATTACTCAATAGTCATGATATATATCTGCTTTTTTCCAATATTTTTTGTCTCTTTCATTTTGGAAATTTTCAATTGTTATGTCTTCTAATTCACTTATCTTATTTCTGCAGTGTCTCAGCTGCTACTAATCTTTTCCAGTTAAATTTTCATTTTAGTTATTAAACTCTGTACCTCTAGAACTCTGTTTGGTTCTTCTAAAACATTTTCTACTTAACTCCTCATTATATTGATGTTTCTCTTTAAACACTTGAAGATAGTTATAATAGCTATTTTAACATCTTTGCCTTCAAATTTCATCATCTCTGTTTGTGCAATTGTTTCTATTGACTGCTTTTTCTCCTAGATGTAGGTCACATTTTCCTGCTTCTTGGAATATCTGGTAGTATTTTACTGGATGTGGAACATTTTGAATCTTGCATTGTTGAATGTCTAGGTTTTGTTGTCTTCTTTAAAGAAAATTGGATTTTGTTTTGACAGATAGTTAATTTAGTTACAGTTAGTTTTATCCATGCACGGCTTGTTTTTAAACTTTGTTTATATGAGTCTAGGGTTGTCTTGATCTTTGAATAATTTAGTCCCATCACTAAAAAATTAACCTTTGGGATCTCAAACATCTCCCATTCTTTTTTTTTTTTTTTTTTTAAAGATTTTATTTATTTATTTGACAGAGAGAGACTGCGAGAGAGGGAACACAAGCAGGAGGAGTGGGAGAGGGAGAAGCAGGCTTCCCGCTGAGCAGGGAGCCCGATGTGGGGCTCGATCCCAGGACCCTGGGATCATGACCTGAGCCGAAGGCAGACGCTTAACGACTGAGCCACCCAGGCACCCAAACATCTCCCATTCTTGAGTGAGCTTTGAAATAATTTAACTCCTAAATCTGCAGTTGCTCTTTTCTAGCCTTTGCAGATTTCTTGGGTTTTCTATCCATGTAGCTCTTTCCTCTCTAGTACTCTGCCCTGCTTCAGTCATTGAACTCTGATTTTTGGCTTCTTGAATAAGCAAACTGCATGTTTTGCTTGGGATGCCCCTTTTTGCTCCAATGCTCAGAATGTCCCCCTGGAAAAAAAGTCAGTCAATTATAGAACTAAATTCATCTGCTTTGATTTTCTCAGAGATCACATTTGTATGTTGCCTGTAGTCCAATGTCTGAAAATTTTTTGATATATATTTGTCTAGTATTCTAGTTGTTTATAATGGGGAGGTAATTAAGTTTCTGTTATTCCATCATGGCCAGAAGTGGACTTCTCAATTCAATCATTGTTGTGCTAATTATCTGAGTATCTTTATCTTTAATATTTGTGTTGACAATTTTTTTAGAAGATAAGATTTCTTTTGTCTCTAAGGGCAGTCAACATTTTTTCTTCAGCTCATGGTCTTGTACATACTAATACTGTATATGAAAGATTTGTCTGTTTAAGTCATTCTTTCTTTTTTTTAAATTTATTTATTATTTTTTAGATTTAATTTAATTTTATTATGTTATGTTAGTCACCATACAATACATCATTAGTTTTTGATGTAGTGATCCACGATTCATTGTTTTCATAGAACACCCAGTGCTCCGTGCAGTACGTGCCCTCCTTAATACCCATCACCGGGTTTCTTATAGATTCTCTTTCCAACATAATCTCAATGTTCTCACTTTTTCCAATTTTAGCCTCTAATCCTATTCCTCCTGCTCATTTTCTGGCTATGAGTTGAAGGCATGGATAATATACTAATTAAAAATATAATAAATATCAATTTTAGACAGTCTTCTCATGGGTGCTCTGGTTACTAGTACTGATAAATGCACACAATTTCAGCTTCTAGAATAGAAGATTTGCTTAATTCACACACTAATCCCAATAGCAGTCATTGTGGCCAATTGATGTTGATGCAATTGTAATCAATCATAAAACAGTTCGATAAAATCAAATCAGATGTGCAGATGATTTTCTTCCTACTTAGTGCTTTTAGATGTTTCTTTGGTCCCTACTTCATAATATACTCTCCTTTAGGATATTTTACTAAATGAACCAGGTTATTGGTGTTTTTTAATTAGTTCATGTGCTAAAATGTTTAACTCTATTTCTTTTTTTAATTGTTATTATGTATGTTTATATATATAATGGGGAAGGTAATTGTTTCCCCCCAAAATAAGAAAGTGGATTATTACATATGTTTTCCTTTAATGGAGTTAATTCTTTGAATTAATCTTTAAGAATTAAAGATTAAGAAATCTTTAGGAATTAAAGATTCAGAGTGGAGCCTGGGTGGCTCAGTCATTAAGTGTCTGCCTTCGGCTCAGGTCATGATCCCAGGGTCCTGGGTTAGAGCCCCCCATCAGGCTCTCTGCTGGGTCCTGGGTTTGAGCCCCACATTGGGCTCTCTGCTAGGCAGGAAGCCTGCTTCTCCCTCTCCCACTCCCCCTGCTTGTGTTCCTGCTTTCACTATCTCTGTCTCTGTCAAATAAATAAAAATATCTTAAAAAAAAAAAGAATTAAAGATTAAGAAATCTTTAATTTCTGTATGCTCTACTTATATTTTGGTGGGCCAGTTGCAGATATGATTTGTTAGATTACATTTATTTCTTTATATTCCACCTACTCCCCAAAAGATTTGAGGGGAATAATATCAGGTATAAGATGATGCCAAATACTGCTTTTTGAAAGCAATGAACTTGTCATTAGCTTCCTTTTCTTTTCTTTTCTTTTTTTTCTTTCTTCTCACAAAGGTACATAAACAAGTAGTATTAATTCTACTGGTATTTACTGAGTACCTACTGTCTGGTAGGAACTGTTTTATATGCTGGAAAGTTAGCCATGAATAAGAATTTTGCTCTCACGGAGCTCACCTTCTATTGTCAGGAGATGGAAAAGGAAACACATGCAAGCAAGTAAACACGTGAACAAGTAAGAAATTAAAGTAGCAATAAAAACCATAATATAAAATAGAGTAGGGAGACGTGTCAATGTAACTTCTTTAGAAGGCAAATACTTGCTGATGAAGTAAAAATTAAGCTGAAATGTGGATGACAAGAAGTTAGGTATGTGAAGTTAAAATGGAGTAAAAACCTCGTGCAAAGGCCGCAAAGCAGGTGTGTTCCAGGAGCAACCATTCCTCTCCCCAGGCCAATAGAGGGCGAGAAAGTATAAAATTTGGTGTGGCTGTGTGGAACATTATGGGACATGTGGTGGAAGCAGAGGCCAGATCATATGAAGCTTTGAAATCTCTCTTCCCAAACACTCTTTTGGACACCTGTGTAATTTAGAAAATATTTTATTTTTAGGATATGTTAGTGTGAAGCTCTGATTTTCATATGCGATATATGGATACCATTTTCTTCTTTATGGCTGCATTTTCTTTGGTTGTTAATCTACATCCAATTTTGAATGTCTTGAGATTCTGTGACCTGATGAACACATTTATGTATCTTTTCCAGTCACTTCTTGGCTCATTTGCACCTGCCAAAAGATGGTGAGCTTTGGACAGCTGTGCACCTTACTGATCCTTACTATCCTAATCACCTTTCACACTGGGTTGAAAGGTTTATGATGAGAGACTGCAGTTCTTAAGCCTAATAATCAGAGTTTGGTTCTTGTACTTTAATGAGTATATAACCAGCCAGTTTGTAGGCATATTGCACATGCCTATTAGCAGTTCTAAGCTTCTAAAGGATTGGGACAGTTTAGCATTAACAACCCTAATATTGCTGCCACAATGGCGAGTATGAAGATGCTTATTACACTGCAGCTGCTGATGAAAAAAGCAGAGATGGTCAAAATCCCAAGTGTAACACCAGCTGTAAATGACTCTATATTAAGAAAGCGTTTTTTTTTTTTTTTTTTTCCCCAGAACAGCTATGAATGGAGAAAGTGGAACACTTTTGTGTCCATCTGTTTGTGGCACAGCTTAGAAAAATATTTTTAAATGATTTGAGAACGAATTTTCGTCTCTTCCACACTGTTTTATTATTTCATAATTTGCCAGCCATTTAGAACACTTTGAATGCAATTGGTTTAGATAGCTCATTTATATTAGTTTTAGAATATTCACATACCATTCCAAAGGGCAGCATCCTATTCCTGCAAGCTTACTTCATAACTCCTGTTGTTAATGCAAAGAAGCAAACTCCCTCACACAGACCCATATGAGCTATTTGCATCATCATGCTCTGAAGTCTGTGGTCATTTTTCTTCCTCTCAGCTGACAAAACAGGTAAGTTTGTATTGATGGTGTGAACAATTAAAGAGATAAGTGAAATTAGAATAGTTGAAAGGCATGTCACCTTCTAGATAAATCCATTAGTGAAGCTTTCATAAAATCCTGTCTATCAACATCAGGCAAGATTGGACAGAAATCCTAAAAATCTCTCATTTTCAGCTGCCAAAAGGTAAATACTGCTTCAAGAAGTTTGATACCTGTGTCAGGAGGGTCTCAGCAGGGTGATCGCTGGACTGGGGCTGGAACTGTGAGTTCACCAAGTTGCTCCATGCTCTGGGCATGTGCCAGGGGTAGGATGTCCCCTGATTGTCCCCACCCATTTGCTTCTGGTTGCAGCATGATACAAGAAGAAACAAACGGAACCATATAGGAACAGGAAGGGAATCTCCCCTCCCCTGTAATACCGTTTTAGGGTTCTCTAAAAAGAAAAAAAAGCTTAACATTGTATTCACTGCAAAGGAGAATTGCTTACATGGTCTAGCACCATTGTCACAAATCAGATAGTGAAGGATATATTTGGATCTGAGAGGCAATAAATTGATAACTGCCCCAAAGATAAGTAGAAGATAAACTGGCAAAGGAAAATGATAATCTCAATTTCTCTTTGACTAAGAGAAATATGTAGATGTCTATAAACGTCACTATTTGTATCTTCTGTTTTCCCAACTAATACAACAATTTAATTCCAATTTAATTGGAATTTGATCCTGAGGCAGTAATGCTGTGTGAAAATTTCCATTGACTTTGGCCCTTACTTTTCTTCATTCTGCTCCCCCCGACCTGCATATGTGTATGCACGTATATACACATAACTGAATTCTACTCCCAGTTCTGCCAGTTATTAGGTTCGTAATTCTCTAAAACTTCATCTGCCTATTTGTAAAGTAGGAATTAAAATATGTCTTCGTAGTCATGTAAGGATTATAAAATACTGTGTGAAAGTTCAGCTCATCTTAGACACTAAGTAAATGTTTATCAAATTCAAATCCTTTGTAATTTCTAACTCAAAAACTATTGCAACAATAGTATATAAATGAAAAGGATTAGGTGGTTTTTAGCTTCTGTACTTGGAGGAAACCACAGAAAATCCCGAGTTATCTCGAGGAAATATTAGGAATATACCTATGGCTTGAAATTAAATTGTTTTAGGTTTTGCAAACTGTTTGAAATCACAAACTCATATTCTAAAAGCTTCATACTTCTGTGACAAGACAACAATTATTAATTGCTATTCTATATACATAGATGTTTGGAAGTTATAATTGTAGAGTTGATCAGTTAGTCAATCAATGTAGTTTTTTTAAACTGGTTTCTCCCTTCTGCTGAGAAATTAACTCTCTCATTCCGTATGTACTCCTAAATAATGTCCCCCGCACCACCCACCCCCCCGACCACAACACACATGGATTTATTCTAGTGAGCAGAAAATATTTTTGGTTGAAATGTGAATGAAGTTTTTTCCCTTTCAAATTCTGGCATCAGTCATATCCTCTGTCCTTTTACTCTTTACAATTCTTGGTGCTTCCGAATGATGTGTACCATTTTATGGTAAATGAATCCTGCCTTTTCTTCTACATGGAATGCCTTTGAATTGTATTCATCCATCAAGGCTTCACTGATAATATAAGCCGGAAGTGATCTTAGTCCTTTGACCTCTCCCTCACGCCACAGAATGTGGTCAGCCCACACCTTCCACAATGTTTTTCCTCATGCTGTAGGCCTCTGTATATTTACCTGTGTCCATTTCAATGCTCTTGAGTGACAGGATCAATATCTCCTTTGTGTATTACACGATGTATTATGGTATACAATAGTTGGTACCCAATAATAATTGATTATGATAATAATGGTCTTAGATAAGGTAAATGATTTCAAACTGATTATAATAATAATATAACTGTATTTAAAAATATAATTTCTAAATAATTAATATATTCAGAGGGCTCAAAATTCAAAAAGCATGAGGAGCTATACGATGACATCTCTCCCTTCTCTTCCTTCCACTCAATTCCTCTTCAGATAGCTAATAGATGTTGTTAATTTCTTAGCTATTCTTGCAGAGAAATTTTATGTATATATAAGTTAAAACACATATATAATTACTCTGTTTTTTAAAGGTATTCATCACTTTGCTTTTTCACCTTAACATACCTTAGGATACCTTCCCACACATAACATACAATTATAACTAATGTTTATTTAGTATTTACTAGGTACTAGATTTTGTTTTCAGTGTTTCATATGTATTAAATTATTTAGTCATAACAATTACCCTAAAAGGTAAATACTATTATTGTCCCTCTTTCGTTAAAGAAGAAGCTGAGGCATCAAGAAATTAAGTCAACTGCCCAAGATCACATGGTTAGTAAGTAGCATGACTCATACTTGGAATACTGACAGTCTGGCTCTGGGGTTCATGTTTTTATCCATTATGGTCACTGACATTTGTAGAACTTCCTCATTCTCATTTGCAAAAGAAAACAAATTTCAGATCCTTAACAGCTGCCTTTTTTAATGCTCGCTGTATGTTAGGCCCAGGTCCAGTCATGTTGCATGACTGCAAGAGGCACGATTCATGTGGAATTCTCTATGAATGAATCACCCCTGGAGTTGTGTGATGTGGTTACCCTAGAAGGCACCTTTCAATAACTCATGGAGAAAATGAGGTTTAGATTGGTAATTTGCCCAAGATTACATATGGTATTAATAAACGTAGAATTGGGAATTGAACACTCATCTACTTGATACCAAAACTCATCCTCTAAACCACCACAGTTAAACTGCTTCAGTTGCTTTTAGACTTCAAATCTTCAGCAAAGTGAAAATGTATCTTTTAGGTTGTAGGTGATATTGTAGGAAAAATAGTGGTACCACCTTTGTTGAATTTCCTTTAGGATAATCCTGAAGATTTTTACTCCTTCCTCAAACTTGCTTCACCTATTGCATTCCTATATTTCAATCATAAGGAGAGTTAAAAGAAGAGTTCGTTTCAGAAAGATAAATGTTTAGCTTAAGATATGGATTCTAGCTGATTCAGTCAATTTGTTTTTCAGACCACACTTCATATTCAAAAAGAAAGTGCGAGAGATATGACAAACTTCACTCAGAATTTTAAAAAAAATTTCTTATCTTTTCTCCTTCCTTCCTTCCTTCCCTCCTTCCTACCTACCTACCTTCCTACTTTCTTATCTTCCTACCTTCCTTCCCCTCCTCTTTATTTTTTTCTAGTCTGGTTCTGTTCTGAGAACACTTGCCCTGTTTGGGGTTAACTTTTCTTTGGATTACATTTGAGTGACTCACAATTCTGGAAATTGATGAAAATTTGCAAAGTGCCTGAGCAGCCTTTTAAACTTCTCTTTCAACCTTTAAAAAGGATTACTCTTCTGGGGGAAAATGAGCAGATGGTGCCTAAAGCAGTTGGCCAAATTTCTATAACAATGCTATGACTTGACTCTGTCATTGGCTGGAGCATCTGTCAGAAGAAAGAGTTATGACTCCTGTGCTTCTCTCCTTTGACAATTAATCACACCTCTCCTCCATTTCTCACTGTTCAGTATATTGTCTTTTTCAAAATCTGGTGCCAGAAGATTTCAGTGACTCTGACATAATTCAAAAAAGATACTACAACAATAGCATTATTGGGAATCCTATGAGACAAAGAGAGACTTCACTAGGAAGGAGGCTGACATTTTTTCAGTTATTTCGGACAAGAAGACTATATAGGGTCAGTCACCTATTCTCAAGGGAATTATGATCTTTGATGATATCTTAGTAAAAAACAAAAACAAAACTAATATGCTATGGAAACTCCACAACCTCATGCTTCTCCATCTTTCTGACTTATTTCTAGTCGACCTATGTTCAAATATGTACATGGTGAAGAAAATCTGTCATTTCATCTTGCCATGTGACATTATTACCACATGCGATGCTTGTGTCAGAGACCAAATGCAATGGTATTTGTAATATTGCCTGGATTAATTAAGACAGTGACTGTAAATGCCCATGACTATGCTTTGGCCAAAGTTAGAGAAGAAAGGACAGGAGAACATGTACTAAATTGGAGCAGTCATAGTCATAACACTAAAACCACTGGTCATAAGTGTGTACATAGTCTGTTGAAATAGAATATTGACTCTTCAAGAATAGAATGAATAACTCCATTTCACAGGTAAAAACCAGTTTATGTTTTGTATCCTAGGCATCCAACAGTTACTGTGGCTTTCCAGATACAATCTCAGTGGCCCCAAGATCTTTAGCCAAAGTCATAAAATTTTTAATGTTTCTATTTGGCGCTGGTCCACTGCAACTGAGGCTAAGCCAATGGACTCTCCCTCCTACATCAGAATGAGAAACTCATGTGCTGGCTCAGGGGATGAAGTAAGGCAGAGGATGACTCAGTTTTATTTTTCTTCTTCTTTTTGCCAAATCCTGTTTTTTGTTTTGTTTTATTTTTTTTGTTGTTGTTGTTGTTTGTTTTTTTGAGAGGCATCTGATTTTCTTGAGCTGACTTTAGAATAGGGAGGATATTTATGGGAAAAAGGAAACAAGAACAGGGACTGTCCATGGAAGACTAATCTCCATGGTCTGCTAGAAAGCAAATAGACCTGTTTCTTACTTCTTTGTTCCTCAAAGACTTTGTCATATGATATGGAACTGTATCCTCTCCTCCACAAACAGTGGAGGCTCTAGTTTTCTATATAAAAGGGCTGAGGGTCACAAACAGGTTGGATTTATTGGAAGTCAGACTCTAGAGAATTTGATTTGAAGCTGAATTTGTTAACTGTGATTAATTTAGATTATATATTACAGATAAATATAGCAAAAATTCTAATAGCTTTCATTCAGTTTAAGATTAAGAACATAATGATTTTTATATCAAATTATATTGTTAATGGTATTAATATTATAATCATTGTTTTATTTAAAATGGCTTTCAGGGATAAAGGATCTAGCAGTGCTAAAACTTCTCAAGTTACCTTTTGGTTCTAACTCTGTTTATGAGATCTTCCATGTTGTTTCTACTTCTACCCTCATAGATGTCACCTCCTCCTCTGTTCTTCCCCTGTACTTTCCCTGCTTTTCTGTTGTACCTCTCATCATATGGAGTTGTAGTTATTTGTTCATATCTTCCATTAGATCATTTGTTCTTCAAGAACAAAAATATTGCCCTGTTTATTTTCATAACCATGGCACTATGTTGAACATCAATGCTGATGAGTCAGATGTGGAAAATGAATAAACAATTTCATCAGTCTCTTGGATGACAGTGTCCAAAGCTCTGCTTACTGAAATCGATGACAAAGAAAGAAAGAAAGAAAGAAAGAAAGAAAGAAAGAAAAAAAGAAAGAAAGAAAGAAAGAAAAACTAGCCTCTGAAAGGTTTCAGAAATGGCCCGAAGGACAAATGGCAAATGAAGAAACATCTATTCAAGGAAATCTATAAAAATTTAGTAAGAAAGGTAAGAGTATGTGATATTTGAACCAAAAGTGCTTCCTCCTTTCCTCTTTCCCGGCTCTGAAAGGTGGAAAAACTGATCCAGACCACTGCAGCCAAAACCACAGGACCCCTTCTTGGCCAGCTCCTTTGTCAGAGGGCTTTTTTCCATGGAGGAACAGGTCTTCAGTGCTTCTCCTCCTGCCCCCAGCTACCTGTTGCTGAGGCTAAGCTCCAGGAGATTCCTGATGGGACTCCCTTCTTCCATCTAGCCCCCATTTGTAGAATGGGGGCTCTACTTTGGTTTGGAGCCCTGAGAATACTGTGGTACTGACTTACTTGCCCTAAGTTGTGAGGTAGAGTCTCCACGCCAGGAGGGACAAACTGAGAGAGCCTCAGTGGCTTCCGCCTACACTGAGTGTTGAGCTTCCAGAGGGGGTAGTCATGCAGAGAGAGGCTTGCCATTTACCCCAACCCCAGTTCTAGAGCCCTGCTTTGCAAATTTTTGCCTCAAAAGAGAAGCAGACTGTAAAACAGAGAGCCCCTCATCACTTCCCGAAGGAATTAACTTCATTTGTATGAAGAAATTCAAATCTCAGACTCTCTCATGAACAGTGGAGGTTGTGGTGAAAGGCAATTGAGAGGAGATTTGTGGATTTCATGAAGATGCAGCCTAGACTGTAAATTAGACTCTCACCACCCTCAGCTCCACAGCCCCTGCCAAGACAGTTTTCCTGAAGGGAGAATCAGGCCATAAAACAGATAGTTCCTAATCTCTTCTCAAAGGAACTGACTTCATTTGCAGCAGTTTAATGGAGAAGTTTAAGCTGAAGAGCACTCTAAAGAACACTGGAGATTGGTAAAAGGCAATTGGGAGGAGATTCTTGAATATAATGAAGATATAACCTAGACTGTTGGCTGCCAAGTTTGTAAGAGAGAACTAGAGAATAAGATAGCTGGGAGAAGCTTTCCTGGGGTTATAGCAAATATCAGACACTGACCACAGAATCCATTTATTCTGAGGAGCCACCATTTGATTGGATTAGTTCTGGAGTTTAACGGCTGGGTGTGGTCACTGAAAGAGAGGATGAGAACCTTATACATACTACTGTCATCCTAGGGTAGCTGTGGGTATGCCTAAAGCTTTGCCTTCCTGAAGAGCAACAACAGAGCCTTAAGATTGTGTGTGGAGGGGTGTGCATAGGGAATAGACTATGCTAAAATTATCCAGCCTTTCACTAAACAAATTTTTAAAAATGGCAATAAAATGCCCTGGGAGGGGAATAACCAGTACCCAGAGTTTTTACAGTATCATCTAAAATTTCAGTTTCCCCCAAATTGTAAGACATGCAAAGGAACTAGAAACAAGCAAACCTCAAGACAGCAGAAACTGTGAGAGTGACCAGATATCAGATTTAACATACACTTTTTGGCTCTACAATTTCCATTTGTTTTGTTGTTGTTGTTGTTGTCATTATTTTTATCTTCTTATTGACAGCCTTTATTTGATGGAACATTGTCATTATACCTTCCTTTACTTCTTCAATCATGCTTTCTTTTGGTTTTTTGAACACTTGTGGTGGCTCTTTTGAAGACTTTTGTGTGAAATCCGGTATTTTTGGTGTGTTAAGCATTCTTCTCAAATAAAGAACCAAGAGGAAGGAGGTGACCCGGAGGACTCATAGGCATGCTGGTATTCTGTTACTTTTTAACTATGAGCCTACTTTATAATCCAGTTTTGTACCTCTATGGAGCTAAAGACTACAATTCTATTACAATTTCCGGGGCCAAATTCTCTCAAAGATACTTTTATATTCTGTCACGTTGTTGAGGCTTTTCTGCCAACCTCTCTTCTTGACCACCACATAGGCTACAAAATTCTGACTTTTCTCATCACATGAATTAAATATGAGACTTCACTGAATATATTTTATAAAGTGCCAACAAAGCATGATTTTTTTTTTCAGATATATTGGATGTCATCCCTAGAAAATCCAAGTTTAGTTACTCCAAATGAAATACAGATGGAGATTTCTATAGAATATCTTTAAAGATGAGATTTATCTTACTTATAGATATTAGGCTATAATAGTAAAGTTAGAACTAATTATATTTATTAAGTAACTTCCAAGTAGATGATGATATTTTTATCTGACTTAAGAGAAATATATAATTTACATATGTATGTATATATCTCAGAATGCTCTTCTAAGAAAATACTTATTTGATTTCTCATATTTAATAGTAAAATAATTTTTAGGTATATGTGAAAGAGAGTAGCAAGTTATGAAAGAAAAACATGTATGGTTACTTGATTTGTTTAGATTACCAGGATGTTCTATTATGTTATTTCCCAGTTTGTATTTGGACTGTTCTTTATAAAAAAATTCATCCCTATCAAATTAATGTCTTTGAGTCTCTTAAATAAATACATTTTTATTAGAAAGTATCAGTGCACATTTTTAAAATATGGCTGCACAGAGAAACAAAAATTCAGATTCGCACGTTAACAAAGTCTTTTACAAAACCTGCCAGAATTGTTCAGAGTGTTCATAATCATAATTGCCTTCTCATAGGCATTTTTTTATGTCAGGTTAATTGAGTATTAAAATATTTAATATTAAGAAAATACAAACTTACTAATACTTGGACAAAGGATATGAACAGTAAAAGTCAGCATCTTTAGGTACATATTCAATGGCTTTTAACAAACGTCACAATCATATAACCACTACTAAAAACAAGATTGGGTGTACTTTAATCTCTCTGAAAGGTTTACTAATACTCATTTGTATTTAGTCCTTTCACCCCACAACCATCCCCCTCACCCCCCAGCAACTACTGATCCAATTTCTGGTTCTGTATTTTTTTTCTTTTTCAAGAATGTCATATGAACGGAAGCCTACTGTATGTAGCATTTTTGTGTCTGGATTCTCTCACTCAGTTTCTTTCACTTTTAAGGTCCATCTATGTGGTTGCATGCATGAGTAGTTCATTCCTTCTTCCTGCCAAGTACTATTCCATCGTATAGGTACACCTCAGGTTTATTCAGCCATTCACCAGTTGCTGGGTTGTTTTCAGTTTTGGTAATTGTAAATAAAGCTGCTGTGAACATTTATATACTGACCTTTGTGTGGACATATGTTTTCATTTATCTTGGATAAATGGAAAGATGTGAGATTGCTAGATGATAACGTGAAGAATTCTCACAGCTCAACACTAACAAAACCAACAACAAACCCAATAAACTTTGGGCAAAAGATTTGAATGGACACTTCAGTGGAGAAGACATAAACCAGTCAAATAAGCACATTAGAAAATGCTCAATGTCATTAGTCATTAAAGAAAGGCAAATTGAAACTACAGTGAGATACCATTGTATAGCCACTAGAGTGGATAAAATAGTGGCCCAGTGCTAATAAGAATATGGAACAACTAACTGAACTTTCATATTTTATTGGAGGGGGTGCAAAATGGTATAGTTATTTTGGAAAAATATTTTGGCAGTTTCTTATAAAATTAAACATCGATGCTCCTAATTTTCCTACAACCAATTTAAGCAAATGGCTCCACCTAGTGTGTATATGGAAGGAAACACTTATAAAATCTACATTTGATTGGAAGAATTACAGCATGGCAATTTTGACCCTATTTTTTATTTAGACAATCTTATTATTTTGAATCTTATTTCTTTGTGGGTAGTTTATGAGCTCAAGGTAAGAAAATTCTGAAAAATAATCAGATGTATAAAATAAAATCTTTTGGCATACTATTTTCTTCTTACACATAACGTGAAATTTACCATTTTCACTCTTTGTAAGTATACAGTTAACTTGCACTAAGTACATTCACATTGTTCTACAACCATCATCACTTTCCATCTCCAGAACTCTTCTTCATTCCAAACTGAAACCTGCACACATTAAACATTAACTCCCCACCTCCTCCTCTCTGCAACCCCTGGCTACCTCTATTCTACTTTCTATTTCCATAATTTGAAAAGTGACATTTTATTATTTTTCTGGATTGATTGAGATGTATTGACATATAATCTTGTGTAGGTTTAAGGTGTACAATGTGTTGACTTGATACACCTTTATAGTGTGAAAGGATTACCATATTAACATTAGCTAATGTCTCCATCATGTCTACAGTTACCATTTCTTTTTTGTGCCACCTACTATTAAAAGAAGAAAGGGGGTGGGAAGTGCTATATAATCTTGGGTAAATTCCAGACACTGTATAATAAAAAACATTGTTTTCTCAAAGGTAAAATGATAAGTTGGAATAGAATGCTGAGAAGGCAAGAAAGTCTTAGGCTTCTAAATAGAAACTTTTGTTTTCATTTTGTATATTAGTAATATACAAATGAATATATAAAGTGAACATATGGGGAAATGGTTATGTAGTGCTCTGATTTTACTAGTTTATTTATTTATGCTTCAAATTTTAATTCAGCATTTAACATGTGCCAGGTACAATATGAAGCCCAACAGATGCAAAGATGAATATGAGGCATAGTTCCTATCTTCTAGGAGTTCACATATGTTCTGGGAATGACAGTAAGAGTATATAAAAATAAAAACAACAAATAAAAAGCATGAAAGAAGAAATTGCATTGTACAAACAGTGGTGCATTTGTAGCTACATTGATCCTCAAAAATTAATTACCTGGTAGAAATTTATTTACATAAAATTTGTGTTTCAACTCAAATGTGTAATTACAGGAGAACCCTATGTAAATTTAGAAGAGGGATAAAATTTCCCTTTACACATTATAATAAAGATCCTTAAATTACTTTGAAAACTCAGTATTTTCAATTAACTTAGTAGAACGAGTTTGAATACAAACATTTACTACAGTATGCAAGACACTATGTACTTTTAGTACTTACTGTAAGAAGCTGAATGCAGTTTGAGGGTAAAAAAAATATGTTTTTTAAAAAATTGTAACAAAAGGCTTTAAATTATTCTAAATAGCAATGTTAAGAACTAGAAATACAGCTTATTTTAATGTACTTCTTTAATTCATTTAACAAAAAGCTCTTTGATTCAATGAACAGAGAATATTTTCTTAAATGGACAGATACACTCAATTATACATATAAGGCCAAAACATTTGGGTAGTAGCAAATATCAGGGAGTTTGTTCATTTAGGACCATGTCATCGTTTTTCTTCTATGTGTTATGAAAAGTACAATTTTAGAAGGTGTCTTTGAAGAATCAAAGCATTTTTTATTCTATTCACCAGAAGATTTGAAAAAATATTCAATAGGTTTTATAAATGAGATTACATACTTTCCAGAAGGAATATGCACAAAATTCCTGCATATAAATACTGGATTTGAGAGAGAAAATCATTATGAGTCTTTGGAAAGCCATTCTTGGGTCTGGACATGCTCTTATCAGTCACCAGCTGTTCTACTGTTTTTCTAAGACTTGCTGCAACCAGGAACTGTTTTTATGCTTAATTTAGAATGGTCATCCCAAATGGTTGGAAAGCTTCAGGTTTCTCATGTCTCCTAGCAGCGTGGTTCCCTAAAGAGCAGTACCAGCCAAGATCATGATGTCATTCCCACTGTGGTCTAAATGTGAGACTAAATTGTTTCTCATCTTGTTTAACATATCTTGTTTAAACTATTGAATATTGCTTATGCTTCATTTACAGAACCATATCAAATATCTAGAGCATATTAAGAAATGTAACTTTAATTTTTGGAATATTTCTTTTCTACATTATGTCAGTTTACATAAAAACTACTTAGTGCAGTTTTGATTCAACTCTTAAAATAGCTAAATATAAAGATTCAATTTTAAGCTTTTAGAGAATAATTTCTATAACCTATTAACAGAAGAAATTTTCCATTAAACATACATTAAGCATGGTTAGCTATAAATTATAGGAGATTTTAACCATAAACCTTTACCCTATTTATTTAATAAGTTTGTGTCCATTTTGTGGTAAAAAAATCCATATAAAAACAATAAATGGCTTCTAGTAGACTAGAACCATGGTTCCTGTGTGGCTACCCTGGTGATCTCTGCTCTTAGGAACTGTGGCTTAATCACAATGATACCCTGTTTCAGCTCTTCTGATGGAAAGGAATTTGTAGCCTAGTCAATCTGTGTCTTACCAATTTCTTCACTCAAAGGAACTCAATGTACATTTCATTATAACACCCTTACAACATTCTGATAATGAAAGAGGCAAAACTTGCTTTCCACAGCTTAAAAATGAAGAAACTGATGTATGTTGAAGTTAAGTGGTTTAACGAAAGTCATTCAGAGGTTCAGGTCTGACTCCCCTACTTCCACTTCCTTTAACTCACTCAAACCACGTTCTTGACACAACACAGAACCATAGCAGTCCCCGTTCTGCTTCCTTAGCTCCAGAGTTTCTGATGATTTAAATTCTACAAATCAATGTGCAAATAAAGATGATGCTGTTGAAGAGATTGAGTTTTCTGCACATGTTTTATAGTGCAGAGTTTTGGAGGTAATCAGCATGTTCCTAAAGTTTTATGTTTAAATTTATCTTGCTAAATATGACTTTTCCTTTTATTTACATCTGCTTGGTCATCAGAATCATCATCTGCTTTTTCCTGCCAGTGACAGAGGAAGGGCATCAGCCTCAGTGGGTTGAATAGGATAATTTTTATCCAAAGAAACGTTCTTAATTGCACAGATTTGTGTAATAGGGGCAGAAACAGATAAAGAAGTTCTTGGACAGTTGGTAAACTCTTTGTGGTTGAAGCAAATAACCTAAACTCTGATTGGTAGCTGACAGAGACTGGAATTTTTCTGTATTGATAGGAAGAAAGCGGCTCAGCTGTCATGATCCAGTTAGGTAGGGCTCTCCAGAAGAGGGCGCTGTGTTTCAAACCTAGAACAAAAGATAAAGGGAACCCAGATCTCTACCAAGAACAGGACAAAGTCAGTTCTCTAACTTTTCAAGACTGAGGCTTTTTTTTTTTTTTTTGAGGAAAGATTGGAAATTAACACAGAGTTATAAATTATACAGCTATAATTTACTTCAAATTTATTAAAGAAATAGGTTGTAAAATTTTGAGATATGAAGATTTCTTGCTATAAATATCACTTTCTTTTTGTTTCCAAAAGTCACACATGAAAGTGCTAAAAAACATTTAGAGAGTCTACACCAGGCGGACTAGGCAATAAGGCTGTGCAGCACTTCCTCAAGCACTATCTGGGTGTAAGCTCATCGTGAATGGAACTGTTTGATGAGCAGTTCCTATTACACTTGACACATACGTAGTCATTTTATGGGGCTCCTGGTCTCCTTACTTTCAGTAATTTCTCTCTCATTTTTAATGATGTGATTATAATGAATAATTAATGATTACTATTTTGAAACTATTTAAATATTATAAATATGACACTGTAATTAAATTTGGTCTATTATATTCTGGAACTTAAAATAAGTTTTGATGTCTTTTCCTCACTAATATTTGGAACAGGTCTTGTTACTGGCCAGGCAGTGTTTGATGCACCATGAAGTCTTTGTGCCAATATTGAACAAGCATTTATGCGGAACCAACCATTTTAGCCATTGTCCTAGGAACACCGGTAAAGTGCTAAGATTATAAAACAATTCAGACAACTTTGTACATATAGTTCTGATTTGATTATTTTTAAGCAAAATTGTTAATCAGTTCAGCTGAACAAGCAATTAGTTCAACCTTACAATTGGGAAACCTCTCTTTTAAAAATAAACTAACTGTTTGGCTGACTGAAGTGACAGGCTATTTTCAGGAAAGTAGCTAAATTGTGTCTTGGATGTAAGTACAACATCAGTTGTCAAAACTCTAATTCTCATCCATTCCATTGAATCAGATTTATGGAGCCAGAGACAGTTTTTTCTTTTCCTTTACGTTATTTCTTTCTATCACCTATTGCTTTTCTTTTCTATATGGATCATGCATTTTAGTTTTCCAGTGGCCTAGCAGCTCTTATCTGTGCAGAGGATGCAGGTTCTAAGTGGTGAGTGCCATACTAAAAAATACAGTGACAAACGGAAGAGATGGAAGTCATATTATATTATACTTTCAGAAACATCTAGGTAAAATTCTTCAAGCTGAATTTTAACTTAAGGGGGTCTTAAAAGTATACATTTGTTGTGGTTTTAGTTTTGCTTTCTTTTGTGATGTTCTAGGCAGTCTTTTCTCGTTTTTTTCCCTAGTTGATATCATCAACTGATGATACCGTGATAGCTATTTGTTGGCCAAATTGAAGAGGTCATTGAGGTCGTAAGGCTTCATGTGTGTATCTTATGTCAACTTCCTACAGGTCTTCTTAGTTCCTGTTCTATAGAGTTGTGCTTTGAAAAAACAAAACAGCAAAACATACACAACAATAGCCTCATCAAAAGTTACTCCCTTGAGGCACAATTTGCAGTGTAATGAAAATCACGAAATGCAAGAGGACTTGGTAAAATCTCATATTATTCTCTTCTGAGTCCTGATGAGGAACATTAACCCTTCCATAAATTAACTTTGCGTGCATCAGCATTCCTGTGGCAGGTTAAAGAAGAGCTATGTTAATCTTTAAGTTCCATAGTTTGCCCAAATAATTTGTTACAAGGTACAATATTATTTGGTTTAGGGCATAATATGTAGACTATCTAAAATAACGCATATTGGCCATTCAGTAAACATTCTTAATGATCTTGTTTTGAAAATAAAAGCTGGGCAGCCCCTGTTGGCCTGTTGTTTTCCTTGCCCTGGAGATACAGCCTGGCAGACTCCGTGCAGTTAATCAGGAGTTTTGCTTAGCCCATTGTCCTATCTTCTGGGAGATAATTCACACCCCGTCTCTCCACAGTGCTTACCCATGCGGTAAGGCATACCAACTACAATCAGGTAGGGAGGTTTAACTGTGTCAGATCTGGTTGTGAACATTTGTTCCCACCAGAGAGCCCAAGACGGGCAACCAGCCAGTAAGTCTGTCTTCATCCTTCCTCAGATTGGGCTTCAGGGAGCTTAAATCCTCCCCTGCCAGTGACCTAGACCCACTGATTCCCGCCTCCTCTTCCCTGCTTGGTATAATGTAGTTCTGCCCAACCTGGTTTAAGGATTACATGGAGATGAAGGGGCCCAGATAAAGGACTGGAAGTTATACTTGGAAGGAGACAAGCAGAAGAAGAAAGTTGTCAATGATTCGGTATTTATTCCACATCGTGAAGATCTGGGTAGAAAAACAGAAAAATCTAATGATGGAGAAGTTGTAACAGAGAATTCAGTGCAACAAAAACAAATAGTAAGGTAGCAACTGATTACTTTATACAGAACAAAACAAGGCACACGAGGGACGAAATTAAGAATAATAGCAAACTAGTTAGACATTAAGGATAATATATATTTTTTCTTTATAATTTACAATAGTATGGATGTAAAACTTTTCCAACATAGTTACCCCACAATGTTAGTAGCACATGTATTCTAAAAATACTCAAGTATAAAAAGAAGTGGAATTTACAGGTTAAGCTCAAATATAATTAAGGGTTTTGCTAGAGAATTGGTATCCATACTGTGTTTAAGGATACAAAGCTCTATTAGTCATGAATCACTAAGTTGTAACTGTTAAAAACACACATCAAACTAGTTAAAGAAAACAAAAACAACAAGATTCATTGGCACATATTATTGGCATTGAAGAGATATGTTTCAGCTATTAGAGGTTAAAATAATCATCAGAATTCTGTCTTTTTTTTAAGATTTTATTTATTTATTTGACAGAGAGAGAGAGAGACAGCGAAAGAGGGAACACTGTCTTCATTCCTCTTTCTACTTGTGCATTGGTTTTATTCTAGAGATAGGCTTTTTTCTTATGGCACGGGAGAAGATTGCTGCGAGCTCAAATTTACCTCCAGCCAGATAGAATCTCAGTGGGAAAGTCTTAATATCTCCAGATCAGTGTCAGTGAAGATTCTTACTCCTCCTGCTCGAGTCAGGTGAAATGCCCGTGGCCAGCCTCGGTCACATGGCCACCCTGAAATAAGGAAGGAGGCTGTAAAACAGTCCGAACCAGAACACAGGGGCAAAAACTTGGTGCTGTTACCATAGAAGGGAGAAGAAATACTAGGCAGGCAAAGCAATAAAATTTCCTATCATAGCGATATTTTTAATTGGGTGTGATGGAAAAGTTAATTTATGAACATTGTTTCTTATGTATTTATTTTTTATTTTTTTAGTGAGGCCACTTTACTGGCAAAACACCATAGAAAATGTGTTTTATAATTATAGGTAAAATGGAAAGAGGGTATAGCTTGCTTGTTAATGATCTTCATGTTCAATCTTCTTTACAAATTTTGAGTAGTTAGGGGTGCCTGGGTGGCTCAGTCAGTTGAGTGTCTGACTCTTGATTTTGGCTCAGGTGATGATCTAAGGGCTGTGCATAGGGCTCCCTGGGTGTGGAGCCTGCTTAAGATTCTTTCTCTCCCTCTCCCTCTGTCCCTCCCCTCCACCTCCCCCCTTCCCTGACCTGCCCCATTCTCTATCTCTCTCTCAAAACAAAACAAAACAAAAAAACAGATTTTGAGTAGTTAAAAAATAAAAACTATCTGAATGTAAGTAATTACATTTGCAAATCTTATAGGCAAATGGCATTGAAGGAAAAGTATGCTAATTTCAGTGAACTGACTTGAGTGGCAGAAACATATAAATAAAGTTGTCATAACAGAAGTTTATTGATTCTGGTTTCGGTTACAGCATACTCATGTTCAACATACAAAGCAATATGCTGTCATGCTAGCGGTCAGGGTGCATAAAATGAAGGTAAGTCCCAGAGCAGCAATTCGCCTTTAAAATTTATATCTGGCTAACTTAAAGCAATAATTATTAAAAACAGATTTTTAAACCTGTGCTTCTATCTGTATATAGAGATTTGACATATCTTTGAGGTATAGATGTTCTAACCTTTAATTATGTAATATTTAAGAAACAATTGATTAAACCTTTTCAGAGAAGATTTTATACCTCGGTCATATACAACATGTCATATACAACATGTGATGTTACCAGCTCATTTATTTGATATTCTCAGTAGCTGTTCCTAATCCTCAACTGTTGAAAAAGGTGATTTCCAGCAGTGTTATCTAGAAGTTAACAATTTTAAGAAATTCAGGGCCATCTTTGCACAAAGTTTGCTGATATTAAAAAACATACACTTAGTGAACTGGAGGGAAATAAATACTAAGATTCACCTGAGATTTTAAAAATAATAGTTAAAAAATGTAACTTTTTCTGAAAGTCTAGGAAGAACATTCTTGCTCCCCTGGATAACTAATTCTAATCTGAAAACTAATTTGTGAGTTAAGAGAAAAAGTGAAGTTACCACCTGTCACCATACAAAATTATGACAGGCATTGTGCAATGTATAGAATTGTTGAATCACTGTGTCATATACCTGAAACTAACATAACATTGTCTGCCAACTATAATTCAATTAAAAAAAAGAGAGAGAAAGTGACAGAAAGGAAAGCTGGCTTTCTTTTTACTCTCTTCAGTCCATGAAAAAAAAAATTAAGTGAAAACTGACAGCTGCATAACCTCATATTTTGTTTCTCTTTTGATGTGGATTTAAAGAAACCATCTAGAATTTCACATTTATAATAAATACTAGTTCTTTTACAGTCTATATATTTCTTCATGAAGAAACTCTTCAGAATACATAAATGTGCTTTTGTAGTCACATGGATCTTTAAAATTATTTTATTTTGGTGATGCTTCTAGATCCATCTAACTTAAATAAATTTCTTAAATATTCATGATTAATCTATTGAACTAGAAATTATTTTCTCCCAATAACTTCGTGAGATCTTATCAGATTACTCTGGTTCCTTGGTAGCTACAAAAAAAGGAAAATGAAAATTTAAAAAAAAAGTATGTTCCATATACTCTTCAATGATAACACTGATAATGTAGTAAAATCTATTTTAAGATTATATAAAATATATATAATTAGATTGTTTATTAACTCACTGACATAAGTCTTTCTTTTTCTTTTTTTTAAGATTTTATTTATTTATTTGTCAGAGAGAGAGAGCACAAGCACGGGGAGTGGGAGAGGGAGAAGCAGGATCCCCGCTGAGCAGGGAGCCCGATGCGGGACTCGATCCCAGGACCCTGGGATCATGACCTGAGCCCAAGGCAGATGCTTAACTAACTGAGCCACCCAGGCGTCCCTGAAATGAGTCTAATCAATAAATTAAATTATCAGGTTACGTGACTATTGTATTCAACAAATATTTATTGGGCTCTGATTTTGTGGTAGGTGCTATTGATGTGCTGGGATCACAGTCATGAGAATCTGTTGTTGTGGATTTTACTTTTCCAGATGACAGATAAATGGGTAAATAAGATACTTTCAAATGATGATAAGTGCTATATAGACGATCAAACTGAGTAATGGGATAGTGCGCTCATGTTTGAACCTCAAATCCTAAACTTAGGAAATGAGATGACTTTAGATTGGATAGTTATTCAGGAAAGGCCTTTCCGAAGCATTAACACCATCAGGAATCACATAATTTACTCTTTCATTAGTATTTTGGAAAGTATAATGTCTATATCCAAAGAGGAGATCAGAAATGTAGTTAAGATTTACCATTGAAAAATCAGCAGGCCTCGATGAGGTGGTGATAAGGCTCAGTTCTGTTTATAGCGAAAAATGGCCCTGCCGACAGCTAGTTTGTGACAGTAGAACCGAGAACTGAAACAGAAACCACAGCTTCTTGAAGGCTACTGCACCGTGCCTTGCAAAACAGATAACTTTTGCTTATAAGTAGGCCATGATGTCCATTATAGATACAACACCAGTTTTTTCAGACCCATATATTTCAAGGTAAGGCCTCAAACTGATCCAGTAGTAACTCCTCAGGGATTCTCTAAAGAGGAGACCGCTGACTGCTTTAGTAGTTCCTAGTTTACGACTTGACCAATCCTGCTTACCCCATCCTATTTCTGACGCCAGTCTCCCAAACCCTGTAGAATTCTTTCCCAACTCCCTCCTTTTGATAGATCCATTTCTGCATGGTATGCAGTCTTCCTTGCTGTAGTGACAATAAACCGACCTGTGCTGAATACAGGTGATTTTTGACTGTTGGGTTTTGACAAAAGGTAATTCCTATATTATTTAAACTATCCCAGATCATATACCATCTTTCTTTAGAAAGTAGATATTCAATAGGTTGAAAGTAGTTAGAATACCTCAAAGAATTTCCTTCTGCTAACCACATCCCTGAAGAAATTAGAAAGGATATACTTTTTCATTTCAGTTTTCTGAAACAATAAACAGGTACATATGAGAGTGGAAATACTGCACTACCATCATGTATTTGAAATGTTCCAAGATTCTGCAGAAATGACATTAAAACTTGAGGAATTATACCATGATTATCTTCTATCACAGGCCTACTGTTTACCAAATTAACAACTCATGGAATCAATTAGTGTGCATTAGATAATTATAGAGATGTAGAAACTTCAACTTTTAGAACATAGCCCTTTGCTTTGAGAAACCCAGATGTTTGAAACTAAATGATCTCCCCTTTATTATGATTTTTGTATTTAGGAGACTTATCCCTAGTATCCAGTTTATTCTGAGGAATACCAGCTGACTGCTTTAGGTGGCACTGGAAATTGGTAGAATGCTTGTTTGATGAGCAAAGCAAGGTTGCAAGCCATTCGATCTCCTGTAAGTGAAGCAGTGCCCATCTCTGTGAAGCCCCTCTGGGACCAAGGCTGAGCAACTGCACGTGTGTTGCATAGAGCAACAAAGAGGGCAGGAGCTCTGCAGAGTGTTTAGCTCCTCACATCTACTTGCAGAGCAAAGCTAAGTCACCTGGAATGTTACTTTTCTTAGAAAAGCCAACCCGTACAAACGTATGTGAAATGTCTAGTTCCTACAACAGGTTTAGGACGATGGTTCTCAACCTTGGCTGCACACTGGACATATCTGGGAGCTTTAAAAATTCCTGATGCCCAGGGTTGCCTGGGTGGCTTGTGGGTTAAGCCTCCAGCTCTTGATTTTGGCTCTGGTCATGATCTCAGGGTGGGGAGAGCCAGCCTGGCATCAGGCTCTGTGCTGCTTAAGATTCTCTTTCTCTCTCCCTGGCCCCTCTCCCTGCAACCCCTGCTCACTCTCTCTCTCTCTCTCTCTCTCTCTCTCAAAAAAAAAAAAAAAATTCCCAATGCCCAGATCACACCCCACACCAATTAAATCACAATCTCCAAGGATGGGACCCAGGCATTTATTGATTTTTATAATTGTTCCCTAGACAATTACAGTATGTGGTCACAGTTGAGAACCACTGCTTTAGGAATAAACTGAGTTACGTACAGTAGTATGTCACTTAGAAAAACAATAAAGGATTCCAGAATGGGTAGTACATAAAAATAAAGCCCTCCTTTCCCACCCCACCCTCCCCCCCAGCAAACAGGCAAGCAACTTCCTATAGCTTTGTGTTAAATAGCGTATTTCTGTGTGGTGGTGCTAAATAGGAAGGTGAAACCATCCTATTAGTCAAGATTATGTTTAATGGCCCCACCAGTTCTACATTTCCCCTTTTTTCTCTGCCAGAAACACTTAATTTTGAGCTTGAAATTTTGTGAAATTTCTAACATACGAAACATCGACATTGATTAAGCATGTTGAGTAATCAGTATTTATTGATTTATTTTGATTTTCTTATTTGAGTATAATTGACACACTATGTAACATTGGTGTCAGGTGCACAACTTAGGGATTTGACAGTTGATACGTTATGCTGTGCTCACCACGGGTAGAGCTGCCGTGTGTCCTGTTACGTTGCTATGGTAATGTTATTGACTGCATTCCTTATGCTGTGCCTTTATTCCCAGGACTTACTCATTCCAGAACTGGAAGGCTGTTTCCCCTTCACACATTTCCTTTTCTTCCATTTTTACCAAACCTCCCACCGCCCTCCCTTCTGGCAACCATCAGTTTGTTCTCTTGTATTTATAGCTCTGATTCTGCTTTTTATTTGTTTCTTCATTCTTTTTTTTTTTTTTTTTTGATTGCACTTATGAGTGAAATCTAATATGGTATTTGTCTTTCTGAGTCTGACTTATGTCACTTAGTATAATACCCTCTAGGTCCATCTATGTTGTCTCAAATGGCAGATCCCATCCTTTTTTTATGGCTGCATACTATTCCTATGTGCATGTGCATGTGTGTGTGCGTGCGTGTGTGTGTGTGAGTGTATCACATTTTCCTTATCCATTTATCTATAGACAGACACTTAGGTTGCCCACATCTTGGCTATTGTAAAGAATGCTACAATAAATATAGGGGTGCATATATCTTTTCAAATTAGTGTTTTCTTTTTCTTTGGGTAAATAATAGTGGAATTATTGGATGATATGGTATTTCTATTCTTAATTTTTTGAGGAACCTCAATACTATTTTTACAGTGGCTTTACCAGTTTACGTTCCTACCAACAGTGCATGAGCACCCCTTTTTCTCTACTTAATAATCAGTATTTATTAAAGAACAGAATTTCTGATTAATTTGACAGGATTTTCAGCTTATATTATTAGAATCCTCTTCTAGTGGTTATCACTGAGTTATTTTTCATTAGAACTTGTGTTAAGTCTTTAACCAACTAGTAATTTAGTGATATTTATAGGTATCCATTTGGTTAATAGCTTGGGTGTTTGTGTCAGACCTGTTTGAATTCTGGCTAGCTGTGTCCTTAGTAAATTAGGTACTTCTCTTGCCTCCTTTTCTCTGTGTCTATAAAATTGGGATATGTGTGCCTAATTCATAGAGTATAGAATTAAATGATAAAGCACATGAAAAGTGCTTTGCAGAGTGCCTGACAAATAATAAGTACAAGTAATAGCTATTGTTATTTAATTTTAGTGACACTATGCATATTGCTATAATTGGGAGTAACTAAAGGCTCTCATTTCTTTATATCAAAGAGAGGACTGAATATTTATTACATATTTTGAGTAACTAGAATATATCAAACTTTGGGCCAAGAGGCTTATATAGATTTCTCATTTAGTCCTCTTTGTGTGAAGTAGATCTTATCATCCCAGCTTTACAAATGGAACACTGATGGCAAGGGAGATTAACAGTACATCCTAATTTTATTCTAGTGAGCACTTTTATTGATAGTAGCATCCACCTTAATAATGAATCCCCACAAACCCTTGCCTTCATGATAATTTAAACAATAGAAAATGGTACTGCATCGTGTGGAGTATTTCTTATGGTTCTCTTTGTGATTATTTAACCTTGGAGCCTAAGACAAAGAAAGTCCAGCAAATGTGGGAATATCTCCATGAGCAGCATTAAGGTGTTTTCCCCCTTAGGAAAACAGAGGAGAAAGTGATATGGGGATGTTCAGAATTCAGAAAGAAATAGACCTGAAGGAAGTAACACTGTGTTGGCCAGAATGACTTAATCAGAGAAACAGTTTGATTTCTCGCTTTGGTCAACTTTTTTCCTAAGAAAAGTAATCCAAATGGACCAGCTGGATCTTAAGTGAGCAGAGAAACACCAGTCCCTTTGTACCCTGGCTCCATTTCTCCCCACTCTGTCTGCCTCAGAGGAGATGCATCCCAAGCAGGTGCATTTTAATTAATAGAAGCTGGGAGACTGAATATGTGCAGGGGCAGCACTATGTGAGTCTAGAGGTGGTGGAGCAGGTATAGAGAATATTTTGCTTGGATCTAATTATGCTTTGAGGCCCTACTTGTATGCCAGGAGAGTATTCTTTGTACAAGCAAAATAAATCATTAATATGGAAGCCCAGTGGAGACTGGGTTTTGCCTAAGAGGCTCATAAACGTAATATTCATCACTATCCCATCCATCCTGAGTCAGAATATCCAGATGGTGAAATTCATTCTCCTGTGACCAGAACTGTGAGTATTTTCTGTCAATTCTTTTTATCTACAACACCTAAAATAGTAAGGCTCTTTTTTTTTTATTAGTGCCTGATATTAGTGTTCTTAATTTGGTTGAAACTTGATCTTTTGTAATTCTTCAGTTAATCCATATCTTAATCTGAGATCTTCTAAAAAGCATAGTGTAAAAAAAGGATTTGTGTGTCAGTGGTTATTTGGGAAGCAGAATGATAGCAGTGAGGGCGAGATCAAACAGGGAGGCCAGGGAAGCCAAGACAGAGCTAAGCTGGTGAGAAGGTCACTGCTGCAGGTCACAAGGGCTCCATCTTTTTAGGGAAGTGTAGAATACCTCAGCACTGTCTACCTGAGGGCGTACAGGATAAAGCATTTTCCCTTTGCTCTCCTACTGCACTGATTAAGGGTTATCCGGTGTTATTACTCTCTGACTACACTTGGGTGTGTGCTGAATGGAATCCTGCAGGACTCTCAGGGCACAGAATTGGAAGGCTCTGGGGCAGTTGCTTGAGGCAAGATGTTGTCAACATGAGTGAGTCAAAGCAAACCCTTAAACTGATCCCCAGAGCCAAGGCTGCAATCAGAGGTGAGGCCTGAGGAAAGTGAGAAAGGGCATCTGGATTAGGCAAATAACCTTTTTATGACAGTTCAAACTGGATTTGAATCTGGACTGCATAACTTGCTCTGTGAGTCATTTTGGACCCATTATCATTATTATGTCTCAGTTTACTTATTGTAAAATGGGAATAGTTATGTGTTTCATAGCAAGGAGCTGCTTATTAGCACCACTGTCGGAAGTGTTTGATGACTATTGCCTGGAAGATTCTAAGTCATGTAGAAGAGGTGGTTTGCAATCACATCACATATCTTTAAAAAGGCTGATCAAAATTATTTCTGTTGATCCATACAGGAATCCTTGCCTTGAGTAGGGCAAGTATATTTATTTCATGAGGATTTTGAGACACAGAGAGGTTATATGATTTAACTAAAATCTCTTACCTAATAAGGGACAATGCTGGTTTTCTGCCTCGTCTTCTAAGTGTTTAGTTTTTTTTTTAAAAAATTTAGTAAATATTAAAATTGCTAAGTTGATCTGCAATTTGCAGATTATAATTTACTTATAAATACAAGCTATGGGTCAAGGCTTAATTGCAGTGGACTAATATGTTTACTTACTGAACTTAGTGAGTAGCTCCTTCCCTGTCATTGATTTTACTGTTGAGAATTGGGCAGAGCCTTGCCAAATCATTTTCCCTGTCAGAGTTCACTATGGAAGGACCAGTGTAATTACCTCCACTGACTTCTGGCTCTTAATTGAATTAGAGATTCCTGTAGTCTGCTTAAATGAAGTTCTTAGGAAGCAACTTAGTTGTCAAATGATTCAGACTAAGTATGCTCATTTGGATGTTAATTTTATGAATACCTCAGTAACTAAAATGTATACAAAACAGGTTATAATTGAAAGAGAAACAGTTATATAAACTTCATTAATCCAAAATTCGCCATTTAACAGAAACGTTAGTGAACACATTAATTTTATGAAGATTATTCTTTCTATTCATTTCTTTAATACAAAAATGTATTGCAGTTCTATACCACAGCTTAAAAAGTAGCATCATCTTCTTTTTAAACATTATATGTTTATTATATGTCCAGCCTTGCTCTAAGACTCTTACATATACCAACCTATTTAATCTTTATAATAGCCTTATGAGAAAAGAATGATTATTTTTTATTTTTTATTTTTTTAGAGAGAGAAAGAGAAGGGGGGGGCACAGGGAAAAGGAGAGAGAGAATATCAAGCAGACTCCCCGCTGAGCATGCCCCCCCCCCCCCAACAGGGGCTTGATCTCACAACTCTGAGATCATGATCTGAGCTGAAATTGAGTCAGATGCTTAACTGACTGAGCAACCCAGGTGCCCTGAGATAGGAACAATTATTATACCCATTTTATGAAAGAGGAAACTGAAGCACAAAGAGTTTAAGTGACTTGGTGAAGGTCACATAGCTTTGAAGCGGCCAAACTCTGCGGTAGGGCTTTAAAATTTATACCCTTAACCACCTTGCCTATTTCCTCAGGTGATTCTTGAAAGAGAAAAAATCAGAGTTCCTATTGAGTTTACTAAGCACAGGTGATTCTAATTAGGGATGGGGCTTTTTGTTTGTTGGATTCTCCCAAGACCCTTTTAAGTAAACATATATAGTAAAACTTTTTATTGAAATGTTTAACAAGATACATGAGATGGACTACCACAGATAAAATATGCTGAGATGCCTGTGTTTCTTTTATTTTTGTCTATTCGGTTGTCCTGATCACAATTTTCATATTCTAGATCATCTATGTCATCTTTGGGTTGCTATGGCCAGAAGTTCCATTAACTTGGTTTAACAAGAAAGTGAAATTTATTGGCAACTTTAACTGATAATCTTAATGGTTAGTGCTTGTTTAGGACTTGATTCTATGCAGGGCATCTTTTTCTTTTTCTTTCTCCATCTTGTGGCTCTGTTCTCTATTTTTCCCTTCAGGCAGGCTTTCTTTTTCCTTTCCTTTTCTTTTTTTTTTTTTAAGATTTTATTTATTTATTTTAGAGAGAGAGAGAGAGCGAACATGAGCGGGGTAAGGGGCAGAGGGAGAAGCAGACTCCCTGCTGAGCTAGGAGCCCGATGTGGGACTCAATCCTGGGACTCCAAGATCATGACCTGAGCCGAGGCAGATGCTTAACAAACTGAGTCACCCAGGCACCCCAGGCAGGCTTTCTACATGTGATGTCAATGTTGACCCTGGAGATACCAGAGGTATATAATCAGGAGGAGAGCTCCTATCGTCCAGAGTTCATATTAATTTACAGAAAAGAACTGATTGGCTCTGCTTGGGTCGAGTGTCAACTCCTGCAATAGTCATTAATTCCAGAGGCATGTGGCGCTTGCTCGACCAACCTGGGTGGTTGGGATTGACACATTGTTGGAATCACATCAAATAGGTGACATGCAATTCCCCAAAGAAACAGAGGATTCAGTTCCCAGAGGAGGAAAACCATCTGTGTCGCTCCTAAGTCACAGTTGTTTGAGATTCCAAAATCTTCAGGTCCTTTCCAGATATTTCGTGACAGCAGCAACTGTAATAGACATTGTTGGACACTGTTTCCTTTTTTTCCCAGAAGGCAAGATAGTGAAGAGGAACAATAGATACTCTGCTCATTATTTATCATCTTCATTAAAAGGACAAAATAAAAACATGCTTTTTGTTATTTATGATGGGTCTAAATTTGCTTCTGGTGATCAATAAAAGTAAGCTATTTAAAGTTAAAGTAGTATAAAGCTCTCACTTTGTATATTGGCATGCGTTTATGTGCTGCTCTCTTACTGAAATGCCAGTCCTTATCTGCCAAACATACTCTTGATTCTAAGGAAATCTTCCCAGGCCACAGCCCTTACAGCCTTGCATTGACCTAACTCCTATTCTTATTCCTTCCTGGACTGTTCCAGAAATAGCTTTTTAGATGAGGGAGAATGCATGTCTCAATTAATACAGCAACCTCCCTATGAGAGAGTAATATTGTTAACCTTAAATTACATTTAAGGAAACCAAGGCCCTGAAACATTGCAGAGTTGGTTAATGATGGAGTCAAGATACAAATTCAGGTAGCTTAGTGTCCAAACCCATATTTTTAATCACTATATTCCCTCTCATTCAGGATGCTTATTGAGTGGATGGATTAATGGTTATTGAAAACCAGCCCTAATACTATGCCATTACTGACTAGAAAAATTAAGAATTAAAATTTTTTTTAAAAAGGAGAAAAAAGGGGTGCCTGGGTGGCTCAGTCGGTTGAGCGGCTGCCTTCGGCTCGGGTCATGATCCCACAGGGTCCTGGGATCAAGCCCCACGTCGGGCTCCTTGCTCAGAGGAGAGCCTGCTTCTCCCTCTCCCTCTGCCTGCCTCTCTGCCTACTTGTGCTCTCTCTCTCTGTCAAATAAATAAAATCTTTAAATAAAAAAAAAGAAAAAACCCTGCTATTAGGTTCACTTAAAAAGGAAACAGAGAAGCCAATCCTCCCACATTTTGTGAATGCAATGTTGATTGATCAAAGCTTTTAGAATAATGTGAGGTATTTTTATAGAGTTTCTAGGAGAAAATTTTGATCTATTAGAACCAAAGCGTTTGATTTAAAACACACATGCACACACACACGAACACACCTTTCTAGTATGATCTATAAATTCAATATATACATTTAATATATAATTTTTTCCTTGAGGCAAGAGTCAAGCTTATGGTAATGTACATAGGTTTACTTTTTCTTTCACAAAATGTCACTTAATGTTTGTCCTTTGACATTTCGAGAGCAAAGGCTTCTGATAGTGCTCCTGAATCAGTGACTGCTTTGGTTGGAAATTCAGCTGTGTTTAGTGAGTTGTGATACATAGCTAACTGCTGAAAACCGGCAGTGTATGGTTACTTTTGCCTGAATAGCAAAAGGCAGACACTTTGAATATACTGGAAAATAATAAGATAGAAAATGGAAGTAAAGAAGAGTTGATGGATTCATGCAAAACCAAACCAAACCTACAAAACCAAACAATTCTTAAAAGCAATCATATAGTCTCTGCAGGAGCAGAATTTCTTTCCAAAAATTAATAAGTTTTGACCACAAATAGCAGAATAGTCTCACCATATTCCATATCCAGGAGAATTTAATCTCCTCTTTTAAAAGATCATTATTCATTCTAATTTATTGGTCTCACCCTAGATAATACTAAATGTTCCTATTTTTATCTGAACACTGCCAATTACCTGATGAATCTTTGACTGTCACTTCAATTCTATTATTTGCTACCAAGAATTTCATTGCCTTTCCTATATTCTTTAAGTAAATCACTGTTTTTGACTTTTCATATTATATATTTGGGGATCAATTGCAAATAAGTAGTCATGGAAAAATAATTTTACTTTTTTTTAAATTAGGTACTTTTTTCACCATCTTCATAAAATACTTAACATTAGGTCTTTAGAATCATGTTTCTAAATTCTTAACATGTTAAAACTCCTAAACATTTAAGCTTTCTTCAATTTGTTCACTTTACAGAAAATACAGAGTAATGAGAAAGACCCATGGAGAATTGTCTCCCAACACTTGGGACTCTTTCCTCCAGCGAATCCCCTATTATTTTGACTAGTTCATCCCACTGAAAAAATAAACTAGTATTGGCTGTCTGCAGTATACTCACACCCATATTCCTACTTTAGTGGACTTTGCTCTCAGCTCTTTAAAACTGTTTGTCACAATTCTGCCCACCACCTGCCTTTCCTGGCTTTTATTTACCGGACTACTCCTAAACCTTGCCTTAATCATATCATCATTCCTGTCTTTATAGTGAGGGATGTAGCCCCGGTTCTGGTGATCTGCGCATGCACAAGAATGCGCGTAGTAGGGAATTGGCAAGGTGGGAGTAAAACTACCTTTCTTCCCTTCACAAAAGAAAAATACTTTCCTACACATGGGTTCGTGTGTGATATAGCCTATGCATCCAGCTTGAATAACTGGAACAAGAAGTACTCCGCCTATGGAATAATAATAACACCTTATGAATTCCAACTTTTTGTGTTATGTACTGCATGAGGTACTTTGCCGGTGAATTTCGAGTTGACCCTAATAATGACCATCGTTTCATCATTTACCAAGTACCTACAGTGTGTTTGCACTGCAGTAGGTTTTAATACACTTAATTTTAATTTATACCTAGGACAGAATCAGGCATTATTCTCCACATTTTACAGATAAGGAAAGGGAGGTTCACAGATGTTAAATATTTACGTTAGCAGGGCAGGAATTTTGACTGACAAGATTAATGCTGTAGCAATCTAGGACAAAGTTATAAACATAAAAAGATAAAAAAAAAGAAATTCAATAAATAGAAGTTTCTGTTTAAATTGTCTGTAGTCAAAGAGATTTATTGCCCTTTAGGATATATTAGTGAGCAACACTACCTCAAATCTGAAAGTAACACAATAATGAGCCTAATTCTTTTTACATGTAACTCACTAAACTTTTAACAATGTTTCCCCACTTCCAGCTCAAAATGTTTCTCTGTTTCCCACCTTCCTTCCTTCCCTCCCTTTGTCCAAGCATGGACATGGCCTGAGATGTCAGGAGAATAGGCAGAATGTACGAGCAATACCTCCTGCTCTGTGGCTCATGCCATTACTGTACATTTCCCACCCATTATTTCAGACAAATGGGTCTTTACTGGAACTCTAAGTGAGAACTGATTTCTAACAAAATTTTGCAATAGCCTGTTGAATTACTCTTGAAATGCAAATAGACTGTGGCTAAATCTACTGTCCTCGAGACTGTAGAAAATGGAGTTTCCTGAAGCTCAAGGTTAATACTACTTGCAGTAAGATTTCCCCAGAGGTGCTTTTTCACTGTGGAATACCCTAGATTTATGGCATGGTTTCAGGCAAGGTTCTGGTTTCTTTCTATCAACACCTTCTTAAAATTTCATGAATCAAGGGCGCCTGGGTGGCTCAGTTGGTTAAGCAACTGCCTTCGGCTCAGGTCATGATCCTGGACTCCAGGATCCAGTCCCACATCAGGCTCCCTGCTCAGCAGGGAGTCTGCTTCTCCCTCTGACCCTCCCCCTTCTCATGCTCTCTCTCTCTCATTCTCTCTCTCAAATAAGTAAATAAAATCTTTAAAAAAAATCATGAATCAAAACACAGATTCAGAAATTAATGGAAGCATGAACCTGAAGATCACAATTCCAAAAGCCAGGTTTTTTATTGTCATGCAGGAAAAAAATACTCTCACTGAGAACTTAGTTTAATTAACTACACAAATATTCTATTCTAAGGATTATTGACACTTTAAATGGATTCTTTCTGAAGTAGTTAACAAAAACTTTTGTTGGGAGATTGTTAAGACAAAGCGATAAATTAGAGCTGGTGAAATGTAAGTAAAATGGTTATTCCTTATTTGAGGGAAATAAATGGCAAGGAGCTGATCCATTCCTTTTCTTGTGAGCAAAAGAGAAAAAAAAAATCTTCCAAGATCTGCAGTAACATTGATTCAGGGATTTGTATCTCCCAAAGACACTAATTGCACATTTTCTTTATTTCTGCTCTTGAGACAGTAGGACAAATGAGATTTTAGAGCGAGAATTAGAAAAGAGAAATGCTGATTGGTGTTTATGTTTTCCTTCCTGACTGCTTCTTCCTGGTGCCAGGAAGATTTTAGCAAGTAGATAAACTGTAGGATCTAAAAATTATTACCGAACGGTAACACTAGATAAACAGAGAAAATGAAATCAAATGATGTAATTCTTCCATTGGTTATAAGTTTCTAGGAATTAAATATTAAATACATAGTATTAGACATTTAGAACAGGTAATCTTTGAGGTCATAAGTAATTTCCTTTATTCTCATTTAACATTTACTTTTACTTCCTTATTGTTTTTTTTCTGATATGGGACTTCAAAGTAAGTTGGTGTATGTATGTTTATATTTGAATTTACAGTATGTATAAGAGGTATACAGGATAGTGCCTGAGACTGTGGACATGGACTCTGATCGTGCTGGTTGGTAAGTCTAACCTTGGACAAGCGATATTACATCTCTTTGTCCAAATATTCTGTATAAATGGGTCAATAGTAGCTACTTCATCATGTTGTTCTAAGAATAAAATGAGTTAATATGGTGGCCTAAACCTGGTACATGAACACTTTAAGGGGTAGGGACAGTTTTAAGGGAATCCCTTTCTAGATCCTGAAGTCCACATGCATTCTCCCTGAGAATTGGGGAAGGGATCAGGTCGGAGAGGTCATGCCTATTTTCCCCTCTCTTTTCACCACTCTTCTTTCCCACACTTTAAAATAAGGTGCACCTCTTACCCATCCAGAATCTTACTCTGCTGCTTTCGCTTAATGTAGAAAGTCTTTAGTGCCACATAAAGGGACTGTCTGAAATAGAGTTGTCAGTGTTGAGATGGTGAGTGACACTAATGAGTTGAATTATGTTTTTCTGCAAGTCTGGTGATTTCTAATTCTTTACTTTCAACAAAATTGAAGGAGAACTTAACTGAGTTTTCAGCTGATAGATCATTAGAAATAATTAAGGATGATAAGAAGAGAGGATTCTGCCATTGCTATCTACCTCTGTATGTGAACAAATTTTTTTTTTTTTTTTTTTTTAGCTTATGTGTCCCTGGTCACAATTTAAAAATTATTCTATATACATATATATATATATATATATATATATATATATATATATATATATATATGATATATATATGTATATTTATTGTTTGCTTGTTTTTGTTTTTGTATTGGGGATGGGATGGTAGGTATCAAATTATGACCTAGTATCAGAAGGCAGAAGGCATTACTTTGGTTGTATTTCCAGGCCCACTCATGTTCAAGGGGAAGACACAAAGACCTCTTAGTGGAGAGCTGCCAATGACATATTGTGATAGAGTTTGCTGGGTGGAAGCATTATTGCAACCATCTTTGAAAAATATAAAATATGTTATAAGAAGGGAAAATACTACAATTTTAAATTTGCAAGCAGGTTTTTGTTTCTATAAGTGGGGAAGCTTGAATTTGCCTTTAGGATCAGCTATTTCTTTTGTTTTAGGAAAGAAATCTAAACAGTTTAGTAGGGCTTATCCTGTGGTAAGCCAATATTGCATTCTGAAATGAAGGGATATAGTATAGTGAGGAGTGAAATTACTGTGCATTATAAATAAAAGTTTTTCTAACTAAGAAATGGAGCCATATCTCTGAAATTGTTCCCTTTCAAAATGAAAAACTCTCCACTTTCTCCTCTAATGGAGTCCTTGAGGGAGTCCTGGTCCTGGATTCTGAGCAGGACGGTCATGCTGAAGGACACTCATATTTGTAGGAGCTAAATGTAACATGGCAGGATACTGGGAACTAAGGTTAGACATGTTCACAAGCAGTTATGTTGGAATGGTTTGGCCAGGGGATTCTTGGAATGGTTATGTGTAACGTCCAGTTTTGAGAGGTTTTTTTTTGGTAATTCTGTCTTCTAATATGCTGGAGACTTCAGTAGAATTTTGGTTTACATTACATTATATTGTCTTTTTTTTCCTTTGTGAAATTAAGGAATGGGCTTTTGTTAGGATAACCAACTTGTCCTGGTTTGCCCAGAATTTTCTGGTTCTACTACTGCTGAAGGTTCTATATTCTGGGAAATCTCTCTGACCCAGGAGAATCTGGTTTGTTGTTCACTGAAGTTGGACTCAACAGTGGAGGTGAACTTGTTGGGAGAGGAGGGTGACAGCTTGGGGAAAGCTGGTTTCAGGTCAGTTAGTGGCAACCTTCAGAAGAGATGGGCCATCCTTGAATCAGGAATCAGTCCAGGTTTCAAGCAAATGTTAAGAAAAGGTATCCAAATCTTAGAAATAGGCAAAAGAGATTACCGGCCATCATTTCAGTGTCATGCTAGGTACTGAAGTTCACAGAAACATTATCTAATTCTCTAGAGGTGAGTACGTTTCCTTGACTTACTGTTTTAATAATGATTATGATATCTTATATTTCTGTAAAGGTTGTTATTAACTTGTAGAAGCTGATGCACATAATTATTTTCTGATAGCAGTACAAATGAATTTTGTTCAAGAGATGAAATGATTTCTGTCCCATAAAAAGAAATGAACCACAGAGATTGGAGTTTTAGTGCCCTGCAGAATATTAACAAGTTATATATATATATTTAAAAGATTTTATATATATATATATATATATATATATATATATAAATATATATATATATATTTAAAAGATTTTTATTTATTTGACAGAGAGAGAGAACACAAGCAGGCAGAGCGGCAGGCAGAGAGAGAGGGAGAAGCAGGCTCCCCACCGAGCAGGGAGTCCGATGCAGGGCTCGATCCCAGGACCCTGGGATCATGACCTGAGCCGAAGGCAGACGCCTAACCGACTGAGCCACCCAGGCACCCCAGCAAGTTTTATATTTTAATTAGTATTCTTATTCTACTATCCTTTCTTTAAGCCACTATAAATACTTTGATTTTTGCACCATCTTGCTAGTTTCCCTCATTACTGAGATAAATATTTGATGCTGCTAACTTTGTTTGGGTGAGTGATATTTTCATCTTGTTGAAAATCATATTTTGACATTAGAGATTTGTGGAATGTACTAATGTTTCCTCAGAAACAGCCCAGAAATTCTTGGAGGGAGAGAACCTCCAAGTAAAAAGTAAAGTCTGGGTTTCCTACATCCTCTCTCTGCCAGAGCTGGGGAGACAATGAACATGAGATAGTAAATAGGAGATTAGGTGTTCCTAGAATTAGGAAGTGTTCCTGTTTCTCCTTCATCCTCAGTGCCAGTGCCCCCCAGGACTTCATATTTCTCCCCACCTGCAAGTCACCCCTCTTAGAGGATTCTATCAATGATGCTATGGTGGGGTCTGGGGTGGGGCACGTTCTTCCGAGCACTCAAACCAAGGCAAGTGTAAGTCAAAACTTTCTCCTATCATTATGGACCTCTTCTTAAAGCTTAATTATACCACATAACATAATGATCCTAAAAGAATCTGTGTTGCTTTCCTCAGTCTTGCCAAAGATCCTTTCCTAGGAAGGTGTTGGAGATGGAATCAGAATCACAATAAAATTATATGTACACATATAAGCATGTGTGTGTTGTGTATATTGTCAGGGTCCTAAGATGAAAACAGAAACCAGAGACCACTTTACATGTTTTTAAAAAATGAAGTTAATACCAGGAATTGGTTAAATAGATAATAGAAAGACTGAAAAACCAAGTAGGGGACAGGGAGGCATTCCAGAATTAGCAAGAGCAGGAAATTGGTCCACCCCTCCTGCTGGATGGCAGAGAAAAAGAAGGCAGTGTTCCTGAAACTGGCTGGCTGGTGTTGAATGGCAGGAACTGGATCCATGGGGAAGATGGAGCTGTTGGTAGAGAAACTGCCATGGCAGAGAAAGGGGACAGAAGCACCCTGGTTTCTTCCTTCTTTCCACCTTCCCACTGGCCAGGCTAACAGGGAGGGGTTGATCACAAAGCCTGAGAACTGCAGCCTACAGGGCCAGCCCCTTTGCTAGGAGAAATGAAGAGCAGAAGGGGGAAGAAGAATAAAAGGTGTGCCCAGCATACATGCATTATTTAGTGGGACACATAGTAGATCAATAAATCTTAAATTCCCATTTCTTCCAGTTTCCAATTTCATTGGCCATTTAGATTCTTTGTCTGATTACTAGGGATGTAAAGAAATCTTTTTTTTTTCCCCCAAAATTTATTTATTTATTTGAGAGAGAGAGTGCGTGCTTGCCTGCCTGCGAGATTGCAGGATTGCATGCCAGCTAGCATGCGCCCATGTGTGGGGAGGGGCAGAGGGAGAGAGTCTCTAGCAAAACACCCGCTGAGCCGGGATCAACCGGGGCTTGATCTCACAACCCCTGAGATCATGACCTGAGCTGAAACCAAGAGCAGGAGGCTTAACCAACTGAGCCACCCAGGCACCCTCAAAAGTGCTTTTATATTATGCCACAGGACCTTGAATTAGGTCGAAACTTTCTATGGAGACGAAGGGCTGTCCTGCTTTGAATTTCTTGAAACTACCCCCGTTTGAAGATAATCAACTTGGTCAAGCTCAATAAGCAGTCACTCTCTCAAATCCTGTACTTACTTCAATACTTTTTCAGTATCTCTCTCTTTTGCCTGACCTCCCAAAGATCTTCCCTCCCTGTTTATGATGCATCCCTAAATCCCACAAAAAAATCCCAGATCTTTCACTGTTTATTTTACTTCTAATTCAATTGCTGTCCTGCTTCACACATACACATACAAAATACTGGAGTTCGTGGTGGTACTAATTATACCCCCTTTTCGCTTTGCGTTCTGAAAATATTTAAAAAGTAGCCACAGAAGCGAGGTAAGGAGTAAAACACCAGCGGTACTGCTGGAAAAGCTAGATCGAAGAGCTTAGCTGGCACTTGAAGGTGAAATACACATTTCCTCCCACTGAATCAAATTTGCCACTTCGTCAGAGGGAAAGAGAACAGATAACTTGCAGGTCCGGGTCCTGCATGCTCAATCCTGACCCACTTTCGCCAATCTGATAAATCAATCCTTCTTCCTGGGGTCTATTCAAATAATGAGGTAGACGGGATGACCAGAAATAATCCCCATTGTTCCTTTCTGGGTAATATAGGAGAAGGCCTTTTTCCTTGCAGAAATGAGAGAAGTAGATGTCTCCCTCAGGCAAACTACTACATACGTAAAATGTCAATCTGCTAAAACCTAACTATGGGCCAGTTTAACCCCTTTGGTTACCAATTTGTGTGTAGTCAATCCTGGCCTCAAAAATTCGCAAATCAGGCATTCCTGATTCCTAATTAAGAAAATTTTAAAATCTGATTAAAAGTTTAAAATTTTAGAACTTCTGTGTTGAAACTTGTTTTATAAATATATTATGCGCTGTTTTAAAAGTTAGCACAGCATAAACAATTATACACTATTGCACACTGAATATAGTCAGTAACTCCAACTCTCACAGAGTACTGGAAGCCTAAATAATTCTGTATTTGATAATAACTGAAAATATTTTCCTGGAAGAAAATGTAACAAATGTAACAGCATATGAACTCTATTTTAAAATGTCTAAGTCCATTTCTTTTAGATTTAATATAAAAATGAAAGTATATGCCCACTAGATGGCGGCAAATTAAATCTTATAAAACTATCTCTGATGAAGCAGGGCCTGGTCATTAAGTTGGAAGACAGGAACTAGGAATTTAGACAAAAACCATGACTTGCAAAATACACTGGCAAATCATAAAAGCCATCAACCAAATTGTGATTACAGACTATCTACATTGGCTTCCTAATGTCAAACTCTTTCAACACTAATTCCATTGGACCCGTATGTTCTAAGATCACACCACGGATAAACTGATTCAACATTAACTCCTCACATTCTAATGAGTTCTGAAAATACCATCATTGACTGTGACAGAGACTGACTTAATTTACAAATTCTGACCAGTCTTTGCCAAGACCACCCTGTGACTAAGTCTAGCACCAAACCCTTTCAGTACCCTTCCTTCCCTGACTTCCTCCTATGGTATTTATTCTGTCTTGCTGGAGGTGTTAGACTCATAAAGGTATTGGACTTGTAGAGGTGTTCCTAGTTGTGTTGATTGTGGGCTTTAATACACCAATGAAACATTCTGTTTTCAAACTTATTAAGGGATTATCTTCAAAATTCCCTATAATATTAAAATAGATTTATTTTAGGGGCACCTGGGTGGCTCTGTCAGTTAAGTGTCCAACTCTTGATCTCAGCTCAGGTCTTGATCTCAGGGTTGTGAGTTCAAGCCCTATGCTGGGCTCCACACCTAGCATGGATCCTACTTAAAAAGAAAAAAAAAATAGAATAGATTTATTTTAGGTAGTGTAAATCAAGTGTTATCAACAGTACAGAAGCAAAGCATCAAATATCCTGACAAAGACTTTCTTCTTGATCAAACTTCAGACAGACCCCCTTGAGCCCTCTTTTCAGCTAGTCTAAACCAGTCTTAGCAAAGAGTCCAGCTAAGACATCATCCCCCTACCCTTGATACCGGGTCGCCCTTAGTATCTGATCAAGTTCCTCATCCCCACCTTCGATCTCTAAGTCTTTGGCTTGATTTTAGCAAGAGTCCTGTTAGCAAGAATCCCCTCATGCTTGATGTCTCCTCTTAGTACTTTTCTATCTACTGACCCCCTCAGTCTGCTCTTTAGCTGTAAATCCCCACTTGCTTTGCTGTATTTGGAGTTGAGCACAATTTCTCACCCTTATTGCAGTCTTTTTTTTTTTTTTTAATTTTAAAGATTTACTTACTTATTTGAGAGATACAGAGAGGATGAGTGGGAGGGGCAGAAGGAGAGGGAGAGAGAATCCCAAGCAGATTCTGTGCCAAGCATGGAGCCCATTACAGGATTCATTATCATAACCTGAGCCAAAACCAAGACTTAGTTGCCCAACAAACTGTGCCATCCAGGCATCCCACAAAGTCTTGAATAAAGTCTTCCTTTTTTAAAATAATTTCTGTTTATCTTTTTAATGTTTTACTTGTTTTTAAAACATTATCATGTAATCCAGCAATCATTCTGAATGGCTTTAAATTTGGAGTTATTTATTAAAGTGCATTATCTCTAAGAGGAATTCATTGCTAAAGGTCTTCTTCACCATCTATCTTCTTATTCAGCTGCTTATTACTTCATTGATTGACCTAAATAATCTACTGTCTCCAACTCCAATACACTCAACCATTTTGCACACCGAATTCCTAGGCTTCACTAGCTAATGAGTAAAAATTACTTTATGTTTATTTCAACATCATACATTCTTTTTATTTTAAGTTAGTGGGGTTAGGGTCTATTCTTATTGTTTTCTTCCTCTTCTTTTTTAAATATTTTATTTATTTATTTGTCAGAGAGAGAGAAAGAGAGCGCACAAGAAGGGGCATAGGGAGAGAGAGAAGCAGGCTCCTTGCTAAACAGGGAGCCCAATGCAGGACTAGATCCCAGGACCTTGGGATCATGACCTGAGCTGAAGGCAGACGCCCAGCTACTGAGTCACCCAGGTGCCCCGATGGAGGGTCTAACATATAGAGGGCTATGCATAGTAGGTACTTTTTCATATATAGGTTTATGATTGTAATAATTTGATAAATAATTATCTTTGTTTAAGTATCTACTATATACCAGGAACTGTGCTAGACACTTTTAGCATATTACTTCTAACCCTCACAATAATCTTTCAAATGATTTTCATTTTACAAATGAAGAACCAAGGGTGAGAATGTTTAAAAGAATTCTCCAAAATCACATAATAACTAAGCAGAAGAGCTGGATCCAGAGTCTAGGATTGGATCCAAAAGTCTAGGATCCAAAGTCTAGGATCTAGATCCAAAGTCTAGGTTGAAGCCATCCATGTGTTAAACTACATTACAGTAATTTGTACTATCATGTTGTTTTTCTGCTTTATTGATGCATTTGCCAAAAAGAGTTACATGAAATACACTCAGTAGGTTAACTTTAGTGAGTTGTTCTTCCTACATACATGTTTAGAGGTTTTAGCTGAAATGGATATCATATGGAGGATATTTAACAGCACCTCATAAACCTTAATTGTTTAATTCAAGCTCGTTTCTTGAAATGTCTTAAGCTCTTGAATTGCCTAATTTCTCAGGGACTGCTTTAGTTGATAGCTATATTCACTGCCCACATTGAAATTTTATGTGACAGTCACTTGTTAACTGCTGGAAAACATGAAAAATTATTTTAATATCCATGTTTACAGATTCAAAGACAGTTTTTTCTACATTTGGTATTTCCAAAATTGAGATGTGTTTTATAACTTTGTTTGCATTTTCTATGAAAAGTTGTTTTAAGTTTTTTTTTTTTTTAAGATTTTACTTATTTATTTGACAGAGAGAGACACAGTGAGAGAGGGAACACAAGCAGGGGGTAGTGGGAGAGGGAGAAGCAGGCTTCCCACCGAGCAGGGAGCCTGATGCGGGGCTCAATCCCAGGACCCTGGGATCATGACCTGAGCCAAAGGCAGATGCTTAATGACTGAGCCACCCAGGCGCCACTTTATGAAAAGCTGTTTTAACATCAAGGATGCCCACTCTCACCACTATTGTTCAACATAGTACTCAAGTCCTAGCAACAGCAATCAGACAACAAAAAGAAAATAAAGGTATTCAAATTGGCAAAGAAGAGGTCAAACTCTCTCTTTTCACAGACAACATGATACTTTATGTGGAAAACCCAAAAGACTCCATCCCCAAATTACTAGAACTCATACAGCAATTCAGTAATGTGTCAGGATACAAAATCAATGCACAGAAATCAGTTGCTTTCTTATACACTAACAACGCAACTATAGAAAGAGAAATTAGAGAAACGATTCCATTTACAATAGCACCAAAAACCATAAGATACCTCGGAATAAACCTAACCAAAGAGGTAAAGGATCTATACTCTAGGAACTACAGAACATTCATGAAAGAAATTGAAGAAGACACAAAAAGATGGAAAAATATTCCATGCTCATGGATCGGAAGAATAAACATTGTTAAAATGTCTATGCTACCCAGAGCAATCTATACCTTCAATGCCATCCCGATCAAAATTCCAATGACATTTTTCAAAGTGCTGGAACAAACAATCCTAAAATTTGTATGGAATCAGAAAAGACCCCGAATCGCCAAGGAGATGTTGAAAAAGAAAAACAAAGCTGGGGGCATCATGTTGCCCGATTTCAAGCTATATTACAAAGCTGTGTTCGCCAAGACAGCATGGTACTGGCACAAAAACAGACAGATAGACCAATGGAACAGAATAGAGAACCCAGATATGGACCCTCAACTCTATGGTCAAATAATCTTTGACAAAGCAGGAAAAAACATGCAATGGAAAAAAGACAGTCTCTTCAATAAATGGTGCTAGGAAAATTGGACAGCCACATGCAGAAGAATGAAACTTGACCATTCTCTAACACCATTCACAAAGATAAACTCAAAGTGGTTGAAAGACCTCGATGTGAGACAGGAATCCATCAAAATCCTAGAGGAGAACATAGGCAGTAACCTCTTTGACATCGCCCACAGCAACTTCTTTCAAGATACATCTCCAAAAGCTAGTGAAACAAAAGCAAAAATGAACTTTTGGGACTTCATCAAGATAAAAAGCTTCTGCACAGCAAAGGAAACAGTCAACAAAACAAAGAGGCAACCCACAGAACGGGAGAAGATATTTGCAAATGACACTACAGATAAAGGGCTGGTATCCAAAATCTATAAAGAACTTCTCAAACTCAACACCCAAAAAAATAATCAAGTCAAAAAGTGGGCAGAAGAGATGAAGAGACACTTCTCTGAAGAAGACATACAAATGGCTAACAGACACATGAAAAAATGTTCATCATCATTAGCCATCAGGGAAATCCAAATCACAACCACACTGAGATACCACCTTACACCAGTTAGAATGGCAAAAATGGACAGGGAAAGAAACAACAAATGTTGGAGAGGTTGTGGAGAAAGGGGAACCCTCTTACACTGTTGGTGGGAATGCAAGTTGGTACAGCCACTTTGGAAAACAGTGTGGAGGTTCCTCAAAAATTTAAAAATAGAGCTACCCTATGACCCAGCAATTGCACTCCTGGGAATTTACCCCAAAGACACAGATGTAGTGAAAAGAAGGGCCATATGCACCCCAATGTTCATAGCAGCAATGTCTGCAGTAGCCAAACTGTGGAAAGAGCCGAGATGCCCTTCAACAGATGAATGGATAAAGAAGATGTGGTCCATATATACAATGGAATATTACTCAGCCATCAGAAAGGATGAATACCCAACTTTTACATCCACATGGATGGGACTGGAGGAGATTATGCTAAGTGAAATAAGTCAAGCAGAGAAAGTCAATTTTCATATGGTTTCACTTATTTATGGAAAATAAGGAATAATGTGGAGGACATTAGGAGAAGGAAGGGAAAAATGACGGGGGGCGGGGAATTGGAGGGAGAGATGAACCATGAGAGACTATGGACTCTGAGAGACAAACAGGGTTTTAGAGGGGAGGGGGTAGGGGGGATTGGTTAGCCTGGTGATGGGTACTAAGGAGGGCACGTACTGCATGGAGCACTGGGTGTTATACAAAAACAATGGATCGTGGATCACCACATCAAAAGCTAATGATGTATTGTATGGTGACTAACATAACACAATAAAATTTAAAAAAAAAAGTTGTTTTAAATGAGTGACCCATCTTTCAGAAAAATACTCTACCTATGGTCCATTTCAGTATTGTCAAAGCCAAAATTGGAAACACCAATATGGGAGTGGCTAAATTATAGCAAATCCATACAGTGGGACTTTATGCAAACCTTGTACAATCAAATAAAGATAGCCAACTTGGATTGTTCAGTGTGATGTTTACTAAGGTTAAACGTGCAAGGCAAACAAAGGTCTGTTATTTCTTCTTAAGTACTTAGCCTACAATCCTTGTGGTTGGATTGCAGTACCGTCTATTATATCATAAAAACCTTGTAGTTAGACATTTCTCCACTCAAATAAATGCTATTATTAAAAAGGAAAAGACACAATGAAATCATTTAGCTAGCTTTAAAAAATTATTATAAAAATGGGAAACCATCATTATAAAATATAGTAAAAGAATTGCTATTAATTCTGTGATTTAAACACATTTTAGCCCCCAAATAACTTATAAACTTCTTCAAACTGAAAAGAAGCCTCTATAATCACATTCTTCATTATAGTAGCCACTGGCCCCATATGGCTATCAAGCATTTGAAATGTGGCCAGTCTGAACTGAGATGTCCTGTAAGTATAAAATACAAACTAATACTAAAGACTTACTGGAAATAAAAGAATATAAAATAGTCCATTAGTAATTAATGATTTCAAAAATATTAATTATATGTTGAAATGCTAATATTTAGGATATATTAGGTTAAATAAAATATATTACTCAAATTAATTTTGCCTGTTTTTCATTTTTTTGTGGTGGGGACTAGAAAATTTTAAATTACGTATGTGCTGACATTTTATTTCTATCGTACAGTACTCCTCTATAACTTTGGTTTCTTACAGACTCAAAAACTTCAAAGGTTTCATTTCTGGCTAAAACTGGAAAGAAATTAGTGAGGCACCACTTATTATTTCATTTTCACACTCTTTTGGGCTTAAAAAAATTTTTTTTTGTGATCGAAACAACAACCATAAAAAAAACGCGAAGTTTTTACATGGGCAGAACTTCCTTTAGGACCTCATCTTTCTATCAGCAGGGAATTATGTTAGTAAACAACACTACAGGTGTGGTTGCCCTCACCTTTTAGCTCATACTCTTTGTTGCAGTGAAAAGAACATATCTTTTTATGACTGTCACTTGCTGCTTCCAGTGGTGATGTCCAGACTTACTTTCTTAAAGGGCTAAGTCATCTTTTTCTCCATGGGTATTTTAAATATTGGCTACTGGCTATTGAAAATATGACTATACTTTCACACAGTTGTTTCTTGTATAAAGGTTTACTCAAATAAACCTGGAAGCAAGTCAAAGGTCAATAGGTATGATAGTATTTATCAGTTTGGGGTAGTTCCCTTGTATTCCTAATTGCTTGTGTGTTTTTATCATGAAAAGGTGATGAATATTTTCAAATGCGTTTTCTGCATCTCTTAAAATGATCAGGTAAGTTTTGCCTTTTGTTAATCTCGTGTATTAAATTAAATGATCTTCAAATGTTAAACCAACTTTGTATTCCTGGAATAAATTCCACTTGATCATGGAATATAGTTCTTTTCATATGTTGTTGGGTGTGACTTGCTAATATTTTGAGGTTTTTTTTTTTTTTTTTTGCAGTTCCTGACATCTTTTTGAAAGATATTTTGATGGATAAAGAATTTTTGGTTGGAGACTTTTCTTTTATATTTTAAAGATAGAGTTTCATTATATCCTGGACTGCATAGTTTCTGATAGTATAATTCACTATTATTTATTTAATTTTAAAGTTTTTATTTATTTATTTTCAGCATAATTTACTTTTAAAATTTGTTTCTCAAAAATTATATTTCTCTTTTCTCTGACTTCCTTCAAACTTCTCTAATTAGCAATTTGACTGTGATATGTTTAATGTGATATTTTTTCTTTGTATTTATCTTGCTTGTGATTTTCTGAGATTATTGCTTATGTGGTTCTACATCTTTCATTAGTATTGTAAAATTTGTGACCATTGAATCTTCAGTTATTTCTTCTACCTCATTACCTCTCTCTGGTACCTCAATTATACATGTGTTAGACCACTTACTACTAATTTTCAGACATTGTCTATGAATGTGTATTGCAGACCAGTGTATTTACACCTGGAAGTGATGATTTTTCTATCTGACTATTATTGTCGGTTTGTCAATGTTGACAGGGGTAGAGATGGATTTGGGTTTTGTTTTTGCTCTATTTATCTTTAGTGCGCCACAGGCTTAAAATTCTTCTAATGGGGATTGAAACTTCCTTATGCTTGGTCTGAAACCTGGGGTGCTTGAGAGTCTTTTGTCAGTGTTACTACTCTACTCTCAGCCTTCAGTAGGTCTAGTATGCCTGCACCACAGAGGGGTTCTCCCTCTGCTCTCTTGACCCACCTATATTGGTGCAGTGCCACTGATTTTGTATTCATGCAAAGCTCATAATGGATGCAGGGGATAGGTTCCCCTGGACCAGCCCCAATCTTAGGCCCTGAGTGTCTAAGCCTCAAGGGTTGGACTTTGCTTGTTTTGGTGGCAGGTCTTGGGAAGGAATAATGTTCCTGCCCCTCCCTCTTTGTCAGATGATTTGTATTTCTTTTTTTTTTTTTTTTAAAGATTTTTTATTTATTTATTTGAGAGAGAGAGAATGAGAGAGAGCAAGCACATGAGAGGGGGGAGGGTCAGAGGGAGAAGCAGACTCCCTGCCGAGCAGGGAGCCCGATGCGGGACTCGATCCAGGGACTCCAGGATCATGACCTGAGCTGAAGGCAGTCGCTTAACCAACTGAGCCACCCAGGCGCCCAGATGATTTGTATTTCTACCCTTCCCTCTGGTGGTAGCCAAACTTTGTGGGAACCACAGAACAGGATGTTTTCCTGCCTCTTTTTCAATGACAAATGGCTTTTGCTCTGTTCCTCTTGCTTTGCAAGTGATTAGGGGGCAGGAGAATTTCCTGCCTCAATCTCAGAGGCAGAACTGCTTTGGCTTTGCTTGTTGAAAGGCTCGGGAACATAACACTTTGGAGTAGGAAGGTAAACAAGAGTCCCTGCTTCTCCCTCAGTATCAGCCTACCACCACCAAATGCGTTCCTCATTAAGGAGGGCTCTCTTGCTCTGTCAAATGGCAGAGATCTGATATGTGGGTGTGGATTCTCCTTGTTTCTGAGGTTCCCAGGGTTTCTAAACTATTATGCTACCCCTCACTTGTCCTTTAAGAATTAATTAAGATTTCAAATGTTTTCTTTTTATCTTCTTTTATGGTTGCTACCTCCTCCTTCTGAGACAAGTGAAAGAGTTTGTGTGTCTCATCCTTCTTCTCAGGGGTTTGCTTTCCTCTGGAAGCAATTCCCCTGGTTGCTTTGCAAATGTCGCTCTCCAATGGGCTTAAAAAGTGATAATTTTTTATGATATCCAGGTTTTTTTTTTTCTTTTGGTTATTGTTGTTAGAGTCAGGTAACATTCTGTTTGGCTCTCTATATTCTGAGTAGAAGCAAAAATCTTAGAATAATTTCTCTTGAACAGAACCATCTTTTTCCCTCTGCTCTCATGCACTGCCCAGTTGGGTACCAAAGCAAAGAATGAGTAGCCCCACTTTCCTCCCTCCTATGCATCCTGTTTCCTTTATGCTTATTAATGTCATGAAGCAATGTAAGGGGATACCCTAGTTGAGTATGATGAATTTGGAAAAACTAGGGCATTTTTTCTACTTATGTAGTGACCATATATTTGACAAACTGGGTCTCTCAATAAAGGCAAAATAACATTTCCACCTACTGATTTGTATATAGTAAGGCAAGCTGAGGGTTCAGGTTGGAGGTATGTGGTACCCTCCTCCACAGCTCTTCTCAGTGGTTTTTCTCCTGGTCTACCAGCCCTAGCACTTGCTGGCTGCACAAAATTTTGTTGAAGACCTGGGTTGTTTTTAGTAACATACCTCCCTTCTATTGGAAGGAAGATAGTTTCATTTCTCCTGTAAAGTCATCCAGCCTATTTATATGGCCTGAATAACTTATATTTCTGCCTGAGAAAAGAAAGCCAATAAGAAGGTGAATTTTTACCATAAAAATATTCAAGTTTCATATTCTACTACTGTTCTCCTATATTCTTTCTTTTCAGTAAACTTTTTATACCTGAGAAAGTAAAACATACCCTGGGTCCCATCCCCCTCCTTAGGGAGGAAAATAATAGTCCTTTCTATTCTTGGTTAAGGATAGTTTCTAGGACAATAATTTCTATGTGTAAAACACTTAAGAACATTCATTGGGGTATTGTTTTGTGATCTTTGCTGGTTTCTCTAAATATGGTAGAAGTGTCGTTTTCATGTGTCTGATTTCTCGTGGTCCTTCAACAATTTTCAGGTTGTTTATAGTGAGATCATCCAGTTCAAAAAACATTACAATAAGATAAGTTTGGGGAAACTGGGGGACAGTTCCACTATCGCCTCACTGCACATTTCTTCCTTGCTTCCTAAGAAAAAGTGTTAAATCTAGCACCTTCTGACTTCCACTAGAGTTACTGTGGTGCCCCCTGCTTGTGTTAGCGATGTCAGAATCTAGTAGTACTAGCTTCCTTCCCTCCCCACCCCCCACTCCTCTTCCCCACGTGGAAGCAGAGAAGGAAACAGCCTTGGAAGTTCTCCCTGGGCAACGGTCAACCTTTCAGGGACGTTTGCTTCCTGCTCAAGGAGAAACGTTCGCTCTGGAGGCTTGGGCTGCAGGCGCCTCTGGTGGCCGCCAGTTCGCACAGGTCCAGGCCTGCTGGCCTTTCAGTAGAGCTGGTAGAGGACGAAGCCCCTGGAAACAACAGGGCACACCTCCTCTGGCCCAGTGCCGCCCACCCTCTGTGAACCGAGACCCCGGCCTCCGCAGGCCATCAACCGGCCATGCCAGACGCCCTCGCTGAAGTGGAGCCAAAGGTTGCCTATACCCAGGTTGCTGAAAATACTTTGACCACCGAGGCGGAGAAGGGCAAGAAAAAATCCCGGCTTATGAAGATGGTTCCCTTAAGCCTGATCAAGTTCCACGCTTTTCAAAAAACAGGAAAGGGTCAGGCTGGGGCCACACCCCCCGTCGTGAAGAAGACAAAAGAAAATTTGGAGGGGCCCTGCGGCTTGGGCTGTATGGTTTTTCCCAGGTGTCAGCGTCTCAACAACATCCATTGCTTCCTGGTTTTCTACTGCCTCCTGATCACCTCTCAAGGTGAGCCTGAGTGGGGGTGGCGGTCATTCTGGGGAGGGCAGCCCCAGGGCGCAGTGGGGTTGCTGACGTGGCAGAGGCGGGAGAGGGACTGGCGTGAGTGGGGGACTCCCTGGGGTGACCCAGCTTGAAGCAGTTGTAGTCTCTCACGTTCTCAAGGTCTGTCTGGAATCAAAACAGGTTAAACGGGCCTTTACCTTGGGTGTGTGCCCCTGTCATTGCTTCACCTCAGCGGGCCCATGAGTGACACAGTCCACCTTACACAGTGTCGGTGATAGGGGCCTGACCTCCAGATAGGAAGGTGCTGCAGAGTCATTTAACGTTGTTTGGTCACGGATCCTGGGAAGTTCAGGGTTGAATTATTTGGGGGGATTAAAATAAAATGTAATACGGTGTCTGTGATCACAAGTTTGTTTCTGCTTCCGCTGACAATTTTGAGACTGGCTGGCCAAGCTGCTCCCTGCCTGCATTTGGTATCCTCATGTGTGAATTGAGGAGGTGAAGTGGGACCTCAAACAACCTACATCAGAGAACCCAAACTGGCAAGTGTTTATCTTTGCCCACACAGTTAAACAAAGAATGTGAATTTGAATGCCTTTAGAGGGGGTATGCATTCTTTACTTGGCCATGGCACTCACCACTCCCTCTATGCTTCAGATTCTTTACTATCCTGTTTATACTGATGGCATTGAAGTTTGCCAGGCATGATCTCTCTTTTTGCTCTAAAATGTTATTTCTAAATAAGTACAATAAAAAAGCTGTATGTGATAAGAATCACATGAGAGGAACACATAAATAATGATCATTTTATCTTGATTTTATTAAAGAAGTTTCTTGGGGAAGAGGCATTTGAATTATGCCCTGATAAATAGGGTACAGTTGTCATAGCTGGAATGTAGTTAAGGAGTATTTATTGTATAAGGAAATGAATGAATGAATGAATGTTTGGATAAATAAACACTCAGAAACAGGAAAGCCTTGTTCCAGAATGGTGAGTGATGAGTTTGGCTTGGATGATGGTTTCACCTAAGCACCAAGAGGAGTAATTATATTTGTTTTATTCATTAATTATAGTGACTAAGACAGAAAAGACACTCGTTAAGCATGTATTGGATGCATAAATGAATAAAAAAAGAAGGAAAAGACAATTTTATGAAGGTCTTTAAGTGCCAGACTGAAAGTTTTGAGAGGATACTAAAAGTTGTTCACTTCCTACTAATGTACTGGGTGATGAGTAAGGTCCTTTACAGGCATGGTCTCACTGATATAATCTCCTTACTAGGTTGGTAATGAGGAGCCATTGAAAGTTTTTAAACAAGTGATTCGCAGTCAATGTTTTCAGCTCCACTACTTTTTAACTGACTTCATATAGATCATTAGCTCATTTGGGGTATAACATTGGGTCTTCCATTCATAAAAATGATTTATCCATGTGTATTTATCAACTGATCTATTTATTATTTGATGTTACATTTTAAACAATTTTAAATAATTTCAAACATACAAAAAGGGTGCAAAGGTGATACAAAGAATTCCTGTGTCCCCTCACCCACATTCTCCAGTTGTTTATATTTTACCACATTTGTTCCTTCACCTTTTCTTAATACATACAGACTTTTTCAGACATGGTGCCCCATTACTGCTAAAGACTTCAGTGTGCATTCTCCCAAAGTGAGGACACTTTCCTACCTAACCATTATACACCCTTCTCAGTCAGGAATATCAGTGCAACACTACCATCAAATTAGGAACTGGTGGCCCCACTCAGATATTGCCAACTGCCTCAGTATTGTCTCCTTTTCCTTTCTGGTCCCAAATTCTATCCAGGAACACACAATGGATTTAGTTGTCATATTTTAGACTTCTTTAATCTGCAGCCATTTTCCCACTTTCTCTTTGTTTCTTATGTCCATGCAAGTCTTTGGGTATATGGGTCTTTCATTCTGTATGTTGAATTTCAACCTGGGTATATATGATGTGTCCTTATGACCAGACTCAGGTCATGCCTGCCTGATTGGATTCAGAGTATTATGGAATCTTTTGGGTGCCCTTAAGCACTTAGGAAAAGAAAATGACAAATTCAGTTCTCTTAACTCTCAGCTCAAGTCCTGTCTGAGAATTCTGGAGTGCCCATCACAGCCCTAAAAGAAGTTCTCATTTCTTTTAACCGTAGATCTTATATTTTTGGAAATCAAACACAAAATTTAAGTGTATGGGTTGATGAGTTGTAATGGCACTTGAATGCACAGTCTCATCAAATTTGTCCTGCATCTTCTTTTCTGTTACATATCCAAAAAGAGTTGTTAATTTTTTAATCTGTTAAGTTTGTTACTATTCCAGAATGGTGAGTGATGAGTTTGACTTGGATGATGGTTTCACCTAGGCACCAAGAGGAGTAATTATATTTGTTTTATTCATTAATTATAGTGACTAAGACAGAACAGACAGTTGTTAGGACAGAATGGTGACTTCCAAGCTCCTTACATGTAGCACTGGAATGGTATATAAGTTTTTGTATGGACACATATTTTCATTTCTCTGGTTTTATACCCAGAAGTGGAATTCCTGGGTCCTATAGTAGCTTTATGATTCATTTTTTAAGTATTGCTGTAGGTTTTTCATACGTGTTTTATCAGTTTGAGGAAGTTGCCTTCTATTCCTAGTTCATTCAGTATTTTTACTAAGAAAGTGTGTTGGGTTTTGTTAAATGCTTTTTCTGGGGGCTCCTGGATGGTTCAGTTGATTAAGCATCTGCCTTCAGCTCAGGTCATGATCCCAAGGTCCTGGGATCGAGCCCCGTATTGGGCTCCCTGCTCAGCGGGAAGCCTGCTTCTCCCTCTCCCTCTGTCTGCTGCTCCCCCTGCTTGTGCTCTCTCACTCTCTATCAAATAAATAAATAAAATCTTTTAAAAAATTAAAAAAATGCTTTTTCTGGTTTTTTTTTTGTGTGTGTGTGTGTGTTTGTGTGGTTTTTGCCCATTATTATATTAATATAATGAATTACATTGATTCACTTTCATATTTTGGTATGAAATTAAGAAGTCCCATGGCTTTGCACATTTGAATTTGGTGAAACATTCAAAATAATCATAAACAGAAACAACTTATTTGAAGAGTTCTGTCTTATAAGGTATTTGTCAAAAATTCTCTGAGTGGAGTATTTTGGCTGAAATATTTCAATAGAAAAAAAAGAACTTCATACATTATTTAGTAGTATTTTCCTTGAGCTTACTAGATATTTATGCACCTGTAGAGAGTGTTTTCTCAATTAAAATATGATCTACAGTGGAGAGTCATTTGGAGGCTTCACATTTATTAACTATTATGTTGGAGGCCCCTAAGACCTCATTCAGGCTGAATGATTCACTAGGAGGATGTGGGACTCAGAGAAAGATGTTATATTTATGGTTATGACTTATTATAATAAAAGGATACAGATTAAAATAAGTAAGGAGAAAAGGCACATGGGACAAAGTCCAGAAGAAACCAGGTCCAAGCTTCCATGTATCCTTTCCCAGTGGAATTGCATGGACATGCTTAATTTTCCCCCAACAATGGGTGATAACACATGTAAACAGTTGCCAGACAAACTTATGTGAGCCTTGGCGTCCAGGTTTTTTTGGGGTCATCAGTCACGTAAGCATGCAGCATCTGTGTGACTGACCTTAGTTACTTAGACTCCATTACCCCACTCCTACACGCACAACAAAATACACGTTTAGCAGAAATGATGTTGTTAGCATAAATTATCTGATCAAACTGATACATGGCCCAAGGCCTTAGGCATATAACAGATGTTCACCTTAAACCTTGTTTAATATAAACTGTTAGATCAGACTGGTTCTGTGTGGTCCATGGCCTCAGGCAAAATATTCCAAGGGCTCAGAGTCATCTTCCAGGAGCCAACCAAAAGCTAGTCTTGAAGATAGGCATTTTTTAAGCAACCAAGGCCTGCTGAGTTAACACTTCACTGCAAAACTATACAAAGCAATGTGGTTGAATTGCAGCTAATTTCATGGGAACAATTAGGAAAAAAGATCATAGTAAAAATATATTCTTCAGAAAAAATATGAATAACATTTTATTAGAGGTAAGTATGGCTAAGAAATTACAGTATGTGAGTGCATATCAAGAATCATATTCTTTTATTTTTTCAAAGTTATGATATATAATATAAAGGTGTTTGAAAAGTTTTCGAATAAGCTCTTAGCTTCACCAATATAGTAAAACTTGTCTATAAATGACAAAAATCTTCGGATTTTTTTTTACATACTACTCCATTACCAGGCACTGAACCAGGAAAAAAAACAAAGCATCAAAGATGGAATCTGAAGTTGGTTATCTGACCTGATTGGGCTTGAAAGCAATGAAAACAACAATATTTGTGCCTGTGGAAAATAGTATACTGGATGTTTATGTCATGTAGTGACGTTATTTAAAATGTTACCTAAAATCAAGTTCTCATTGAAGGCAAGACTTTGGGAGATGAATGGCTTCTCCGACTGACTTCTATGGTAGAACTTTCAACTAGGAAGGTTTTGGGGTTGATCAATTGCTTCTGACTGCTCTGGAAAGTTTACAGAAAGAAAATAAGAAGTTTAAGGCATGATTAGGGGCATGTGTGAGGTTCTCGGATGGTTCTATGAGAATCCATCACTTTTAGCTACACACTGCATATTTTGAACAGTTCCAACTCAGAATTACAACATAAGTTCAATGCACAGATTCACCAGATCACTTTTGTTAGAGTTGAGGTATTGATTGGAGAAGAGTGGAACCTTAAGAATTGGGATAAAGGCATTTGGCTAGAATTCAGTGAATCTGAGGACCATAAATCCCCAAATCCTAAACCTCCTTTCCCAGTAAGAGCAACTATATCTCTTATGTCTGAAGAAAAAGCAATTCCTTTTTTGAAGACACTGAACTTACTTCACTGAAGTTAAGGGAATGCTGATTGCCCTTATGATCCACCCTACTACCCCTTATTGCTGCCAGACTCATAACTACAATTAGATCCCGGCCTTCCCAGAATGACTAACATAAAGTCTACCCTGGGAGATACTATACACCACAAATTTGCCTGCCACTGCACTGATGTCTCTAGAGAACAGTTGGTTTGGAGTGTGAGGGCTACCTCTTCTAAAATGAAGGAAACGTTTTTTCACTTGTTCCACTCACAATTAAGAGACATAATCTTCAGTGAACTTGTGTTTTTTTTTTTTTTTTTTGAAGATGGAAGTATGTTACGGTAGCACTATAGCTCCCCTCAGGGGAGACCCTGAAAAAAGAGAGGAAAAAGGAAATCTTTCCAGTGGGCAGACCATTGAGCAATACATCTGATGATCCATATTGCCTAGATACCATGCTGCCATTGCCTAATGGTTTGACCATTTGGTGACTAGGAGAGCTGGGTAAGTGGCATGTCTCTTTGAATGGGCAGAGTTATCCTGTGTGGATGTTCACCAAAAGAAATCCATTGCAGAGGAAGCTTTCAGTAATGAGATAGGTAACCATCCTGTGAAAATTCCCCAGTCATTATATGTCTTGTTCAATGGGCTCATGTTTATAGTGACAGTTGCATCAAGAATAGAGGTTATGCAAGAGCTGAATGCATGGATTTATCCCTACCAGTGCTGATGTGGTTATTGCCCTTATTGAATGCCTTATACACCATCATGATCATCTTATTTATTATCACATTGCTTTAAATGAAGGAACTCATTTTATAGGAGAAGAATATCAGGAAGTTCATGTTCATGGAATTCACTAATCTTACTACATATTTCAATAACCAGAAACTCTTGGCCTTATAAATAATTATAATGTCCTAGTGAAGACTCAGGTAAGGTCCAGCTAGGAGACAACAATTAAAAAAATTGGGGGTGCTGTCCTGTAAGGTGAGGGATATGCTTGGAGATAGCAACCTACATATGTTATTTGTGATCAAGAAGTAGAAGAGGGAGTGAATAATTGAAGAAGGAAGTTATCAACTGTGTTTGCATAACCATTTAGAGAAATAGAAACTGCAGCAACTATGCATTTTTTTCTTATTTGTTTTATGTGTACACACACACACATAAACATATACGTGTCTGTGTGTGTATTCCGATTTTTTTTCTCATTTTCCCTTACTATTTTATAAAAGAGTATTGTGGGAGATAATGTTACAAATTCATCTCTGGGTTACAGAATATCCCTGAGAAGGGGAATTAATACCCCAACCCCAGAGCTGGACCTATTTAGTGGCATTTCTTTCCTTGGCCATTATCCTCTTTGGCCACATCTAAAATGAGAGTTGAAGAGAACTCTTCTCTTTGATGCAACAAAGTTTTTATATCTTGTTTCCTGCTGGTCTTGGTCTGTTAAACTGTTGTTGCTCCAAGTCTGACTTACAGTTTCTTTTTCAGTACAGTTCCCTCACAAATTTAGTTAAGTCTATTTATACCTTTCATACCTTTTTATACCATTTATACCTTTGCAATTTACTTTTTGTATTAAGAAAATCCATTTAGGTTTATGATTGAACTAGAAGATGGAGTAAAATTACCTTGTGATGGATATGATGACTGGTTGAACTCTGTCTCTGTTTTTTGTTTTTTTGAAAGAGTAAGAACATCTTTGTAAGAATGATAATTGCACAATGTTAGGCAGAAGCATGAGGATGTTGCTCTTACTTTGGTATGCTAGTTTAAATAGAGGAAGAAGGGTGAAAATGAATCCTGAGTGGTCCAAAAGGTGAACTCTGCAAGTTACTTGTCTGTTGGCCATAGACTTCATTATTCGTGGTCTAGACTCACGCCTATTTAGAGGGGCCTAGGAGGCTGTAAACTACATTTCCCAGCCTTTCTTTCTCACTGGTTTCCACTTGGTGTTGCCAATGAGAGGCTATGGCAGTAGATTTGAAAAAGGGGCAAAGGAAAGCCTCTTTTTTTGTTGTTTTTTTCCTCTCTGTGGTGGTGTTTTTGGCAATAGCAGCAATCCTGGGTGAATAAGAACTCCTGGATTTATGCTTAGGCATCTCTGCAGCTCCATCAGCAGCCAACAGCGGGTGCTTCAGCAGCCAGTGTTTATGGCTATGGCTCTGCAAATGCAAGAGTGGCAGAAGCAGTGGATGACTGTGAGTTGTCTCTCAAAGCATTAGCAGTAGTGTAGGTCCTGGCCTCCTGCAAAAGAGAGAGCGATTGTAGTTCCAGGGGCAGCAGCCCATGCTCCAGCAACTTCCGCCTTAAAGGTATCATGAGTTTTGATTGGTAACTCTTTTCCCTTTTCACTCCAACAAATGTGTTATTTTTGTAACCAACCTCTGTATTAATTTCTTTATGTTTCAAATATTTAGTACAATTGTTTTTTTCCTGGTTGGATACTAAGGGATAGGAATGCACCTATATAATACCATTTACTTAATGTTTAGGAACATGACAGTTCTCTGTATTGTTCAAGGATATACATGTTGTCAAAAAAGAAGTGTTTAGAAGAGTCAGAGGGGCGCCTGGGTGGCTCAGTTGGTTAAGCGACTGCCTTCGGCTCAGGTCATGATCCTGGAGTCCCAGGATCGAGTCCCGCATCGGGCTCCCTGCTCCACGGGGAGTCTGCTTCTCCCTCTGACCCTCCCCCGTCTCATGTGCTCTCTCTCTCATTCTCTCTCTCAAATAAATAAATAAAATCTTTAAAAAAAATAAAGGAGTCAGAAATTATAAACTTCAAATATAGGATATGGGTTATGGAGAGAGAGAGAAGAATGCGTTTGGGGAGTGCATGCTGGGCTTCAGATATTTTGATGTTTTATTTCCTGTTGTGGGTGGTAGATAAATATTCATTAGATTGTTATTTATTCATTTTTAAAAAAAGATTTTATTTATTTATTTGAGAGCGAGAGAGAAGAGAGTGAGAGAGAGCATGAGCAAGGGGGAGAGGCAGACTCCCTGCTGAGCAAGGAGCCCGATGTGGGGCTTGATACCAGGACCCTGAGATCATGACCTGAGCCAAGGGCAGATGCTTAACCGACTGAGCCACCCAGGTGCCCCTGTTATTTATTCATTTTTCTAATTGATCAGTACTAAGAATAAAATCTTAGTAAAGTAAAACTTTACTAGTTTTGCTAGTAAAACTTAGTAAAACTAAAGAAAAAATCCTTAAAAATAAAGATCAGTACTAAGTAAGATGACTAAAAAAGATCAGTATTCTCCAGTTAAATAGGTACAGAATAGGTATAAAAATTCAATTAGCAAATATTTCATAGAGGTTAAGGCCTATTAGTATTTTAGAAAACAAATCATGTGCTTATGGATCTTAAACAGTCAGAATAATGTAAAATAAACTTAAATCAATGTAAATTGTTTTGGTTTGTAAGGATTATAATGGTGTTCTATTTTGTTTCTTAAAATGCATATTATTGCTTTCTTTTTTTTCTTTTTACATTTTAGGTATTGTGTTTGGTCTCATAGATCTGAGCATTGACACTTTTGAGAAGGACAATCATCTGAACAACATGGAGAATTTATTGTTGTCTTTGACTTACGATATTTCATCCTGCCTGATAGTAGTGTTTATATCATACTATGGAGGGAGAGGAAACATACCAAGATGGATCACATTTTCCTCCTTTTTAGTAGGACTTGGATCACTTTTATTTGCTTTTCCATACTTTAGTGGTGGAGATCATAAAGCACGTGTAGCCATTGGAGGTAAGATTATAAATATTGGCTTTAGGAACTTAAAATAGACTGTAATACTTGTCTGTACATCCATCCATCTGTATCTATGTATATTACCAAGTTTATTAAGCTATTTAATTGTAGCTCCCTACTAACATATATATATGCCATTCTCTTATCTTCTCATGATCATATATCCTTTCATGTAAGACATGGGCATAGGAAGAAGAAGGAATATTTTGGGATCATTATTTTATGAAATTGTTTCTCTTTTGTCAGTTTTCATATGTATTATAAATCTCTTGAGAACTTTGGTAATTCCTTATGTCTTCCACAATATGCTTTCCTTAATCCTTTATTCTGACCTCAACACACATACACAAGAGCACAAATAAATACATAAATAAGCACACAGAAAAAGAAAGATCAGAATCCTACCATTTCAAAATGGGAGCTGCCCTTTGGCATAGGACTTGGAATCTAAAAAGATTAGTGGCTTCTTCACTTTGTCATTTTTAGAAAGATTTATTCTGGGCACCTGAGTGGCTCAGTTGGTTCAGCATCTGCCTTCAGCTCAGGTCATGATCTCAGGGTCCTGGGATCGAGCCCCGCGTCGGGCTCCCTGCTCAGCAGGAAGCCTGCTTCTCCCCCTCCCTCTGCCTCCCTGTGCTTGTGCTCTCTCTCTCTCTCTGTCAAATAAATAAATAAATAAAATCTTAAAAAAAGATTTATTCCACAATCTTTTTGCTATTGCCTGTAGACAAAGGCTATTTTGAAATTTCACAGCACTATTCCTGGCACTATTGTGTTGAGTACTTTCTCGCTGTGTATAGGTCATAGCAATGTTAAAATGGATTTACCCATTTTGGCAACTTTAAATTGGACTTTAGTGAGACATGGTGGAAAAAGCCGTGCGGATGTCTCCATGTGTGTATGTATGTGTATATACATGCTTATGATATTTAAAAGTATGTTTATGATGTGTGCTCACAATTCAAATAAATATTTCATATTAAATGCAATTTATAGAACATTTATTATTAAATAATATGTTGATATATATCCTCAATATATGAACTATATAATATTCACATATATTTATATTTTATTCTCTTTGTGGAAAACATTTATTTTCAGATGTTGGACAGCAGGAATCTCAGGACCATGATCCCTGGGAGAAGGGAAACAAACAAATTGAATTTTACAGGAGAAGGCAGGAATAGCAGACTACGGACGTATTTGATTATCAGGAGGCTGAATGACCTCCTTGAGTTTAATAATTATGAATTCAAAGTGAGATTTGCATGGTTGTGTAGTTTCTCCCATCCATATTCAGCTTTACAAGTATAAGAGCGGAGTAGGGAGAAGAGTTTAATTTGATGAAGTTTGCAATTTTACCAAGGGATTGCTTGATAAGAGAGCAAGGAATTTAAAAGTGCTAAAATGACAATGGGAGAAGTGAAGGACATAAGAGGATATTGGGATGGCGAAAGGAGCAGTATCGAAATTGTAGTGGGTTTTAAGGATTGTTGGAATTGGGTTACCAGAAGTGAGCTGGAAAGATAAGGATGTTTTGAATGTGGAATGCTTGAAATTGCAACTAAGAAAGGTTTGTAGTTAATGTTTTTGAAAGTTTAAAATTAATTAAGTGGAGTACCAGTACATGGGAGGAGAAAAATTCAAAGGACTAAGAGATCAGGGCATTTAAAATATCACATTGGTACTGATATCACCGCAAGTTAACATATCTGATTAAATTGAATCATCAGTATTTTGAATCACAGTTCTGAAGACCTCCTCCCACTTGACATGGAGTCAACTAGCATTTGATATGGGTACTGACCCAGATGAAAATTTCCATTAGTGTACTAAATTGCAATCTGCACTCTAGCCAGTTTTCCACAAAAATACTTTAAGAGCGTTTGTTAAATTCCCGTCAAAATGGACACAATCAGAACGATCTAATAGCATTGCCTGGATCTACCAATCTAATAACAAATGCAATTCTAAGAAACATTTACTTGCTATTGTTTTACAACCATGTGAATAAAAAAAGCATAAGAAATAGACGGCCACCTAAAGGAATTTAAAATCTAGTGGCTTGCCATATAATGACTAACTTTAATGGAAATAAATTTTTATTGTATAATGCCTCCTCTTTATGAGAAGAAATTAGTGGGTCTAAAAAGGGAAATTATTTATTTATTACTATTTTTTAAAAGATTTTATTTATTTGAGAGAGAGTGAGAGAGAGAGGGAAAGAGAGCATGAGCAGGGGGGAGGGAGACGCAGACTCCCCACTGAGCAGGGAGCCCGATGCGGAACCTGATGCCAGGACCCTGGCTGGGATCATGACCTGAGCCGAAGGCAGACACTTAACTGACTGAGCCACCCAGGTGCCCTAAAAAGGGAAATTATTTAAACAGAGTGACACAAAGTTAATGTGAAGATTGCTGATGAAGTGGATATAGAACTAAACTCAGAAAATAATCTGATAATACAGATAATCTAGAACATTAGAAATACTTTTTCCTGGGCGTCAAAAGTCAGGGATACCAGTTGCCAAATTTAAGAGGAACATATGTATGTTGTGTATGTGTGTATATGTATATACACCTATGCACACATAATTGTGTATATACATGTTATTGTGCATACGCATTTATATTTGGTTTATAATATATGCATCTTTTCCAGTATTCCCACAAAATTTCTTTTATAATTACATTTTTATGAGAATATAATGACTGATTTTAGAACTGCTACATTCAGTGTAAATGAAATGTTTGTGGAAAAAAAAAAGGCACACTGGTGCAAATAACTTCGTAAAAGGTGAAATATTTCATGAGAGATACTGCATATTTGTTGTATGTTTAATTTTTGACTCATTTAACAAAAAATAATTATCTTTTCAAAAGATATTTGCCAAGAAATGAAGCCTAACAAGGTTTGCAATAAAGCGGCACCATCATTCCAAGCAAAATATATAGCTTCCTTCATCCTGGGGCAGATTCTGCAGGGAGTAGCAGGGATGCCTCTTTATATCCTTGGAGCAGTCTTTATCGACAACAGTGTTCCCACACACTCAGCTGGTATTTATCTAGGCAAGTTTTTTTTTCCTCATATGGCCGACCAGTTTTGAATTTTTATTGAGCTTTTACATCTTGGTGTACATATCTAAACTGATACGTGAGTGCTAATTATTGGCCCTTATAATAACATTATAATAAATGATAAGTGGTACGTTTGATTTCAAAATCACATTGAGCTGCCTAATTCTGAGGAATTGCTTAAGATTTGAAATTGTAGACAAGTCATCTGAAAGTCATCAAAAAGATAAAGAGAAATAGGAAAAGGATATACTTTCTTAAGTAATAAAAACTATACTCTTTCTAAGTATTATGTCTAAAATATATAATACATATGACATTGATATATATGTCGTATCAAACTATATAGGTTGCATTTCATTTCTCTAGGAAAAAGTCTCAAATTATTAGATTTAATTGTTTGAATAGTTGTATGTTTAAACTTTGGGGACATAGGGGAGAAGTTGCTGCCATCATGTTCATAAGGGGACAGAAAATTTGTTTCCTGCCTCCTCAGTACTTGATTCAGTGTGGTGTTGAAATCATCATCATCATTGTACTAAGCTCTTTACATGCATTAACTTACTTCACTTTTGTGGGGCTCAGATATTTTGAAGTTAATGAAAATATAATCTTGTTCATCCTATCAAGGAGAGAAGTGATATGCTATTTAATTGACTACAATGTAGTATCTTCTATTTCTAATCTTTTATGCCATGGTATCCTACAATAAGTGACCCAGGGGTATATCTCATGATAATCTGTATTTCTTTATGTTGCAATAGCTATGGTCTTGGTAGATCATCTATCTGTACAGAGTTATCTATCATATATTTTTTTAAATTAAAAAAAAATTTAAAGTGCTGTGAAGGTGACTTTAGAAAACATTTTGCACCAAAATAATTATTTTTCCCCCAGAAGTAAGGAAAATTATGTCAATAAATTAAAATAGATGATATTCATATTTATGTTTGCTTTTAGAAAAAAAATTGCAGTGATTTACTAGTGTTGGCTGAGGGTGGCAACAAATCTGTTTGTTTTATATTTGGTTCTACTGAATAGTAATTAAAATGCACATCTACACACTGCAAAAAGTTGCCACCTCCTGCCACCATGGCAGCTAAGGTGAAGTATACAAAGGTACCACAAAGTGTAATCAGGTGTATTGAATTTATATTTATATTAAATGTAAATGTATTTATATTATATTAAATATATAGATGAAATAAGATACAGTAAATCATATAATTACCTTATCAAAGTTTCTTTAATATATGCATTGGATGATATATGTATATATATGATGGTTAATTTTATGTGTCAGCTTTGCTAGATTTGTTTGGTCAAACATCAGTCTAGATGTTTCTGCTATATTTTTTAGATGTGAGTAATACAGTCAGTAGACTGAGTAAAGCGGATTACTCTCCTCTATGTGGGTGAGGCTTATTTAATCAGTTGAAGGCTTTCAAAGCAAAAACTTAGGTTTCCCAGAAAAGAAACAATTCTTTCTCCAGGCTGCTAGATAGAAACTCTGCCTAAGTTTTTCCAGCTTCCTGACCCACCCTGTGGGTTTTAAGCTTAAGTATGGACCAAAGCTTTAATATTAACTCTTACCTGGATTACCAGCCTGCTGGCCTGCCCTACAAATTTGGACTTGCCAGGCCTTATAATTGTATGGGGCAATGCTTTAAAAATCTCTCTCTCAATATCCTATGGGTTCTGTTTCTCAGGAGGACCCTGACTAAGGAAGTATGACATGAGGCTTTCAGAAGTAATCTATTTCAGTGATATAATTTTTATCATGACAAACTCGCTTATGTAGTTGTTTGATGTTCAGTATTCATTTTATAGGCATAATGGAAGCTTCAGTAGTACTCGGATATTCTTTGAGTTATGTGATAGCAGCACCCCTTATTAAGGGCTCTGAGAACAGAACTTCTGCAATTAGGTAAGCTGTTTTATTTCCTTGTTTGTTGTTTACATTGTATAAAATATTTATTGGATAAATACTGTAGCCTGTAAACATATATATTTAATTTGTAACAACCATATTTTTAGGAAAAACGTATGTAAATGTGACTGATATGCACATATATGTACATATAAATCTAGAATATATACTTTTATCTTTACTGTTTGAAATGTAATTTTAAAAACGCTATTTATAATGACAACCTTATTACTAATTCTACATGTAGTTTTTTGAAAAATTGTGGAGAAAACATATAACATAAACTTTACGATCTTAACCATTTTTAAGTGTACAGTACAGTAGTGTTAACCATGTGCACATTGTTGTACAACAGATCACTAGAACTTTTTATCTTGCAAAGCTAAAACTCTATATCCATCACAGAATAACTTCCATTTACCCACTTCTCCCCAGCCCCTGAAAACCACCATTCTACTTTCTACAATTTTCACTACATTTTATACTTCATATAAGTGGAATCATGCATTTGTCTTTTTTGTGACTGGCTTTTTCACTTAGCTTAATGTCCTCAAGGTTAATCCATGCTATAGCATATGCTACTATTTGCTTCCTTTTTAAGGCTAAATAATATTCCATTGCATGTAAATACCATACTTCTTTATCCATGTACCTGTCTATGGGCATTTAGCTTATTATGTCCACCCCTTGGCTACTGTGAATAATGCTGCAGTTAACATGGATAAGCAAATAACTCTTTGAAATTCTATTTTCAATTCTTTCGGATATATACTCAGAAGTGGGATTACTAAATCATATGGTAATTCTATTTTTAATATTTTTGAGGAACTTCCATTCTATTTTCAATAGAGGCTCTACCATTTACATTCCCACCAGTAGTACATAAGGGTTCCAATTTCTCAACATCCTTGCTAGCACTTGTTATTCTCTTTCTTCTTCTTCCTCCTCCTCCACCTTTTCTTTCTTCTTCTCTTTCTCCTTCTCCTTCTTCTTCTAATAGCCATCCTGACAGTTATGAGATGATAGCTCATTGCAGTTTTGATTTTCTTTTCCCTAATGATTAGTGATGTTGAGCACCATTTCATTTACTTGTTGCCTATTTGTCTATCTTCTTTGGAAAAATGTCTAAACATTTCGTCTGTAACATCTACATATAGTGCTTCTTCTAGCAACACCATTCAAAGACTTAGAGATGCCATATTTATCCCTGTGGTTTCTCACACAATACTGCCTCTGACAAGGGAGCCTCTGATAAGACAAAAAAGTGTGACAGTATGACGACGACAGATTTCACTGGTCTTACTCTGTAACCTGTTATCCAATAATAGCTGACTTGATAGAATGGTGTCATGGCTTGGTACCCTCAACAGTTTTTTGGTGGAATCTTTAAGTTTTCTATATTTAGGATCATGTCATCTTCAGAGACAGTTTTACTCATTCCTTTCTGATTTGAATGCCTTTATTTATTTTTCTTGACCAGTTGATCTGGCTAGTACGTCCAGTGCTGTGTTGACTAAATGTGGGCATCCTTCTCCTGCTTCTGATCTTACTTTGTCATATATGGTCTTTATTATGTTGATGTATGTTTCCTTTAAACTCAGTTTGTTGAGAGTTTTTATTATGAATGAATGCTGAAGTTGTCAAATGATTTTCTACATCAATTGACAGAATCCTATGATTTTTATCTTTCATTTTGTTCATGTGGTGTATCACATTGATTGATATGCAGATACTGAACCATCCTTGCATGCCTGGAATAAATTCCACTTGATCATGGTGTATGATTCTTTTAATGTATTGTTAAATTCATTTTCCTAATATTTTGTTGAGGATTTTTGAAACTGTGCTCATCAGGGATATTGGCTTGAAATTTTCTTTTCTTCTAGTGTCCTTGTCTGGTTTTAGTTGTACATATAAATGTAATGTCCAATTTCAATTTATTTTTTATTTTTTTAAAAAAGATTTTATTTATTTGACAGAGAGAGACACAGCGAGAGAGGGAACACAAGCAGGGGGAGTGGGAGAGGAAGAAGAAGGCTTCCCACCGAGCAGGGAGCCCAAAATGGGACTCGATCCCAGGACCCTGGGATCATGACCTGAGCTGAAGGCAGACGCTTAACGACTGAGCCACCCAGGCGCCCCTCAATTTATTTTTTTTATATAATATGACAAATGGGTCAAGTTTCTCTTTTTCCCCTCAAAGGGATATCTCATTGTACTGATGACATTTATGGATCATTCCTTTTTTTTATTTTTTTTTACATGAAACAGACTTCAATATTTATGTCATAAAGGAGTACTAGCTTAACACATTAAGAATCTTTTACAAATCAATAAGGAAAAAAACATCCGCAAACAATTGTAAAGATTAACAGGAAGTTCACAAAGGAAGGAATACAAATTCCCAATAAACATAAAAATACACAGAAATTGGTTCCATTTCACTATTAATTTGCTAAAAGAATAACAGTGATATATATATAATATATATAATATATTATTATAATGATACAATTATCCATTATTATATTAGATATTATATTATATTATATTATATTATATTATATTATATTATATATAGTTAGCAAAGATTCTGAATACTTAGTGCTAGCTAATTTACAGTAAAAAGTTATTCTATAATTAGAATAACTTTCTTTTTTTCTTTTTAAATTTAAATTCAATTAACATATAATGTATTATTAGTTTCAGAAGTAGAGTTCAGTGATTCATCAGTCTTATATAATACCCAATGCTCATTACATCACGTGCCCTCCTTAATGTCCATCACCCAGTTACCCCATCTGCCCCAACCCCCTCCCCTCCAGCAACCCTCAGTTTGTTTCCTGTGATTAAGAGTCTCTTATGGTTTGTCTCCCTCTCTGATTTCATCTTGTTTTATTTTTCCCTCCCTTCCCCTATGATCCTTTGTTTTGTTTCTTAAATTCCACATATGAGTGAGATCCTATGATAATTGTGTTTCTCTGATTGACTTATTTCACTTAGCCAAATACCCTCTAGACCTAGCCAAATACCATCCACATCATTGCAAATGGCAAGATATCATTTTTTTGATGACTGAGTACTATTCCATTGTGTGTGTGTGTATATGTGTGTGTGTGTGTGTGTGTATATATATATCACATCTTCTTTTATCCATTCATCTGTCAATGGACATCTGGGCTCTTTCCATAGTTTGATTATTGTGGACATTGCTATTATAAGCATTGGGGTGCAGGTGCCCCTTCGGATCACTACATTTATATCTTTGAGGTAAATTTCTAGTAGTGCAATTGCTGGGTCATAGAGTAACTCTATGTTCAACTTTTTGAGGAACCTCCATACTGTTTTCCAGAGTGGCTGCACTAGCTTGCATTTCCACCAACTGTGTAAGAGGGTTCCCCTTTCTCCTCATCCTTGACAACATCTATTTTTTCCTGACTTGTTAATTTTAGCCATTCTGACCAGTGTGAGGTGGTATCTCATTGTGGTTTTGATTTGTATTTCCTTGATGCCAAGTGATGTTGAACATTTTTTTCATATGTCTATTGGCCATTTATAGGTCTTCTTTGGAGAAATGTCTGTTCATGTCATCTGCCCATTTCTTGATTTGTTCTATGGGTGTTGAGTTTGATAAGTTCTTCATAGATTTCGGATACTAGCCCTTTATCTGATATATCATTTGTAAATATCTTCTCCCATTCTGTCGGTTGTCCTTTGGTTTTATTGACTGTTTCCTTTGCTATGCAGAAGCTTTTTATCTTGATGAAGTCCCCATAGTTCATTTTTGCCTTTGGTTCCCTTGCCTTTGGAGACGTGTCTCACAAAAAGTTGCTGCAGCTGAGGTGAAAGAAGTTGGGATGGAGTCTTTTGGGTTTTCCACGTAGATTACCATGTCATCTGCAAAGAGTGAGAGTTTGACTCCTTCTTTGCTGATTTAGATGCCTTTTATTTCTTTTTGTTGTCTGATTGCTGAGGCTAGGATTTCTAGTACTATGTTGAACAACAGTGGTGAGAGTAAGCATCCCTGCTGTGTTCCTGACCTTAGGGGAAAAGCTCTCAGTTTTTCCCCATTGAGAATGATATTTGCTGTAGGCTTTTTGTATATGGCTTTTATGATTTTGAGGTATGTTCCCTCTCTCCCTACGCTTTGAAGATTTTTAATCAAGAAAGGATGTGTACACTGTCAAATGCTTTTTCTGCATCTATTGAGGGGATCATACAATTGTTGTCCTTTCTTTTATTAATGTAGTGTATCACATTGATTGATTTGCAGATGTTGAAACACCCTTGCAGCCCAGGAATAAATCCCACTTGGTCGTGGTGAATAACACTTTTAATGTACTGTTGGATCCTATTGGCTAGTATCTTGGTGAGAATTTTTGCATCCATGTTCATCAGGGATATTGGTCTGTAATTCTCCTTTTTGGTGGGGTCTTTGTCTGGTTTTACGATCAAGGCAATGCTGGCCTCATAGAAAGAGTTTGGAAGTTTTCCTTCCATTTCTATTTTTTTTAAAAAAAAACAGCTTCAGAAAAGTAAGTATTAATTTTTTTTAAATCTTTGGTAGAATTCACCTGGGAGGCCATCCATCCCTGGACTCTGCTTTGTTGGGATATTTTTTTTTTTAAGATTTTATTTTTTTTTGCTCACGAGAGAGAGAGAGAGAGAGAGAGAGAGAGAGAAAGCAGAGCAGGGGGAGCTGCAGGCAGAGGGAGAAGCAGGCTACCTGCTGAGTGAGGAGCCCAATTCGGTACTCGATCCCAGGACCCTGAGATCATGACCTGAGCCAAAGGTAGACACTTAAATGACTGAGCCAGCCAGGTGTCCCTGTTGGGAGATTTTTGATTACTGCTTCAATTTCCTTGCTGGTTATGGATCTGTTCATATTTTCTATTTATTCCTGTTTCAGTTTTGGTAGTTTATATGTTTCTAGGAATGCACCCATTTCTTCCAGATTGCCTAATTTGTTGCCATATAGTTGCTCATAATATGTTCTTTTTTAAAAGATTTTATTTATTTATTTGACAGAGAGAGAGACAGTGAGAGAGGGAATACAAGCAGGGGGAGTGGGAGAGGGAGAAGCAGGTTTCCTGCAGGGAGCCCGACATGGACCCTGGGATCATGACCTGAGCTGAAGGCAGATGCTTAACAACTGAGCCCCATAATATGTTCTTATAATTGTTTGTATTTCTTCAGTGGTGGTTGTGATCTCTTCTCTTTCATTCATGATTTTATTTATTTGGGTCCTTTCTCTTTTCTTTTGATAAATCTGGCCAGGGGTTTATCGATCTTATCAATTCTTTCAAAGAACCAGCTCCTAATTTCATTGATCTGTTCTACTATTTTTTTGGTTTCTATTTCATTGATTTCTGCTCTAATCTTTATTAATTCTCTTCTCCTGCTAGGTTTAGGCTTTATTTGCTATTCCTTCTCCAGCTCCTTTAGGTATAAGTTTAGGTGGTGTATTTGAGCCCTTTCTTGTTTCTTGATAAAGGCTTGTATTGCTGTATACTTCCTTCTTAGGACCGCCTTTGCTACGTCTCAAAGGATTTGAATAGTTGAGTTTTCATTTTCATTTGTTTCCATGAATTTTTTAAATTTTCCTTTAATTTCCTGGTTTACCCCTTCATTCTTTAGTAGGATGCTCTTTAACCTCCATGTATTTGAGTTCTTTCCAAATTTCCTCTTGTGACTGAGTTGAAATTTCAAAGCACGGTGGTCTGAAAATATGCAGGAAATGATCACAAACTTTTGGTACTGGTTGAGACCTGATTTGTGATCCAGTATGTGATCTATTCTGGAGAATATTCCATGTGCACTCGAGAAGAATGTGTATTATGTTGCTTTAGGATGGAATGCTCTGAAAATATCTGTGAAGTCCATCTGGTCCAATGTGTCATTCAAAGTCCTTGTTTCCTTGTTGATCTTCTGCTTAGATGATTTGTCCATTGCAGTAGGTGGAGTGTTATAGTACCTTACTATTATTGTATTATCATCAATATGTTTCTTTAATTTTGTTATTGATTGGTTTATATAATTGACTGCTCCCGTGTTAGGGGCATAAATATTTACAATTGTTAGATCTTCTTGTTGGATAGACTTTTTTTTTTTTTTAATTTATTTATTTGAGAGAGAGAATGAGATAGAGAGAGCATGAGAGGGAGGAGGGTCAGAGGGAGAAGCAGGCTCCCTGCTAAGCAGGGAGCCTGATGCGGGACTCGATCCTGGGACTCCAGGATCATGACCTGAGCCGAAGGCAGTCGCTTAACCAACTGAGCCACCCAGGCGCCCCTGGATAGACTTCTTTACATATGATCTAGTGTCCTTCCTCATCTCTTATTACAGTCTTTGGTTTAAAATCTAATTTGTGTGATATAAGGATTGCCACCCAGCCTTCTTTTGATGTCCATTAGCATAGTAAATGGTTTTCCACCCCTTCACTTTCAATCTGGAGGTGTCTTGGGTCTAAAATGAGTCTCCTGCAGGAAACATATCTATGGGTCTTGCTTTCTTATCCATCTGATACCCTGTGTCTTTTGACTGGGGCTTTTAGCCCATTTTACATTCAGAGTAACTACTGAAAGATATGAATTTAGTGCCATTGTATTACCTGTAAACTCACTGTTTCTGTATATTCTCTCTGTTCCTTTTTGGTCTATGTTACTTTTGGGCCCTCTCTTCGGTTAAAGGATCCCCTTTAATATTTCTTGTAGGGCTGGTTTAGTGATCACAAATTCTTTTAGTTTCTGTTTGTTCTGGAAGCTTTTTACCTTCCTTCTATTTTGAATGACAGCCTTGCTGGATAAAGTATTCTTGGCTGCATATTTTTCTCACTTAGCATCTTGAATATATCACACCAGTCCTTTCTGGCCTGCCAGGTCTCTTTGGATAGCTGTTCTGCCAGTCTAATGTTTCTACCCTTGTAGGTTAAGGACCTCTTGTCCTGAGCTTTCAGGATTTTTTCTTTGTCTCTGAGATTTGCAAGCTTCACTGTTATATGTTGAGGTGTTGACCTATTTTTATTGATTTTGAGGGGGGTTCTCTTTGCCTCCTGGACTTGAATATTTGTTTCCTTCCTCAGATTAATTATGTTCTCAGCTATAATTTGCTCAAGTATACCTTCTGCCCCCACCCTTTCCTCTTCTTCTAGGGTCCCAATTATTCTAATATTGTTTCTCTTTATGGTATCACTTATCTCTCAAATTCTCCCCTCATGATCCAGTAGTTGAGTTTCTCTCTTTTTCTTATTTCCTTATTCTCCATCATTTTTCTTCTATATCACAAATTCTTCTGCTTGATTTATCCTAACAGTTAGTGCCTCCATTTTTTATTGCATCTCATTAATACCCTTTTTTATTTTGACTTGATTAAATTTTAGTTCTTTTATTTCTCCAGAAAGGGATTCTCCTTGTTGAAAATATTCCACTAAGCTTATTCCTAGTAATTTAAAGTATTTTTGTTAGTATTGTGCATGGAATCTTTATATTATTAGATTTCTTAATTATTTCTAGTAGGAGAAAAATCTATTGATATATAGGGCATTGTATTTAATTCTGCTTATACTTTGTGTTTTTCTTTGTTCTTTGCTTACACTTTTAGTTAATTTCCTCAGTCTTCTTGGTTATCAATTATTTACACATATATAATAATGTAGCATAATGCACATGGTTACACTACATAGCTGGATTCAAAAGCAAAAGGAGAAAAAAAGAAAATTTCTAAATATTATAGTCAGTGAGGGAACACATAGCCCTAGTGACAACCTAGAGTTGAAACTCCTTGTGCATAACATGTTCAGATGTGTATACCTACTGGATAATGGAATTCAAGATTGCAACCTTGTAGCATTGCAAGTTGGAACTTGAACCCCTGAATAATGTAGTAATGGATAAAGAGCTGTCCCATTAATGAATAAAACGGAATATTCTCCACATTCTATGAAAGGCAAGATCTATATACAAGCTCCTCACCAGGTCTCTGTTGACAACAGAATTTCCTGTGAGAAACCAGCACCTTCAAAACTGTGGTTCTTGAGTATGTAGGTATTTTTCCCACAACAGATGGTTGGACAAGGTGTTAGATATCTGTGGAACTGAAGACAGTGGTAGCTATATGGTAATGAACACCCCAAATCTTCTCCCTAAATGATACAAAATAACTTCACAACTATGAAAATTTTCCCAAGATCATGGCCTTAGCATGACTGAAGACAACGCTGAAACTGCAAAATGAACAGTGAGTAAAAAGAGAAAATCAACAAACCCAGCACAGGATCCTTCACATTCCCATCCCACCCTGCTTACAGCAAAGTCTGCAAAGGCAGACCAAGAAAAACTGCAGGAAGAGGAAAGACAAAGCCTAACAAAGGGTCCTGTGGGTGATTAGGTATGATCACTAGAAGGGTAATTAACACTCGATCTGAGTTGAGTCCGAGAAGGAACTATAAGAAAGAGATTTCCACGTATAGGTGATTTAAAGGGTCAGATGCCAGATAAAGGGTTAGTTGTGTATCTTAAAGGGCCAGGCTTGCCCTAGCTGGTGAAAAAAGTTAAAAAGAACAAAGAATTACTTTTGCCACCTGAGTGGACATGGTAAAAGAAAGAAAAGGGAAAAATTTAGAATCCTGCAGGATAAAAGAAAACTACATAATTGGAGAACTCACAATCAGCAAAACAAAGCGATAGGGACAAATTAACAGAAAATGTTCCATCTCTCTCTTTCTTTCTTTCTGTTTGATTATGGCATTGTTGTAATGAAATACACAATGTTAAAATTTTTAATTTTTTCTCTGTTAAAGTGTTGAAGACAGTGATGTGATTCAAAGCTGGCTGCAGGATTGGTGGATTTATTTTGGTTTGGTTTCACTTATTGCATGGTCTACATTAATACCATTGTCATGCTTCCCACACAGTGTACGAGGTGACTATAAAAATATAATTCATTTAATTAAAAGACAATAGATTCCTCGGCCCCACCCCCATCTCCCAATGTCAGAATATGGCTGAACTACATTTCTGTCATGGAGATATGGTGACATATGCTAGTGTTATTTGAGCAAATGAAGCTGGATCTGGTCAAATATTATTTTATTTATGTGCCAGACTTTCATTAGTATGTATTTCTGCTTCTTGTCATTTTTTTAAAATGCTAGAGTTCATAACTTTTCTTTAAAAAGAAACGTGTTTAAATCTATTTACCTAGCATTATTTAATACATGTACTACCTGAAAGAATTATTGTAAGATAAAATAATAAGTACTAAATTTCTTTTGAAAACACTGAAAAATAACATGTAACATTAGAGAAATCAAATACTTTCCTAACGGTAGTACATTTTATTGTCACAAAATATTTTTAGCAATGTCAAATATTACTCTTTTACATTTTAGGGCTGTGCTGTCAAATACTATAGTCACTTGCCACATGTGGCTATTTAAATTTCAAATTAAATTAAAATTAGAAACCCATTTACTCAGTCACAGGAGCTACATTTCTAGTATTAACAGCTACATATAGCTCATGGCTACAGTATTGGGCAGTACAGATATGGAAAATTTTCATTATCGTAGAATGTTCTTTATGAGAGCACTATTTTAAGAGAATGTGATTTTACTTAATTAGATATTCTTTAGCTTGTTCACAAATAGCTCACTTGTCATTTCAAGAAAAACTGGGTTTATTAAGATGTGTGCATATATTTGTATATGTGTTTTAATTATTCAAACATGTCATAAGATTCTTTTACTTGTTATCATATAGGTACAGCAAAGAGAAAAGCTGAGAAGCGTAAACAGCCTCATCCATTTGATGGAAAGATTAAAGATCAGGAATTTGGAATTAGTATCAAGGATTTATTTGCTACTATTTGGGTAAAGTAAAATATTTTACATGAACAAGCCAAATAAGTTGACCTGTAGTGGATTTAAGAAAATAACGATAAAGTGTTCAACTTAAATCTGAGTGGGACTTTTGAAGTCTTAATTAACTTAGTCATTTTATAGATAATGGAAAATAAGACCCACCTTACCTAAGTGGCATTTCCAGGAACATGGCTTGTATCAGAGGATGGTACTAGTATTTTCCTTCTATTTCTTTTAATTTTACTTTTGTGTTATTTTTGTTTGTTCTTTCCATGAAGAAATAAATAAGACATTTAATGAAATGACTTATAAGTATTAACATCTTTTTATTATGTTTAAATGACTTAGCAGAGAACTCTAAAAGTTAGCAAATATTCTTGCAAACATCATATTTTATGGAAAATATCTCAGTATCAAATAGAGAAGAAACCTTTGCTTCTCTAGATGAGAAACAAGGCCTACAATACAGACGGAGTGGGGTTTAAAAACCCAACTTCTTTTTAAAGAATTTTTAAGATTTTCTTTATTTATTTGAGAAAGAAAGAGAGAGATTGTGTGAGTACAAGCAGGGGGAGGGGAAGAGGGGGAGGAGCAGAGGGGGGTGGAGAGGAAAAGAATCTCAAGCCTACTCCATGCTCAGTGTGGAGTGGGCCGTGGAGCTTGATCCCATGACCCTGAGATTATTACCAAAGCTGAAACCAAGAATCAGATGCTCAATTGACTGAGCCACCCCGGCGCCCTGAAAAAAACCCAGCTTCTAAATAGTGATTCTATATTCAATTTTCTTCCTCTTCTCTTTTTCATAATTTTATCCTTTATGTTGTGGGCAGAATCACATTGAAGATATAATACTAACACCCATGCCTTTATGGAGCTATGTTCTTGTGTGGGTCTCATATCTTAAAAAATACAGATTAACAATGAGTCATGAATCACATCAAAAACTAATGATGTATTATATGGTGACTAACATAACATAATAAAATAAAATAAAATAAAAAAATACAGATTAAAAACAAGTGATTAACAATTGTGTAGAGAAAATTCCATGTAAAATGTACTTTAGATATGGGTCAAAGTAGGCTTCACAGAACAGGGAGCATTTAAATGGAAAACCCTAAAGCAAGAGAAGGAATTATGAATGGTCATTAAGAAAATTCCAGGCATAAGAGACACATGTGGAAACACCTTGAGGCAGCAAAGTTTGGCTATATTCAGTTTAGAGAAGACTTATATGTTTAAAGCATAGTTGATTGGTGGGGAGAGTGAAAGAAAGTTGAACAAAGAATAAGAACAATAACTCTCCATAGCTCTCAGAATATAATGGGTTAAAAATATATTTTAAAAGAATAAAAATAGAAAGCTTGGAAATTAGGGAAATAAATCAGGGAAAAGAAAAAAACAATGAAATTAAGACTGGCTAGAAGCAGGTAAGGAATAAGATTTTATAGGAGAAAACTGTTTTTAAATGTATGCAGCAGAGATATCAACACTTTTACCTTCTTTTTCTTCATCTCATGCTTAAGTCTCATATCTTATTAACAGAGAAGGCATTTATATACTAGAACTCCAGTGAACAAAGAATTGTCAATGAATATTATGATATGAAAGAACTTTTTTTTTTAAAGATTTTATTTATTTATTTGACAGAGAAAGAGAAAGTGGAACCCGGGGGAGTGGGAGAGGAAGAAGCAGGTTCCCTGCTTGAGCCGGGAGCCCAATGCAGGGCTCGATCCCAGGACGCTGGGATCATGACCCGAGCCGAAGGCAGACGCTTAACCACTGAGCCACCCAGGCACCCCAAAAGAACTTTTTGAACTGTAAAGGACCAATTGAATTTAAAGTGTTATTCATTACTTGTGTGACTAGAAATGGGTGACAGACTATATCAAAGGACGCTAGTGTCTAAATTATTTAGATATTATACCATTGGTAGTCAAAATATTGAATTTTCTTTGAAAGCAGGTGAATTACTATCATAGAAACTAGAATCAATATACATTTGACAGAAGTAATATGATTTTTAAAAATATATTTACTACTTGTATTTATGTCAGGACATCATGTACTATTTTCAGTCTCTGAGTTGTCTACTAGGTGTGATGAAATATATTGGTGTTTGTAGAAGCAGAGTAAGTGAGATTTCAGAATAGAGGCCTGAAACATTTTTAAACTTGAAAAAGCAGCATTTTCTAGGTGACATATTTTACTCTTATTGACAGATTTAATAAAGATAACCATCACTTATTTTCTATGGCTAATTATAGATGTTCTTCATGAGGAACCAAGACCAGAGCAAGGGAGAAGTTAAATGATCAAGTAAAACACTTGAGAAATTGGAAGTTTATTGATACCCTCTTCAACTTATATTTTCCTCCTATTTGTCTGTAGACACCAAGGCCTTTTACTGGCAGGATCATTGTCTACTGTCATGCTACCTTGATTAGGGTAGGAAGTAGATTAATGCTTCTACCACATGAAAGAAAAAGTTCCATAATTGATTGGGACACTATGCACCCCATCTTCAATGAACCTTGGTTGGGTGTTTAGGAGCTCTTTCCTTCCTGCAACATTCCTCTGCATCAGTTTCCTCATTAACATTTGTTTCCCACTTCTACTTGAACCCTGTCCTGTATCTTAGTCTACTTGTCTATGTCCACTATACTGTTTACTTTATATTTTGCTGATCCTGTCCTTGTTTCAGACTCTTACTAAGTAAGTATATGCCAGAATACAAATGGTTGGTTACCATTTGAATCCAACCATACCTCCCAGACCAGCATGAATCTCCACTGGTGTGGTAAAGACCATGATTTTAGACAAACTCTGTGATGGAGTAGGGCTGAGAGCCACAGTGCTACAAGAAATGGCTGTTGCATGAAATTATCTGCTACTGTGCAGAACTAATTTGATTTCTCCTTTTCTTTTTCAACACCTACCATAATTAAGCCTGATTTTATTACATAAAATCCCTTGAATACTGATTTTATGTCTGGCCTTTTTCTTTGCCTCCCATATTTACATTTAAGAAAAAAATAGATTTTTTTTTAAAAAGAGGAAAGCCTAGACATTTGTTCGGAAAGGTCTATTGTATTCTGAGTGTTTGCTATGCTCACAGTTTCTTTCTAAGTAAAGTGCCCATAGCCCTTTCTGAATAAAGTGCGCAGAAGTGTTTCTTTGTGCATGAGTTGACATGCTCTATATGATGTAGTTCAAATGTCCTAGTTAAAACTAGGTCTGGGATCAGAACTTGAACCTAAGATAGCAATCCTTAGATTTCCCAAAAACCTATTAAATAGGTTGAGAAAATATCCAATAGGGAGACCTGCTATAAACTGACTATTTAATTTCTCTTTCTTGGGAGAGTATATATAGGAGAAAGGCTGGAAAACTTAAATGACACAGGTTTAATAAACTGACATAGAGAAAATGAGTGTGCAAAGGCCATTGAGATAGAGAAGCAAATGGAGAGACAATATAGTGAGTAGCTATAATAGAAGTAGATAATAGGCCCAATAAGCTGACAGAAAGAAGCTGAATATCTGGGCCTTTGTAGTAATTAAGACAGAGCAATGGAAGGCCCACTAGAGAGCAGACCTGATAAGCTGCCATTTGCTTCTGAATCTTTTTCTGTTTCTTTATGAGTGCTGAATTATTCAACTACTTAGAAAGTGTTTTTGGCTTTCTTACTTTACTGTGTAACATTATAATAAGTTTCATCAACTGGATTAACCTATGAGTCTGTTCATTTTAATTCTAAAGAGTCCAAACACAAAAATTATCTAGTGCAGTGGTTCTTAGTGTAGCTCCTAGGCCATCATCATCATCATCATCATCATCACTGCCTGGGAATTTGTTAAAAATGCAAATTCTTGGGCCCTGTTGTAAACCTACTGAATCAGAAACTCTGAAAGTAGGACCTGGCAATCTGTGTTTTACACCATCCAAATGATTCAAAGCACACTATAATTTGCAAATAACAAATCTCATAATCTAGTGTGACTCTCTTATCAATTATGAAAATGATGTGTATTCTTTCCTAGGTACCTTCTAGATGCCAGAAATTAAATTATTACATATATTCCATTCTCATGATCACCTGGAGATATAGATATTATCATTTCTATTTTATAGATCATGAACCAGTAATTTAAAGAGGATGCGTAATTTTTCCAAAGACATATATATCTTTGGACACACACACACACACACACACGTAGCTGAATTGAGGTTAAGAATATAAAAATATCTCATGTGCCTGACTCTAACACCATTACTCCATCTACTATTATAAAATAGGATATGTGGAGACATGATTTGCTAATTGTTGTTCCAAAAATCAGTTGCAGAGCCAAGATAAAAGCTAAGTTTTTGTTCCTTATTCTGCCTGTTATATCTAATACAGATTGCCAATTCCTATAAAATCATGGTATAGACCAGTGAAACAGAAGACAGAACTCAGCAACAGATTAATATATATAAAAACTTGCTATATGATAGGGGAGGAACTACAAAGATAGTTGTTCACTAAATGTGATAACAAATTTGGTTCCCTGTATGCTGACATGAAGTTGGACCTCTACTTCGTATGATACACAAAGGTATTTCTAGGTTAATAGAATGTGACCAGAAAAAAAAAAAAAAAACCACAGTTAATGCTAAACCATGAAAGAAGTATCTCGTGACATAGAGGTAGGAAAGGTTAAACAAGTTTGTAATAGTGTAAAATACAAAGTAAAAATTAGTGGATTAAATTATGACAAAGATTTCTGTTCTATGAAAGAAACTGCAGAAAATGTTAAAAGATGAGTAACAGATCTCTCAGTCTAATAGGAGATTGGTATTTAGAATAAACAAGGAATTCTTGGAAAATCTATACAGGAATTTCAGGAAGCCTAATAAAAATATGAATAAGCAGTTCACACATAATAACCAAGCCTAAACAGCTATGAATTACATGATGAAATGTTCAGTTGGATTTGAATTTAGAAAAGTACCATTATAAAGCATTGGTGTGTGGTATGACTTTACATCCATCAGCGTGGCAAAATTTTAAAAGCCAGCTAATAATATCAAGTATTTGTGATTATGTGGGGTGTAGCAGTTATCTACTGCTATATGACAAACCACCCCAAAACTTAGTGGCTTAAAATAATAGAACAGAATAGATTTTGCTCATTAATCTGCAGCTTTATCAGGGTTTACTCTGCTCAGCTCTACTTGTCAACTAAAGTGAAGTCTGGGGGATAAAATCCTCTGAAGGCTTGTTTACTCAACTCTGGGCTGTTGACACTGGCTGTTTGCTGGAACACCCACACATGGCCTCTCCATCTGGCCTTGACTTTCTCACAACATGGTGAAAGAGTCCCAAAGCCAGCGTCCTGAGAGAGTGAGCATATACAGCAGAAGTCCTGTTGTCATTTTACGATCCAACCTCAGAAGTCATGCAGCATCTCTTGCTTTGTTGAGACAGTCATAAAGGACTTTCCCAGTTCAATGCCTCCTGATGCGAGAATGGCAAAGTTCAAAATGTGGAACTGAAAATATTGCTCTGATGAATTTTATAAGGAATAAGTTGCTACATGAAGAAAATAGGACTCTCTTAACATTATGGTGGGATTGTAAACTGATACCTTTTGGGGAAAAAATTAGAGGAATAATGGAACGAAGTATAGTACATCTTAATGCCCTAGCAATCCTGTTCTGGGATATATACTTCCAAAGACATTCTACCCTAGTCCTTAAGGGTGCATGCACAGGGATGTTTATTTTATTTTTTTTTAAAAGATTTTATTTATTTATTTGAGAGAGAGAATGAGAGAGAGAGAGCACATGATGGGGGGAGGGTCAGAGGAAGAAGCAGAATCCCTGCTGAGCAGGGAGCCCTATGCGGGACTCGATCCTGGGACTCCAGGATCATGACCTGAGCCAAAGGCAGTCGCTTAACCAACTGAGCCACCTGGTGCCCAGGGATGTTTAATATAGCCTTGCTTGTGACAGTGGGAGTTGAAGTGAGCCTAATTTGTGGGAGTGGATGAATATGGTGGAATCACACTATGTAAATTTAGATAGCACTCAAAAGATGAATTAGATTAATATAGAGAATACGTTTAGATTTTCAAAAATGGTGTTTAGGGGGCACCTGGGTGGCTCAGTTGTTAAGCATCTGCCTTTGGCTCAGGTCATGATCTCAGGGTCCTGGGATCGAGCCCCGCATCAGGCTCCTGCTCAGCAGGAAGACTGCTTCTCCCTCTCCCACTCCCCCTGCTTGTGTTCCCTCTCTCGCTGTCTCTCTCTGTATTAATAAAATAAAATCTTTAAAAAAAAAAAAAGGTGTTTAGAACTAGAAAAAAAATTAAGTTAACTTAAATATACAAACATAAAACACCACTGAAATTTTCAAAGATAAATATATATGTAGGAAATACAGAAATCAGTTTGAAAGTTAACATTTTAATGTTAATTATTGTCATGTTAATTACTGTGTATAGTGTAATATTAAACCATCACTATACATTCTCATAAGACTTCTGAATAAGTTCAAAATACTGACTAAAATGCAGCATTTAAGTGACTTCACTGTATGTGGAATTCCCAGGAGTAAAATATAGAATCTTAACAGTAATACTAGTGATTTTCCTTGTGTGTTGCTTAAATTATCTTCGTTTTGTTTTTTAGTTAAGTAAAAAGATTTGTTAAGGAAAGAAATAGATTAACTAAGGTAAAGGGACATTCTAGACACCTGGATAATGATATGTATTTTTCCTTAAGTTTTCTAGAAAACTGCCAGACTCACAAATAAAAATTATAGGTGGTATGGAGGTCAAATAAAAATGGTTCCATCACTACATGTCTTTAATACTATTTGTATATTGGTGAATTGCAAATTTTGATATATTTATATATAAACATATATATATATGTTTACTTTAGATTGGGAAAGGTAAAATTTTTGCTGATTGGTCGTTAACATGTGAGTCAATAAATCTATTCTTATTTACCTAACAAAATAAAATAATTTGTATATAACATTTCTATTTCAGGTTCTGTTGAAGAATCCAATATTTACATGCCTAGCTCTGACCAAAGCTTCAGAATCTTTAGTTTTTATTGGAGCTTCTGAATATTTGCCTACATATATAGAAAACCAGTTTTTATTAACACACTCTACAGCAGCTAAAATTGCAGGTAGACCTTTTCTGCTCATTGTAATCATTTTGAAGTTTTTATATAAAGTTTTCTTATATGTATTTATGAAATATTTCAAATAAGCATAAAGTAGGAGTAATAGCATTTGCTCAAGTTTTATTTATCTTATTTTATTTTATTATTTTTCAATGATTCTATACATTACTCAGTGCTCATCACAATAAGTGTACTCTTAATCTTCTTTATTTTACCTACCCCCACCACCACCTCCCCTCTGGCAACCACCAGCTCGTTATCTGTATTTAGAGTCTGGGTTTTTGTTTGTCCCTTATTTTCTTTGTTCATTTGTTTTGTTTCTTAAATTCCACATATGAATGAAATCATATGGTATTTGTTTTCTCTGACTGACTTATTTTGCTCAGCATTATACCCTCTAGGACCATCCATACTGCTGTGAATGGCAAGATTGCATTATTTTATTCCACTGTATATATATTCCACACTGTCTTTATCCCTTAATCAATCAGTGGACACTTTGGCTGCTTCCATAATTTGGCTTTGTAAATAAAGCAATAAGCATAGGGAGGCATATATCCCTCTGAATTAGTGTTTCTGTATTCTTTGGAAAAATTCCTGGTAGAGGAATTACTTGATCATAAAGTAATTCTATTTTTAATTTTTTGAGGACCTCCATACTGTTTTCCACAGTGGCTGTACCAGTTTGTATTCTCACCAACAGCGTACAAGTGTTCCTTTTCCTCCACATCTTTGCCAACACTTGTTTCGTTTCTTGTGTTTTTAATTCTAGCCATTCTGACAGGTGTGAGGTGATATCTGATTGTGGTTTCAATTTGCATTTCCCTGATGATGAGTGATGTTGAACATCTTTTCATGTGTCTGAAATGTGTCTCTTGTAGACAGCATATAAATGCTATTTTATTTATTTATTTGAGAGAGAGAGAGGTGGGGGGAGGGGCAGAGGGGGAGAGAGAGAATCTTGAGCAGGCTCCATGCCCAGTGTAGAGCCTGATGTGGGCTTGATCTCATGACACTGAGATCATGATCTGAGCCCAAATCAAGAGTTGGACACTTAATCAACTGAGTCACCCAGGTGCCCCCCCCCCTTTTTTTAGAGAGAGAGAGATATATGTTATTTTTAATCCATTCAGTCGCACTGTGTCTTTTGATGGGAACATTTAGACCATTTACATTTAAAGTAAAAGTAAAGTAGAGTAGGGCTAGTTTAGTGGTTATGAACTCTTTTAGCTATTGTTTGGGAAACTCTATCTCTCCTTCTATTCTGAATGTTAGCCTTGCTGGATAGAATATTCTTGGCTGTAGATTTTCTTCTGGCCTGCAAACTTTCTGCTGAGAAATCTGCTGATAGCCTTAGTGTTTTCCTTGTATGTAACTGTCTTCTTTTCTCTTACTGCTTTTAAAATTCTCTCTTTATCACTGCTTCTTTCCTTTTTAATTACTGTGTGTCTTGTTGTGGACATCTTGGGTTGATTTTGTTGGGGGATGTCTGTGCCTCCTGGATCTGGATAACTGATTCCTTCCCCAGATTAGGGAATATTCAACTATTCTTTCTTCTTCTGGGATCACTATAATGTGAATGTTATTATGCTTGATGGAGTCACTGAGTACTGTAAGTCTATTCTCATTTTGCATAATTTTTTTCCTCACCTGCTCAGCTTGATTTATTTCCATTACTCTGTTCTCCAAATCTCTAATTTGTTCCTCCACTTCCTGTAGCCTGCTATTTATTCCATCTAGTGTATTTTTAATTTCGTTTGTTGTGTTTTTCATCTCTGATTGGTTCTTTTTTGTGTTTTCTATCTCCTTTTTAAGGGTCTCATTGATACTCTCCACTCTTTTCTTAAGTCCAGTGAGTATCTTTATGATCATTACTTTGAATTCTCCATCAGGCATACTACTTATATCTGTTTCACTTAGATCTCTTGCTGTGGTTTTTTTTTTGTCCTGTTATTTCATTTGGGATGTATTCCTCTGTCTCCTCATTTTGTCTAACCCTCTGTGTCTGTATCTCTTTGTTAGGGAGGTCAGCTATGTCTCTACTTTTGAAAGTAATGGCCTTATGAAGAAGAGGCCCTGTAGTGCTCTGCGATGCAGAGTCCTCTGTTCACCAGAACCTGGTACTTCAGGGGTGTCTCCTATGTATGTTGCTTGTGCCCAGCTCTTGTGTCCTGGCTGCTTTTTCCTTCAGTCCTTTCAACTGAAAAGGCTCTCTTTACCTGTTGTGGGCAGTATTGAGTCCCCAGCTGGGGTGGGGCACCCAGTTTTAACAAGGTACACCTCAGGCTTCCACAGGGCCCACTCCTGCTGCTGCTGGCACTGAGGCCCTTAAAACATGTGAGTTGGGATGTTTGGTGTTGGCAAGGTTGCATTAGTCTTCTGGGGGAAGACTTCTGCAGCACTGGGACTGAGGCAAATGTGACTGGGAAGGGTGGATCCATCAAAATCTGGGGGTCCAGGGCACAGTGTAAGCAAGTTAGTTAGTGAATGTGAGCACAACTCTGGAGGAACATAAATCTTATAATAGACAGTAATCAACTGTCTAGACATAAATTCTTTGTAGAATATTTCTATTTAAGAACTTCTGTTCATCAAATGTCAGCATAAATCTTACCTTTTGATCCAGAAGAAGACATTATCTTTATTATACTTGACAGTAAATGTATCTTCTCTTAGTTCCAGGAGAGACACAATCTCTGTTTTCCAAAACTATAAGCAAACTTGCCATCTGTTCTTGAGGAGAACACTATCTCTATTATCCAAGGTTGTTTGTTCACTATACAAATATCCTTGAAGAGATAGAACAAAAATCAGTCAGTGATTCTGCTTGCTAGATATGCAGAAACATGAGATATGTGGAGAATTGCTGCCCAATAAATGATATTAATTTTATTACATATAAATAAAGATTGTTAGATTGATCACACAATCTAGTATGTTACTTGCAAGAGGCACTCCTTAAATATGAGGACATGAAAAGGTTGAAAGTCAAAGGATAGAAAAAGTTCTATGTGAATGCTAGCCAGAAGAAAAGATGGTATAACTATAGTAATTTAAGTATCGTATTCTTCAAAGAAAGAGGAATTACTTGTTATGAAGAGATCATTTACAATGACAGCAGAGTCAGGCAGTGAGGTAGATGAAACAATTATACGTGGGCATGCCCTCAACAATGTAGCTTTAAAACAAATAGTTGGGTCAATTAGATATTGGTGATATTGAGTCAATTAGATATCCTTATGAAAAAGGTAAATCTTGACCTCTACCTTACTATGTATCCAACTACTAATTCTAGATATATTGTAGATCTAAATGCGAATGGTAAAATTATAAAGCTTTTTAGAATAAAACATAGGAAAATATTTAATGGCCTTAGTGAAGACAGATTTTTTACATAGGACAGAAACCACATAACCATAAAGGAAAAAATAAATGGTATTACATTAAAATTTAAGAACTTCTGTTCATCAAATGTCAGCATAAAGAGTAAAAATGAAAGCAGACAATCTTTTCAATAGAAATATTCTACAAAGAATTTATGTCTAGAATATGTAAAAATAGGGGCACCTGGGTGGCTCAGTCAGTTAAGCATCTGCCTTTGGCTCAGGTCATGATCCCAGGGTCCTGGGATCGAGCCCCGCATCCAACTCTCTGCTCAGCAGGGAGCCTGCTTCTCCCCTCCCCTCTCCCTCTGCTTGTGTGTGCTCTCTCTCTCTCTCCCTCTCTGTCAAATAAATAAAATCTTAAAAAAAATAGAATATGTAAAAACATCTGTCAATAGTAAGGCAGATAATTCAATAAAAATGGACAAGAGACTTGGAAAAGTATTCAATAGAAGATGATATCCATTGGCCAATATTCATATGAAAGTGGGTTCACCTTAATTGGTTTTTAGGGAAATGCATATTAAAACCACAACACAATAATATTATTCATTCACCACAATGGCTAAAATGAAAAAGGGAAATACATGTTGGCATGGACGTGGAGTGGTAGCATTTCATCCACTACTGGTGAAAGTGTAAATTGGTTTAACCATTTTATGAATCTGTTTGGCAGTATCATGAAAATCTGAACATATACATATTCTCATTCAGGAATTCCACTCCATGTTACATCCTCTCTTAAGAATATACCTAGAGGAAGTGCAAATGTTTACAGAAGGACATGTACATGAATTTTTAAAGTTGCACCACAATTCACAATATCACAGTGAATAAGTTGTGGTGTATGTGTATTCTAGATTGCTATTCAGCAATGAGAATGCATCATCTATTGTCATATATAAAAACATGGGTGAATTTTTCAGATATCATACCAAACAAAAAAAGCCTTAATATATACATACTTTATGGTCCATATTTTATAAAATCCTATAAGTGCATGAAAGAGCCTTTGATCTTCTGGCAATGTTGGATTTTTGATCTGGGTGGTAGTTTCATAGAAACAGTTATTTTGAAAAGTCATCAGTATGTACAAATGTGATTTGTGTACTTTTCTGTACACCAATGAAATCTTTACATAAAAGGTTGATTGGAAGTTCTGTGCATTGGTTGAGTTTTCAACTGTTTTGTTTCCTTTTGGTGTAGCCTTCAAAGAACTAGCCATTTAATTGTTGAACTCCCTGTGCCCAGTATTTTCTTATTGCCTAGAGCAATAGCCTGACAGCCAATATTTTCCTAGCTGAGTTGGGTTCTCCATTTTTTGCTCACAAATGTTTGTGGTTTTCTGAAATCTGTAGTTGTTGGGTTCAAGCTGAATAAACCAAGGGCCTTTTCCTGGGTCAGTTATATGGCACAGAGATGGGGATAGACTTGGAGCTCAAACATTTTATATAGATTGCCATCCATTCCCCTTGTTTTTACCTTTATCTCACTCCTGCTTTTAGTGGTACCTATTGCCCTTCATTTCTGAGATTCTGGGGTAAAAGGTGGTTTGCCTCTTCTTAACTTCCTTACCTTCAAGCTTACTTCTCACACTCTGAAGTCTCCTGATTCAGTTCCAATTCCCACAATTTTCTTGATAAATATTGCCCCCACTCTATTTATTTGTACTTTTTTTGCTTTTTAATGAATTTGTTTGTGAATGTCTACCTTTTTTCAAACATTCATATGTTTACTTCGTGCCCGGACACTTTTCTAAGCAATTAAATATTGACTCATGTAATTCTCCTAAAACCCTTATCATGGTGGTACAATTATTTATAGATTTTCCTTAGTAGCATCTCATACATTTAGTTGTAATTTTCATTATTTTTCTGTTCTAAGTGTTTTTTAATTATGATTATCATTATATTTTTATTTAAGTCATGTCTTATTGAGAAAAGATTTTTAGTTTTTAAATATATGGTTTTGTTTCTCTTTTTAAATAACTGTTCACATCGAATAATACTTTCCATATCTTTAGTAATGTTGTAAGCTAAGTCTCTGTTTATGAGAAAGCGGAGTCAAAATACTTTGCTTATGGATTTTTAATTTTCTGGGCAATTTCAACATAATTTATTTTATACAATGTCATTAGGTATATACCTGTTTATGAACTACATTTCATGGCACATTTTTTTTTTTTAGTACCTCATTTTCAGACTTTCCTTTAAAAAACACCCAATTTGATAATCTTTTTAATAGTTAAGCTTTATCCATTTACCATTATTGTGGATTCTGACATGTTTAAGTAACTTTTAACTTCTTACTTATATTTCTTTGTTTTTTACTCTTCAATTTGCTTCTTTTTCCCCCTACTATCCTGTCCTCTCTCAATGGACTAATTTTTTTTTTTTTTTCATTTTATCCCCTTTGTTTTGTTCAGGAGATTTTAACTACCCACTAGTAGTTCACTAGCCCTACTCTTCAAGAGTGAGTGCATGTGTTCATGTCTAGTCTAGATTATTAATTTTATCATTTTATGAATTAGCTAAATTATCATTCTTTTGCAAGTAACATGCCATTTGGCAGATTTTACAATTTTTCTTTATTTTTGATGATATGAAGTTTTCTTACCTTATTTCTGTATGTCTTAGGATAGATTTAATTATTTATTCTTAATCCTTCTCAGTAGTTGGAGTGTTTTTTATTCCCAGAACTAATATTTTTTTTAATGATGGAAATTTCTCATTCTCAGTTTCAATTTTTCATGTATTATTTCTCTGGAATTTATTTCATTATACTTCTCACAAGTGCTGTAAAACATTTTGTAGTGCCTCTTATTCTGTTCTCACTGTGTTTTTTTTAAAGTTACTTTCTGATTAGTTTTAAATTTACAGAAAAAATTTGAAGATAGTACAGACAGCTCCCATACACTGCACACCTGGTTTCCCCTTTTATTAACATCTTACATTAGTATGGTAGTTTTGTTATAATTAATGAACCAATATCAATACTAACTAAAGTCAATATTTTATTCTTATTTCCTTTGCTTTTATATAGTGTCCCTTTTTTTCTTTTTTTTTTCTATCCCAGGATCTCATTCAGGATACATTATATTTAGTTGTCATATCTCTCAGGTTTCTATTGAGTTTGACAGCTTCTAAGTCTTCCATTGTTTTTATGACCTTGATAGTTTTGAGGAGTGCTGGTCAGGTATTTTTAGAATGTTCCTTAATTGGGAATTGTCTGATTTTTTCCCCCAGTGATTAGACAGGAGTTATGGGTTTTAGAGGGAGGATTACAGAAGTAAAGTGGCATTTCCATCAAATCATATCAAGGGCACATACTATCACCATGGCTTACTACTTTTGAATTTGACCTTGTTCAACTGGGTAATGTTTATCATATTTCTCCACTGTACTCATTGTCTTTTAACTACTTTTCTTGGTTATTCTCCTTTCATTCTTTTTTTTTTTATTACATAGTTACTAACTTTTCAAATGTCTCTGGCCTGGGACTTCAGTTTTTATTTTAGCAATTATATTTTTAAATGTCCAGGCTTATTATTTTTTTATTCATCTGCTCTTATTTAATTCCTTTATCTTTTTATTTTATTTCTTTTTATGGAAGTTAAATTTTCATTTATCTTTTTGAGCATTCTAAAATTACTTATTTACAAGTCTCCCACAGACCCTTATCTTTATTTAAAGATAAATTTAATCTGATGTTAATGGGACATTTTTTTTGCCTCATATTTCTCTTGCTATATTTCTATCTAAATCTGCCACTTCTTTATGTTTGGAGCAAAGGAGATTACATCAATGTATGCATTTACTGTGCTACTTTCATATGACTGAGTATTTTCTAATTATATTTCCTCTTCTTCCTCCTCCTGCTTGCCTCTATCTAATCCTTTATGCTTGATTGAAAAGAAAACTATTTCTCATAATGATTATTCTGAAATCCCACTTTGTTGTGAGATTGTTAATATTGCACACCCATTCACAGAACCAGTGGGTGGCTTAGTTTAATTTTTGGTAATGAATCTCTGTTTCTGAACTCTTGTCATGGGCATGTCTCTTGCTGTAAAGTATAGATCCAGGCAAGTATGCTCTTAGTAAGACAGTTCTCATCTTCTGTTTTGCATGGATTAAGTTCTGGGTTTATCTTAGATGCCATTACCACATAGGAGCAAAACTTCTCCATCATTCCATTAGGCCTATAGCTTTAGCCCTACTCCCAAATTTGTACTTCTCTTAAGTTTCAGGTTTGTTGAGATGTTTATCATGCCTTTAAATTTTCATTGTCTTTTTATTTAAATCTATGTTTGCTGTATGTTTAGAGCAGGGGGATTGCATCAACGTATGAATTTTCTGTACTATCTTCAGCTGACTATTTTTTTTAACTGGTTTCTCCTCCTCCTCCTCCTTTCTTTTAGGATTTGTTTTACTTCCAGGAGGTGGACTTGGCCAGCTTCTGGGAGGTATCATTGTTTCCACGTTACACATGTCTTGTAAAGCCCTTATGAGATTTATAATGGTTACATCTGTTATATCACTTATATTCTTTGGGTTTGTAATTTTTGTACACTGTGATCCAGTACCACTTGCTGGGATCAATGAAGATTATGACGGGTAAATATTATTTTGTATATTGGATTTTTACATTCGAATCAACAATGTATTTCTCAGTCAGTTAATAACTATCTAGTAACCCTATAAGTTTATACCATCTTGGAATTATTCAACATGTAAAATAAATATAATGCATACTTTCACCTTTCATATTAAGGGCAGAAATATCATGATGGTAGCTTGTGACATGGCTGCTTGTGCATAAAGCACTAAAGAAAAAAAGGCATTGAAATGATTCAGAACCAAGAAATAATATTCTGTATTAAAGTGGCTAACAACTAAAACAATACTGTCTATACGAAGCCTTACCTTGTGTTCCTGAATTGGTATATCTGCCTTTTTATAGACGTCAAAGAATAGAACTGAAGTACATCTGAAAGTATGTCTAAGTAATGTCTCCTTTAAGCTAAACATGCAAAAATTCAAAGAACTTGGCAGAGATTGATACTAAACACAGGGGAACAAAATTTGAATAGAAAACCTAAGGACTGCACAAGTAAAATAAGTAAAAAATAAGAGTTTCACTTCTGCCTACAATGGAGTAGCTTGTGGCAGATCAATGCTTCCACTGAGAACAACTATAAAAAACTGAATCAAGTTTAAAAAATTTGTCTCAAGGCATCAGAGGATTGTTTAGGCAAATAGAAATTCAAAGGCCGAAATTCTGGAATAAGGCAGACCCTTAAGAAGAGAAGGAACTTTTTGCAGTTGGACACTTTAGAGATATTTGCTAATTCTCGACATTGGCAAGAAGCTGAGAATTTTGGCAAGGGTCTGGGTAAAAAGCATCTAGTTAGATGACAAGAAATCAGCACACATTTGTGACAGATGCATCAACCTAAAGAGATAAAAATAGGGTTGGGCAGGATATCAGAGAGAAGAGAGAGATAGAAAAATGAGACAACACTGCTGGGTTTTCACTCAGGACATTTGTTGAACTATGAATGTAAGAGGCTGAAATCAAGCAGGAATCTTATAAAAAGTAGGAAAAGTCTAGCAGTACTGTGATACTCTGTAGATAAGAGTGAGTTTAGAATACCCTGGGGAGAGGAACTGTGATGAATACTACGTGTTCTCTGATATCTCTGTAAGGTTAAGATCTAAGAGTGAGGGCCTTCCAGAAGTACTGGAGCCTAGCCAGGAGTTAATTTGGTCCCTAATGGATTAATTTGGTCATCCAGCCCTCTAACTGGCAGCAGAAAAAAACAACACTCTAAAAAAAAGATAATACCAAAAATTATGAGACAAAACAGACAATAGGACAGACCACAGGGGATCCAGATATCATCATTATCAAAAAAGAGTGTTAAAGCAATATTGATATGAGAAATAATACAAATTACTATGAATTTCTCTTCAGAAACCATGGGTTCAGAAGAGAGTAAAACAATATCTTTAGAATCCTGAAAGACAAAAACAAACAAAACAAAACAAAAAACAACAAAACAAAATCAAAACTGTCGACTCATAAATCATTATCCAGTGAAAATATCCTTCAAGAATGAAAATGAAGTAAAGGTATTCTCAGGTGAAGGATAACTCATAAAATTGGTTATTAGCTCTAAAAGAAATTATTAAGTATTTTTTCAGTCTGAAGCAAAATAATCCTAGAGGAAAACTTGAAGGATAAAGGAAGAGTAAAAGAAGTGATAAATATACTAGTAAGTAGACTAATTTTTCATCTTAAGTTTAAAATATATATAACTATTGAAAGAGAAGTATAACATTGTCTGGTGTAGTTTTTCAAAGGTTGTAGATGTTATACATATGATAACTATAAAGGGGGAGAAGAAAAGGACCTCTGTGTTTATAAGACTTACACATTTTAAATATTGTGGTAAAATATCAACTCGAAGTATAAAAGTAAGTATATATCAATATAGTTTAGGTATCTATCTATATTTCTTGTCTTTGTATGGTCTGTACACTAAGATTGTTTTTATATTAGTAAGTGTCATGAAAAACAATAAAGAACAATAGGACTTACGGTTTCTACTCCAGTGTGTAAAGAGCTTGTAAGTCATCACTCCCATCCTCACATTAAGAAAAGGGTTGAACAAATAAAAAAATCAACAGCAGAGGGCAGACTGGGCAAACTGCTGCCACCGAAAGTGGAGAGATAGGCAAATAGAATGGTAGTTTACTGGGAGCAGAAGCCATTGGAACTGAATATTAAATGGCACTTGACTAATTGCTGGAGGTGCAACACGGAATAACTTGAGAGTTAAAATCTCCTGGGGACACAGTTGTAGGAGGATCCCACTCACTTTCATGACTAAACATCCAGATGCTCTACCAGGTGCTCACAGTGGAAACAGAGAAAAATTCTCTTGTGTTTTGGGCAGGAGGAGAGGGAAAACAACCATTTGAAATATGCTCAAGAGAAGTCCGCTGTCTGTAACAGAAGCCTACCCTGTCAGGAACTGCTTTACCAGAGTTTCCCCTGCCAAACTTTAAAAAGGAAGGCAATCAGACAAATCAACCCTTCTCTAACCTTCCTGTCTAACATAAGGGAAGGGAGAAAAAAAGCTAAGAAAACCTTCTGAAGGTCACAGCTTAGACACTCAGGTGCACGGGGGTGGAAAGAGACACAAAATCTAAGATTTAATTGTAAGATTATAGAATGATTTCCCTCAACAATATCTTACCACCACACGAATAGATATCCAGTGTTATAACAGCGAAGCACAGCTGAGAGAGCTGCAAGGCACACTCTATTTAATAACAAGATTCCAGGGAAACCCAAAGACAACCAGGAAGACAGAATGAGGATACCATGGGAAACTGAGGCCTCTGCCACCTCTAACTACAACAAACTGTAAACACAGCCTAACTCCGAGACAGATAAACATAAAAACCTAAAAGGTTTTTAAAAATTCTAAAAGGCCTATTTACCTCTGTTTTTGTTAACATGATACATGATGTCTGACTTTCAACAAACACATTACAAGCTATTCTAAGGGCAAGAAAACATGCAAACTGAAAAAACACAGCACGCATCAGACCCAGACTCAGATATGGCACAGGTTTGGGAATGATCAGACTGGGAATATAAAATAGCTATGATTAATATGCTAAGGGCTCTAATGGGAAAAAGTGGGCAACACAAAAGCAAAACTAGGTAATGTAAGAGAAATAGAAATTCTAAGAAAAAATCAGAAGTAAATTTCAAAAAGCAAAAACTATAAGTGAAATGAAGAATCCCTTTCATGGGTCCATCAGTAGACTGGAGAGAACAGAGGAAAGCATCAATGACTGTGAAGATATGTCAATAGAAACTTCTCAAACTGAAAAATACAGAGAAAAAGATGAAAAGAAAACGAACAGAATATCCAAGAACTGTGCAGCAATTACAAAGGTATAACAAATGTACAACACATACACCAGAAGAAGGACAGAGAGGAACAGAAGTGAGTAATAATGGCTGAGAATTTTCCAGAATTAACAAACACCAAACTACAGATCCAGGAAGCTCAGAGAACACCAAGAAGGAGCAAAAAAAAAAAAAAAAAAAAAAAAAAAAATTTACAATTAGGCATATTATATTCAACCTGTAGAATCAGGAAACAGTGACAAAATCCAGAAGAAACAAAACCTCACTGATAGAGGATTGAGGATTATTTATCTCAGACTTATCTTACAAACAAGAAGAGAATGGAATGAAATATTTAAAAGACTGAAAAAAACCATTAACCTGGAATGCTTTGTGCAATGAAAGTGTCCTTCAAAAATGTAGAAATGAAGATATTCTCAGATAAACAAAAAATATGGGAATTGTAAACCTGCTTTGCCAGAAATGTTTAAGGAACTTCTTCAGAAAAAAGAAAGATGGTATGAATCAGAAATTTGAGTCCACCTAAAGGAATGAAGAAACATGCTTTGCAAGTAACTTACTTTGCAAGAAATGTTTAAAGAAGTTCTTTGGAAAAAAGAAAAATGACATGAGTCAGAAATTAGAGTTTATATAAAGAATCAAAGAACACCAGAGAATGAGTAAATGAAGATATAATATTTCATTTTTATTTTTAATTGGTGTAATTGAGGACTTGTGTTCAAAATAATAATGGTGATACGATGTTAAGTCTATGGATATTTATAGTCTATGGATAGTGAAATCGATGACAGAAATCTTATAAAAGAGGAAGGAGGAATTGGGAATATTCTCTCATAAGGTACCTTCACTACCCATGAAGTGGTATGGTGTTATTTGAAAGTAGACTTAACTTGCTTGTATACTGGGAATTCTAGGGAAACTCCTAAAACATTTTTAAGAAATATAATTAATTGCTGGTGTGCCTGGGCAGCTCAGTCGACTGAGCATCTGACTTGATTTTGGCTCAGGTCATGATCGTGGGGTCCTAGGATTGAGCCTCCTGTCGGGCTCTGTGTTTGGCAGGCAGTCTACTTGAGGGTTCTCTCTCTCCCTCTGCTCCTCCCTCTCCTCATGCATATGTGCTCTCTCTCTCTCAAATAAATAAATCTTTAAAAATAAAAATAAAAAGTATAATTGCTATTCTAACAGATGAGAGAAAATAGAATCTCATAAAATAATTAAAACCAGAGTAGGCAAAAAAAAAAAAAAAAAAAAAGAGGGAAAGATGAAAGCAAGAAACAAAAATTGGTTGGCATGTAATTGTTCATAGTCATCTCTTATGATCTTTTGTATTTGTGTTGTGTCATTTGTGATGTCTCCTCTTTCTAATTTCATAAGTTTAAGTCCTGTTTTTTTTCTTGGCAAGTCTAGCTGAAAGTTTATCTATTTCATTTATCGTTTCAAAAAACCAGCTTTTGGTTTCATAGATATTTTTTATTGTTTTATTAGTCTTTACTTCATTTATTTCTGTTCTGATGTTTGTCATTTCCTTCCTTATACTAACTTTGGGCTTAGTTTGTTGTTTTCCTAGTTTCTTGAAGTGTAAAGTTAAGTTGTTTATTTGAGATCTTTCTTTTTTTCTAATGTAGGTTTTATCGCTGTGAACTTCCCTCAGAATTTCTTTTGCTGCATCCCATAGGTTTTGGTATGTTACATTTCTACTTTTATTTATCTCAAGGTATTTTTTAAATTTCTCTTTTGATTTCTTCTTTGATCCATTGGTTGTTCAGTAGCATGTTTTTAAATCTCCACATATTTGTGAATTTTCCAGTTTTCTTCTTGAAATTGATTTCTAGTTCCATACTATTGTTGAAAAAGAGGCTTGATAGGATTCTGCTCCCCTTAAATGTAATAAGACTTGTTTTGTGGCCTACTATATTATCTATTCCGGAGAATGTTCCATATGTTCTTGAGAAGAATATATATTCTCCTGCTGTGGATGCAATATTGTGTAAATGTTTGTAGGTCCATCTGATCCAATGTGTAGTTTTAAGTCCAGTGTTTCTTTACCGATTTTCTGTCTGGATGATCTATCCTAGTTGAAAGTAGGGTGTTTAAGTCCCCTACTATTATTGTATTGCTGTCTGTTTTTCCTTTTAGGTCTGCTAAAATTTGCTTTATATATTTAGATTTTCCTCTGTTGGATAAATAAATATTTGCAAATGTTATATTCTCTTACTGCATTGATTCTTTTTCATTATAAAATGATATTTGTCTCTTATTACAGTTTTTGGTCTACCCCAGCTTTCTTTTGGCTTCCAGTTGCATGGAATCTTTTTTCATCTCTTTACTTTCAGTCTGTGTGTGTCCTTACGTCTGAAGTGAGTCCCTTGTAGGCAGTATATATATCGGCTTTGTTTTGTTTTATCCATTCAGTCATTCTATGTCTTTTGATTGCAGAATTTCATCCATTACATTTAAAGTAATTTAAAGTAAGGTAAAGTAAAATAAAAAGATAGGTATGACTTATTGCCATTTTGTTAATTGTTTTCTGGCTGTCTTGTATACAGTTCCTGTTTCCTTTTGTCTTCTCTTGCTGTCCTTCTTGTGGTTTGATGATTTTCTGCAGTGGTATGCTCAGATTCCTTTCTCTCTATCTCTTGTGTGTCTACTATAGGTTTTTGGTTTCTGGTTACCAGGAGGTTTACATAAAATATATTTTTAATGATCATTGTTAAGCTGATAACAGCTTAACCTTGAACACATACTAAAGCTCTAATTTTTTACTCTCACCCTACATTTTATGTTTTTTTTTTTTTTAATATTTTATTTATTTGACAGAGAGAGACACAGCAAGAGAGGGAACACAAGCAGGGGGAGTGGGAGAGGGAGAAGCAGGCTTCCCGCGGAGCAGGGAGCCCGATGTGGGGCTCGATCCCAGGACCCTGGGATCATGACCTGAGCCGAAGGTAGATGCTTAACGACTGAGCCACCCAGGCGCCCCCATTTTATGTTTTGATGTCACAATTTACGTCTTTTTACCCTTTGTATCCATTAACAAATTCTTATAGCTATATTTATTTTTAATAACTATATTAACCAGATAAACCTTATCTATAACTATAACCTTACCTATAATTATAATTAGATGAAACCTATCATTCAGCCAAGCTTGGGCTCTTGGTTGTCTCTCAAATTTTTGTGATTGTCCAAACTACCTTCTTTGTTCTTAGTGGGTCCTATTGAAAATGTGCTAGATCTCTCAGTGTCCCAAAGGGGAGAATAACAGTCAATATCTAGATTTAGGCTGATTGGAAGCTAGACCCTCAGGCAGTAGGTAAGAAAGAGGTGGTTTGGACTCTTCCAGGGAGAAACTGGGAGTTGTGCTTTTTTTTTTTTTTTTTTTGCCTGTTCCCTCTTTGCTGGAGTTGAGTGTATAGCTGCAGGAGGGTACTCCTGTGCACATTAATGACTGCTTTTTTGTCTGCTATGGTCCTGTGGGACTCATCAGTGCAAGACCTTTTGGCTATGAGAGCCATACAATCCTGAGACCCATCCTTTGGGTGGCAGCCACAAAAAATGGGGATGCCAGCATACGTACAAGCTGCTTCTAGGGAGACATTGGCAATTTGTAGTGAGCTGAAATGAGAAGGCAAAGGTGACGTCTAATGGTTTCCCTGATCTCTGGGGAGGATTGCAGTCAACCCCTACATGCCTTCTAAATTATAGACCTGACCCTCAGACAGCTGGTTTTTAAAAATATTCAAATACGCCTCTTTCAGGGAAAATGGGAAAGATGGGTGTTTTTCGCTTGCTCCCTCTGCACTGAGCCCTGTGGGAATAGCTGGTTAGAACTGTTTCTTTGTTTGGTACAGTACTATAGAACTCTGCAAGCCCTGTTGGTTATCAGAGTCAGGCCATCAAGGGGCTCTTTCACTGGGAGGATTGTGATCAGTCCCTGGATACAGGTTAAACTAGAAGCCTGATCCTCAGGTAGTGACTTTTAAATTATGCAGATAGGCCTCTTTCAGGCAAAGATAGAGATGAGCATTTTTTGCCTTCTCTTTCTGTGCTGAGCCCTGGGGAGATAGCCATGGTGAATCTGCAGAGCCCATTAAAGGTTTCTTCTTTGCCACAATCTCATGGATCTGTGGATGCAAGCCCCATTGATTTTTGGAGCTAAGTGTTTTGGGTGCCTACAACTCAGGTGTGAGTCTTAAAATTTGGCACACTAGATGTGGGGTCCATACTCTTCACTACTTAGGGAGAAGTTGCTAGTTGGGAGGTCCTTCCTGATTATCAGGCACTGTGCCTGGGGTAGAGTTTATGGTAAAAGTGTGTCTCAGGTTTTCCTACCTGTTTCAGTGTGGGTGATAGAATTTTCTCACTTTCCCAATGGATAGGAGGTATTCAGCTAGTTTTTGGATTTCTTTCAGGGGGAATTTCTCTGTGTGGCTGTAGATTTGGTGTCCTTGGGAGGAGGTCAGTTCTGGAGACCCCTATGTCATCATCTTGGACTGTAGCCAAGATAATCTTTTCAACAAATGGTGCTAGAAAAACTGAACATGCACATGCAAAAAAAAAAAAAAAAAAAAGCACGGAAAAAATCTAGAGACAGAACTGACTTACACGCTTCACAAAGATTAAATCAAAATTAACTCAAAATGGATTATAGACCTAAATATAAAACACAAAACTATAAAACTTCTGGAAGATAACATAGGATAAAATCTAGATAACTTTGGGTTTTGTGATGACATTTGGTGACACAACACCAAAAAAAGAAGTATGAAAGAAAAAAATGATAGGTTAAATATCACTAAAATTAAAACCTTTCTCTGTGAAAGACACTGTTAATAGAATTAAAAGACAATGCACAAATTGGGAGAAAAATAACGTATTTGATACAAGACATATCCAAAATATTTAAAGAACTCTTAAAACTCATCAATTTACAGAGAAACAACCCAATTAAAAATGGCCAAAAGGTCTGAACATTCACCTCACTAAGGAAGATGTACAGACGCTGATAAGCATATGAAAATATGTTTGGTATTATAGCCATCAAGGAGTTGCAACTTAAAACAACAATTAGATACCACTACACATCTATTGAAATGGCTGAAATCCAAAAAAACTGACAAAACCAAATGCTAGCGAGGATGTGGAGTAAAAAAGACTCACATTTGCTGCCACTGGTAATATAAAATGGTAAGTCACTTTGGCAGTTTGGCAGTTTCTTGCATAGCTAAACATAGTTTTGCCATACAATTCAGCAATTGTGCTTTCAGGTATTTACCCAAATGAATTGAAAACTTACGTTCACACAAAAACCTGTCAGTGAATGTTGGTAGCACCTTCATTCATAATCACTAAAATTGGAAACAATCAACATACCTTTCAGTAGGTGAATAGATAAACTGTAGCACACCATACATGGAATATTATTCAGTGATAAAATGAGCTATCAATTCACAAAAAGACATGGAAGAACCTTATATGTATATATTGCTAAGTGAAAGAAGGCAGTATGGAGGCTACATATTATATGATTCCAACTATAAGACATTCTGGAAAAGGCAAAATTATTGGCAAAATTGCATATTTGATCTGGGCTTTTAAAAATATCTTCTAGGGGTGCCTGGGTGGCTCAGTCAGTTAGGCATCTGCCTTTGGCTCAGGTCACGATTCCAGAGTCCTGGGATCCAGCCCTGCATTAGGCTCCCTGCTCAGTGGGGAGCCTCTTCTCCCTCTCCCACTCCCCCTGCTTGTGCTCTCGCTGTCAAATAAATTAAATCTTAAAAAACACTTCTACTTGACCTTTTGAACATATGGAATACCAATGTAATAACTGATATAAGTTCAATTGTAAAAAATGTACCACACTAAGGCAACTTACTAATAATAGCTGAAACTGTGTAGAAGGAGAAAGAGGTATATATGGAAACTCTGTGTATGCTCAATTATTCTGTAGACCTAAATTTGTTCAAAAATATAGTTTATAAATCAGAATATAATAATTTAAAATGATTTTGAACTGTAGGTACTTTTTAAAATGATTAATAATATAAAGTAAGACCCTTTGGCTTCATTCTAAATTTATATTTGGAAATTGTTCTGGGCTTTCACTTCCAGCCAAGATGGGATAACAGATTTCTTCTCCTACCAAAACAACCAAAAATTTGACAAAAATTGAAACAGTGGTTTTCAAGACATTGGAATCAGTCATTGAAGGACAGTGGTACATGACATGAGAAGCATTCAAGGTGAGCCCTGCAATTCCTCCAGCTTACTGCCTTAGTAGAGTTTTAAGGTCGTAGCACAGGGAATGGGAATGAGACAGATTCTGGCTGATTCCCTGAGCTGAGGGTTCAGAGAGACCAATAAACTAGGGTTCACAGGATTGTGTACTAGAGGACATATCTGCAGAAGACCCCTTTAAGAATCCAGCGAAGTAGTAACTAGGATATGTGTGAAGAAAGTTATTGAGTCTAAGTCCACCAAAAGAATTAGAATTACAGTGTACACCACTCATACAGGATTGGGAATAATACCTTTTCTCATCAGTCAAACTATGAAACCTCAAAAATCATAATATGTAAACAGAAGGATCTTGTCTCAGCAGCAGGTAATAATTAATTCTAAACTGAGTACTACTCTGGCTCTTCCTATCAAATCTGCCTATCAACTAAGAAAGATAAAAGTGTTTCTGAGTAAATTAGCTGCATTTCAGAATAAAGCTTAAAAATATTCACAAAAATACAAAAATATTCAACATCTAATATTGAAATTTACAAGGTCCAATATCCAGTAAAATGTTACAAGGAATTCAAAGAAGCAGAAAAATACAACCCATAAAATAAGAAGCTAAATCAGTTGATTAAAACTGACCCATAACTGACACAGATGTTAATATTATCAGAGTTTACACAGTTATTATATTAGTATTCCATATGTTCAAAAAGTTAAGTAAAAGATATATTTTTTTAAAGATTTTATTTATTTATTTGACAGACAGAGACACAGCGAGAGAGGGAACACAAGCAGGGGGAGTGGGAGAGGGAGAAGCAGGCTTCCTGCAGAGCAGGGAGCCTGATGCGGGGCTCGATCCCAGGACCCTGGGATCATCACCTGAGCCAAAGGCTGATGCTTAATGACTGAGCCACCCAGGCACACAGTAAAAGATATTTTTAAAAACCCAAGTTGAGCATATAGCAATGAAAAACCAGGAAGATTGAGGAAAATACTATGTTTGAGATTAATGACAGATTAAACATTGCAGAAGATTAAATAAACTGGAAATTCATAACAATAAACATCCAATGGAAAACAGAGAAAAAACAATGAACAAAAATGAAGGATCAATGAGTTGGACAACTTCAGGTGGTCAACCATTTGTATAGTTGGAGTCTCCAAAGGAGGGGCCTTGGGGAAAGAAAAATAGTTGAAGAAATTGTGTTCAGGTTTTAAAAATTTCATGTAAGCTGTAAACCTACAGACCTAGGAAACCAAGAACAAGAAACATGAAGAAAATTACACCATGCTACATAATAATCAAATTGCTCAAAATAAGTTTAAAGAAAAAAAATCTTAAAAGCAGTGAGGAGTGGGAAAAATACATTATATACAAATGACCAAAGATAAGAGTAACAGAGAGTTGTGGAAAGGGAGGTGGGTGGGGGGATGGGGTAACTGGGTGATGGGCATTAAAGAAGGCACATGATATGATGAGCACTGGGTGATATACTCAACTAATGAATAATTGAACATTATATAAAAAACTAATGATGTACTATACCTTGGCTAATTGAATTTAAATTAAAAAAAGAATGCAGATAAGAAGACAGTAGGATAATATTTTAGAAGTACTAAAATAAAGAAGTCAACTAATCATTCTGTACCAAGTCAGAATGTCTATAAAAAATGAAGGAGAAATAATTTTACACATAAAAAATGTAAATAATATTTGAACAACAGACTTACACTACATGAAATGTTTAAAAAAGTCTTTCTGGCTGAAATAAAATGATACCAGGTAAGAATATGAACTACACAAAGCAAAGAAGAGCAAAGGAAATGGTAATTTATAGGTATTTTTTCTTATTTAAATCTTTTTTAAAATAATTGTTTAAAACAGATAAACATAATATGGGTTTACTTGAAGTGCCATATATCACATGTTGGTAGACTGTGTTAAGTTAAAGATGTATAATATAAACTCTGAAGCACCATAAACTAACAGAGTCACAGCTAATAAGCCAAATTGACATATGAATTAAAATAGAATTTTATAAAAACATTTGTTTAATCTCGAATTAGGCAAAAAAAGAAAAAAGAGAACAAAGAAAAGATAAAAAGGAAAATGAACAGAAAGGATAGATTCAAACCTAATTATAGTAGTAATTGCATATAATGTCAATGAAAAGGCAGAAAATTTCCAATTTGATTTTTTAAAAAAAGCAAGACCCAACTATATATGTTGTGTAAAAGAAGTGTGCTTCAAATATGGACAAAAGTGGATTATGAGTAAAAGGATGGGGAAGGATGTATCATATTAACAGTAATCTAAAGAAAGCCGGAGTATGATAGTAGACCAAGTAGATTTGTGAGCAAATATTAGCAGGAATAAAGAAGGTGATTATGTAATGATAGAGTGGTCAATTCATCAAGAATTCAAACAATTCTTAATGTTTATGAGTCTAATCAAAGAGCTTTAAAATATGTGAAGCAAAAACTTAGACACTACAAGTAGAAATATAGAAATCCACAAATATAGTCAGATATTTTGATACTTTTCTCTTAATAATAGAAGTAGGCAAAAAAACTCAGGATACAAAAGATTTGAATAACATTAACAGCCAACTTGACATGATTGACATTTGTAGAACATTTCACCTATCAAAGAATTCACATTCTTTTTAAAAGCACAGGAAACCCAAAGTAAACCATATTCTGTAAAGCAAGTCTCAGTAAATTTAAAGGATTAAGTCATATAATGGAATTAAATTTCCTGGCCATTATGAAATTAAATTAGAACTACATTAATTAAAAAAAAGATTTCTGAAAAAGCCCCAAACATTTGGAAACTGAATAACAAATTTCTAAATAACTTGTGTTCAAATGATTTCTTCAGAAGAAAAATTGTAAAGTATTTTGAAGTGAATGAAAATGAAAACACAAGTAACAAAACTTATGGAATATCGCTAAGATAGTACTTAAGGGAAAATGTATATAGCCTAATTAGAAAAGAAAAAAGTCTCAAACCAATGACACTTGCCTCTACCTTAATAAACTAGAAACATCAAAGCATATTGATCCCAAAGTAAGTACAAGAATGGAAACGATTGAGATTAAAACAGAAATCAATGAAGTAGAAATGAGAAAAACAATGGAGGAAGTATAATCAGGTCAAATTTTGAGGAGATTGATAAAATTGCTAAACCTCTAGACAGAGAAAACTACCAGTATCAAGAGTTAGAGTTTTGATGTGATGTTTTTATAGATTCCACCAATATTAAAAGGATAGTAAGGTAATGTTATAAACAACTTTATGCCCATAAATCTGACAGCTTCCATGAAATGGGTAAATCCTTCAAAAGACACAAACTCATTTAAGAAAAAAAAAATATGTGTCTAGTAATTAAATCAAATTTGTACTTAAATATTTTCTGAAAAAGAAAATCCCGGGCCCAAATGGTTTTACTGGAGAACTAAACCAAATATTTAAACAATATCTGACTTTATACAAATTCCTCCAGAAAATTGAAAAAGAGTGTATACTTTCCAACTTATTCTATGAAACTTGCATTATCCTTATATCAAAACTGGACAAAAGACGTTGTAAGAAAAGAAAACTATAGACCTATTTTTCTCATGAACATAGATTCAAAAACTATTAACAAAATTCTGGCGAATTGAACCGAATAGTATATTAAAAGGGAAATAAATTATGATCAAGCAAGATTTATCAAAGGAATGCAAGGTTGCTTTAACATTTGAAAGTCAATCGATATAATCCACATATTAATAAACTAAAAATGAAAAAAACCATAATCACAGTAGATGCCAAAAAGCTCCATGATAAAGTGCAATATCTATTCCTCATAAACTAGGAAACTAGGAATAGAAGGGAACTATGAAAATATACAGCTAACACTATACTTAGTGATTATTATGGAATGAATGTGTTTACCCTCCTACTAAATTCATATGTTGAAGCCTTAATGTCCAATGTGATAGTGTTAGGAGGTGGAGCCTTAAGGAGATCATTAGGTTTAGATAAGGTCCTGAGGGTAGACCACCATCCCCCTGATGATGGAGATTAGTGTCCTTATAAGAAGGGGAATAAACCAAAGACTTCCCTCAAATTGCCATGTGAGGATACACTGAGAAGGTGATGGTCTGTAATCTGGGAAGGGAACACACCAGACACTGTGTGAAATAAATATTTGTTGTTTAAGCTATGATATTTTGTTACAGGAGTCTGAGCAGACTAAGACAATGATGACACATTGAATGACCAGGGGTATAATAAAGATAACTACTTTCAGTACTTCTATATTAACATCATTGTGGATGTTCTAGCTGTTACAATACTGTAAGAAAAAGAAAGAAAAAGCATCCTGATAAGAAAAGTAGAAGTAAAATTGTGTTTATTTGAGGGTGACACAATTGTCTATACAGAAAATCCAAAACCCACTATAATTTAAAAAATGAGTTTAGGGGCGCCTGCATGGCTCAGTGGGTTAAGCGTCTGCCTTAGGCTTGGGTCATGATCCCATGGTCCTGGGATCGAGCCCTGCATCTGGCTCAGCGGGGAGCCTGCTTCTCCTCTCCCTCTGTCGTCCCCCTGCTTGTGCTCTCTCTTGCTCTCTCTCTCTGTCAAAAAAAAAAAAAAAAAAAAATCTTAAAAAAAATGAGTTTAGCAAGTTTGTAGGACACAAGATCAACATGCAGGAATTTACAGTATTTTTACATACAACCTACAAATAAGCAGAAATTAGTGTCAAAAATAACACTGTTAACAGTATTAAGAAAAAAGAAATACTGCAGAAGAAAAGATCATTATACAAGAAAATATGGTGTTTTTATATACTACCTACAAACAACTAGAAATTGATAATACAAAAATGCCATTAGCAGTAGTATCAAGAAGAAGAAATACTTAAGGGTAATATAATATAAGATGTGAAAGCCCCATTCATAATTACTACAAAATATTCCTGTACTAAATTAAAGACCTAAATTTTAAAATAGAGAGATATCCCGTGTTCATGGGTTGGAAGACTCAATATATTAAGAAGTTAATCCTCCCCACATTGATGTATGTATTCAGTACGATCACAATCAAAATCCCAACAAGCTTTCTTTTTTAAAAAGATACTATACAAATAACTTAAATTCATATGATATACAAAGGACCTAGAAAAGTCAAAAACAATTCTGATGAAGATGTAGAGTAAAAGTGGAGGACCAACACTATTTGATTTCAAGAGTTATTAGCTAATGTAATAAAGAAAATAACATTGGTGTAAATACAGACAAATATATCAGTGTAAAGAATAGAGAGTCCAGAAATAGGCCCACATATAAATGGATAATTTATTTTTGATAGGATGCATGGGCAATTTAGTGAAGAACATATAGTCATTTTAACAAATGATGATGGAGCAAATAGACATCTATATGTAGGCAAATGAACTTTGGTCCATATCATGTAGCGCATAAAATAGTTAAAATGGATTGTAGATGTGAATATAAAATATAAAGTACCAAGAATATAGGAAAATATTTTGTAAACTTGGATTCAGCAAAGTTTTCTTAGATAATGGCACTAAATACATTATCCATCAAGAAATACATTGACTAATTGGTCTACATCAAAATAAAATATTTCTGCTCTTTGAAAGACCCTGTTAAGGGAATGAAAAAACAAGCCATAGATTGTGAGAAGATGTTTGAAAATCATATATCTGATGAAGGATTTGTTTCCAGAATATATAAAGAACTTTCAATGCTTAATAATAAGAAAATAATCAATAAAAATGGGCAAAAGATTTGAACAGACGTTTAACCAAATATATACAGATGAGAAATAAGCATATGGAAAGATGACCAACATCATTAGCCATCAGGGAAGCGAATATTAAAAGCCACAATATGAAACTACTATATCCTTGTTAGAATGACTAAAATTAAAAAACGGGGTGCCTGGGTGGCTCAGTTTGTTAGGCATCTGCCTTTGGTTCAGGTCATGATCCCGGGGTCCTGAGATCGAGCCCCACATCCCTGAGCAGGGAGCCTGCTTCTCCCTCTGCACCTCACCCCACTTGTTCTCTCAATCTTTCTCTCTCTCAAATGAATAAATAAAAAATTTAAAAAAAAGATTGATTATACTAAGTGTTGGTGAGGAATGTAGAAAGCAACTGAAACTCTTATACACTGCTGATGGTAATATAGAATAGCACAACCAAATTGGAAAAGTGACAGTTTCTCAAAAAGTTACATGAACACCTACTGTATGATCCTACTCCTTAGTATTTACCCAAGAGACATGAAGACATACAACATACAACATACAAAGACCATATAAAGAATAACTGCATGAAAGAAGCCAGACAAAGAAGTGTACATACTGTATGATTCCATTTCTAAGATGCTATAAAATTCAAATTAATGAATAATGGCAGAAAATACATTAGCAGATGCCAGGGGACAGAGGTATTACAAAGGGACACAAGGAAATTTTGGGGGTGATGATTATGTTTGTTAACAAGATTGTGGTGATGGTGGTGATGATTTCACAAGTGTATACATATATAAAAAAATTCAAGTTGTATACTTTATTATATATATGAGTATACTTCAATAAACCTCTTAAAAAGAAATTATATTTCAATAATCATATTTTTATGGATTTCATTGATATTCTGATATATACATTAATAAGAATAATACTGTGGTATAATTACATAAAATCTCTTTTTTTACAGAACAGGACAGTTGGGAAACCTGACAGCTCCTTGCAATTCTCACTGTAGATGCTCATCTTCATTTTATTTTGCTATCTGTGGAAGAGATAATACTGGATATTTTTCTCCTTGCTTTGCAGGCTGTACACAATCCAAAACATTAAATGGTCACCAGGTAATTATATTTTTATTATGCTTCTCCCTCTCTAATAAGATGTTCAGTTTGTAGTTGATATTTACATTTTACTCCTAGCTCTCTATAAAAGCTTTTTTACCCATAATTTTTTTTTAAACAGGAAAAGAATATTTGCTTTAGGTGGCCATAATGCAAAGGGCTTATGGGAATTGGTGGTGGAAAAAATACTTCTATATTAAAACATGCCTTAATAAGTAAGAAAATTATGAAAGAAAAAAACTCACAGGTAAAGAAAAACATAATAAAAGTAGTAGATTAATCAGTTATAAAACAATGATGGAGATTAAAGCGCAAAAGCAGTAAAATCAATTATATCTATAAAATCAGTCAAGGTATTTACAAAAGGATGCAAAATATAATACATAAAATGGGGGGGAGAAAAATGTAGTGCTTTTAGAATGGTTTAAAACTTAAGTATCTATCAACTTAACATTGATGGCTATATGCGTAGAATGTTATAGATGAACCTAATGGTAACCACAAATCAAAAACCTAAAATAGATATGCCAAAAATGAAGAGAAAGGAATTCAAGGATATCACTAAAGATAGCCATCAAACCACAAGGGAATGAGTGCAAGAGAAGAAAGGAATGGAGAACTACAAAAACAACCATTAAAAAAAAGTAACAAAATGACAGTAAGTAACAAAAGGCATACCTATCTATAACTACTTTAACTATAAATAGACCACATGCCAAATGAAAGACATAGGATGACTGAGTGGATAAAAAAGCAAGACCCATCCATATGCAGCCCTCAAGAGACTCACTTCAGACCTAGAGACATATGCAGAATGAAAGTGAAGGGATAGAAAAACATTTATCATGAAAATGGAAGAGAAAAGAAAGCTAGGTAGCAAGACTTATATCAGACAAAATATACTTTAAAACAAAGACTGTAGCAAGGGACAAAGAAGGACACTTCATAATGATAAAGAGAACAATCCAACAAGAACATAAAACAATTGTAAATATTTATGCATTCAATATGGAAGAACCCAAATACATAAAGCAACTATTAAGACATAAAGGAAGAAATCAATAGTAATACCATAACAGTAGGGGACTTTTATACTTACATCAATGGACAGATCAGACAAAAAAATCAACAAAGGAAACAGGGGCTTTGAATGACACATTGGAACAGATGGATCTAACAGATATATTCAGAACATTCCATCATAAAACAGAGGAATGCACATTCTTTTCAAGTGCACATGGAACCTTCTCCAGAATAAATCACATTGTAGGCCACAAAACAAGTCTCAACAAATTAAAAAAAGATTGAAATCATATCATGCATTTTTTTTTCTGACCAAAATGGTATGAAACTAGAAACCAATCATAAGAAAAAATCTGGAAAGAACACACATACATGGAGATTAAATAATATGCTACTGAACAATAAATGAGTCAACCAAGAAATCAAAGCGGAAATAAAAAGATTACATGGAGAGAAATGAAAATAAAGATCTGAAATCTTTGGGATGCAGCAAAAACTGTTCTAAGAGGAAAGATCATAGCAATATAGGCCTACCTCAAGAAGCAAGAAAAATCTCAAATAAACAACCTAACCTTACACCTAAAGGAGCTAGAAAAAGAAGAACAAAACCCAAAGTCAGTAGAAGAAAGCAAACAATAAGGGTTAGAAATAAATAGAAACTAAAGAAACAATAGAACAGATTAATGAAACCAGGAGCTGTTTTTTGGAAAAGATCAAGGAAATTGATAAACCTTTATCCAGAGTCACCAGAGAGAGAGAGAGAGAGAGAGGACTCAAATAAATAAAATCAGAAATTAAACAAAAGAAATAACAACTGACATCATAGAAATTGTAAGAAATTGTACACCACAAAGGATTATAAGAGAATATTATAGAAAATATATGCCAACAAATTGTATAACCTAGAATAAATGGATAAATTACTAGGAAGATATTACCTCCGAAAACTGAATCAGGAAGAAATAGAACATTTGAACAGACAAATTACTGGCAATACAATTGAATCCATAATTATATAGAGAAAAAACTGATGGTTACTAGAGGAGAGGTGGGCAGGGGGATGGGTTGAGTGGGTGATGGGGATTAGGAAGGGCACTTGTGATGAGCACTGAGTGTTATATGTAAGTGTTGCCTCACTAAATTCAACACATGAAACTAATACTACACTGTATGTTAACCAACTAGAATTTAAATGAAAACTAGGGAAAAAAAAGAACTCCCCCCCCCCCAAAAAAAAAGTCCAGGACTAAATGGCTCCACAGGTGAGTTCTACTAAACATTTACAGAAGAGTGAATGCCTATTCTTAAAATTTTCAAAAAATAGAAGAGGAAAGAAAACTTCCAAATTCATTCAATGTGGCCAGTATTACCCTGAACCAAAACCAGATAAAAATACTACAAAAAAAGAGAACTACTGGCCAATATCTCTGATGAACATAGAGACAAAAATCCTGAACAAAATATTGGCAAATTGAAAGCAACAAAATATTACAAAAGTCATTCACCACAATCAAGTGGGATTTATTGCTGGATTGCAAAGGTGATTCAATATTCACAATTCAATCAGTGTAATACATTACATCAATAAGAGAAAGGATTAAAACCATATGATCTTCCCAATAGATGCAGAAAAGCATTTGACAAAGTACAACATCCATTCATGATAAAAACCCTCAATGGAGTAGGTTTAGAGCGAACATAACTCAATATAATGAAGGCCATATATGAAAAACCCACACCTAACACCATATTCAGTGGTGAAAAACTAAGAGCTTTTCCCCTAAGATCAGGAACAAGACAAAGATGTCCACTTTCACCACTTTTATTCAACACAGTATTGGAAGTCTCAGCCACAACAATCAGACAAGAAAAGAAAAGTCACTCAAATTTGGTAAGGGAGAAGTAAAATTTTCACTATGTTCAGATGATGTGAAACTACATATAGAAAATCCTCAAGACTACACCCGGAAAATTCACTGATAAATGAATTCAGTAAAGTCACAGGACACAAAATTAACATACAGAAGTCTGTTGCATTTCTATACACTAATAATGAAGTAGAAAGAGAAGTTAAGAAAACAATCCCATTTATAATTGCACTAAAAAGAATACCTGCTAATAAACTTAACCAAAAAGGTAAAAGACCTATACTCTGAAAACTATAAAACATTGATAACAACAATTGAAGACAATACAAATGGAAAGGTATTTCTGCTCATGGTTTGGAATAACCAATATTTTTTAAATGTCCATACTAGCCAAAGAAATCTACAGATTTAATGCAATCCTTACCAAAATGCCAACAGCACTTTCCATAGAACTAGAACAAATAATACTAAAATTTGTATGGAATTGCAAAAGACCCCAAATAGCCAAGGCAATTTTGAAAAAGAAGAACAAAACACAATCCCAGATTTCAAGATATAGTACAAAGCTGTAGTCATAAAAACAGTGTGCTGCTTGCACAAAAATGGACAAATAGATCAATGGAAGAGAACAGAATCCAGAAATATACCCACACCTTTATGGTCAGTTAATCTATGACAAAGGAGGCAAGAATATGCAGTGGGAAGAAGCTGATCTCATCAATAAATGGTGTTGAGAAAACTGGACAACTCTATGCAAAAGAATGAAACTGGACCACTTTTTAACACCATACACAAAAGTAAACTAAAATGGATTAAATGTGAGACCTGAAACTATAAAATTCCTAGAAGAAAACATAGACAGTAATTTCTTTGACATCATGTATAGAAATCAGCCATTTTTATAGATATGTTTCCTCTGGCAAGGGAAGCAAAGGAAAATTAAACTATTGGGACCACATCAAAATTAGTCTTTTGCTCAGTGAAGGAAACCATCAACAAAACAAAAAGGCAACATACTGAATGGGAAAAGATATTGGCAAAGGATATAGTTGATAAGGGATTAATAACACAACTCAACACCAAAAAACCCAGGCTTATTCATGAGCAGAGGACATGCATAGACATTTTTCCAAAGAAGACATACAGATGGCCAATAGACATGTGACATACTCAGCATCACTCATCATCAGGGAAATGCAAATCAAAACCACAATGATATATCACCTTACACTTGTCAGAATGGCTCAAACAAGAAACATAAGAAATAACAAGTGTTGGCAAGTATGTGGAATGAAAGGAATCCTCATACACTTTTGGTGGGAATGTAAATTGATGCAGCCATTGTGGAAAAGAGTATGGAGCTTCCTCGAAAAATTAATTATAGAATTACCATATGATCCAGTAATTTTACCACTGCATATTTACCCAAAGAAAATGAAAACACTAATTGGAAAAAGTGTATTCACCCCTATGTTTATTGTGCCATTATTTACAATAGCTAAGATATGAAAGCAACCCAAGTGTCCATCTATAGATCAATGGATAAAAAAGATGTGTGTGTGTGTGTATACTCATATATGTGTGTGTGTATACACACAAAGTGAGTGTATAAATATATATGTATACCCACATATAATGGAATATTACTCAGCTATAAAAAATGAAATCTTGCTATTTGCAACAATATGGATGGATGTAGAGGTATAATGCTAAGTGAGATGTCAGCCAGAGAAAGACAAATACCATATGATTTCATTCATATGTGGAATTTAAGAAACAAAACAGTCAAGAAAAAAAGGACAAAAAAAATAGACTCTTAACTATAGAGAACAATGTAATGGTTACCAGAATGGAGTTGGTGGGGGGACGGGTGAAATAGGTGAAGGGGATGAAGAGTACACTTATTGGGATGAGCGCCGAATAACATATAGAATTGTTGAATCATTATATTGTACACCTGAAACTAAAATAACACTATGTTAATTATACTTGAATAAAAAAATGCATCCATGTATTCCATCATCCCAATTTTTTTTTTCCATCATCCCAATTTTATAGTTTAAAAGCAATAGGTTACTATCTACCTCTTGCAGTAGCAAAGTTGAAAGAAGCAATTTAAGAGAATATTTTATCTTCTACTTATGTCATTTATTTTGGTTCTCCCCTACCTATCTGCAGCACCCATCCACACCAAAATCTTGAACCACAGTCTTTCTCACAGCATTGGGTTGACCAATACTATCCTTCTGCTCACCTTTCACTCAGTTTTTTCTTCTTCTGAGGAATTAAAAGTATCTATACTACACTTTCTTGCTCTTTCTATTTCTGTCCACATTAACTCAGATGGAAAATCAGTCCCTTCATTGTGTGCCAGAGATTACCATACATACAAGGCCTTTATAAGCGTATCAGACTTCCTAGAAAGGTAAGAGAAGATTTATATGGCAGCAATACAAATGACTTACAATTGAATATATGTTACCCCTGTTTGTCTTTTGCCATTTACATCTATCAGGACTCATTTTAAAATTTCCCTATTTCCTCATATTTGGGCATAACCATCAGAATTCCTTATTTCCCTAGGCCTTCTACCAACCTCGAGAGACATGTTCTTATTTTGGCATGTAGTGTTGACTACTCTGTTACTTATTTGACTCCAGGTTAATTTTCTTATGTCCAAAGTTGCATAAATCTGCTGTTAGCTAAATAATGCACGATAACTTCAGCTTCTTCCTTTTGAGTGGCACCAAAGTAGGGACACAGTCTTTAAAAACTCTATATTTCTCTCTCATCTTTTCTGGCTGGTCTTTGTGAGGGGGAGAGAGCAACAGAGAGGTTTATTTATCCTGACCAATGGGCATTATGCCACCCCCATAGCAAGCAATAAAGTCCTTTGTTATTTATGCACCTACATAATAATATGATGTATTATTATTATCTGTAACTGTATGATCACTTTTTTTTTTTTAAAGATATTAGCATACCTGACCAACTCCAGTTCCTCATAGTCAGGTTTTCACTAGTATATGATTTAATAATATATCTTCAGTTGTTTTTAATGAATATCAATATAAAAAAGATTGCATACCCTTTAAAAATATTTCTTATTAAATGTTACAGGATATATTTTAAATGATACTTAAAATCTTTAAAATATGTTGCTGTGGAAAACTTTAAATGTAATAGAAAATAGAAAAGCATAATGAACTCCTATATGTCCCTTACCTCTCTTCAGCAATTTATTATCTTATGGAGAATCTTACTTTATACTCCTACTAACTTTCTCTCACCATTTTAATTTAAAATAAGTAAATGACCTTTTTTTTAAAGATTTTATTTATTTATTTGAGAGATAAAGAATGAGACAGAGCATGAGAGAGGGGAGAGTCAGAGGAAGAAGCAGACTCCCCGCCGAGTGGGGAGTCCGATGAGGGACTCGATCCTAGGACTCGAGGATCATGACCTGAGCTGAAGGCAGTCGCTTAACCAACTGAGCCACACAGGCACCCCATAAATGACCTTTTTAAATGCTCATGTTTTCACCACAGTATAAAGCATAATTGTTTGACCTTGGTGTTTTGATCCCATGTGATATTCATGAGCTAAAACAGCCATCCACCATATAGCTCCTTCTTTCCTTTCTTGGGAGATTCCCTTTTAGAGAATCCTATTTTAGGGATTTTTTTTTTCTTTTTCATAAAAGTCTTTATAATTTTCTTGCATTTTTCTAAGGAGTAATTAACTCAATGAGTAACAGTGATAGAAAGAATCCACAAAATAGTTACTCAAACTGTGTGGTAACATTTGATACTTAATAAAAACTGAAAGAAGAATAAAATATTTTTGACAAATATTAAATATTAGACCTGTTAGAAATTATCCAGAATTAGCCTCGATAGAATTAATGGCTCTGAAGGAAAGTGGAAACTAGCAGAAGCTAATTAATGAAATTTGATTAATACAATTTGATATGGATGGAATGATTAATAGATAAAATATGCTTTAATTTCAAATGGGGAAGAATTGATACCAATATAAATAATTTTATTAAATGATGATTAAATAAAAGGAACAGTATATGTAAAAAGTAATTATGTATCTAAATGATGTTAATGGAATTCCCTCCATTGAAAATATTTTTTCAATCAAAACATGTCAACTTTGAAATAATTCTGATTAGGCACCTGGGTGGCTCAGTTGGTTAACTGTCTGGGTCTTAATCTCAAGCTCAGGTCTCCATCTCAGGGGTGTGATTTCAAGCCCCATGTTGGGCTCCACACTGGGCGTGGAGCCTGGTTAAAAAATATTTTTTAGCTCTGAAATAATTCTGATTAAATGTTTATATTTAAAACATCAGAGTAAAAGTGAATTAGAATCGGATGTTCTTCAATTAACTCATACAAAAGTTTGAGTGGTAGAAAATATCTCTGAAGATTTCTAAATTTCTATAGAAAATTAGAGCCTTACTAAAACTGAAAATAGGTATCTTTTCTTCATACTGCTAACATTCCTGGGCAGTTTTGTCTCATTGACAGCCACATGCATTTTTCCTATCTGTGCTACCAAAGATCTTCAAATTTCCTTAATATAGATATTAGAGAAATCTTGGGCATTACTTCATGATCTCGTCACTGAGACTAGTTCTTTTCTAGCTGATATAGCTTTCATTTTAAATATCAGGATCATGGTGCTTTCCCCAAAGGTTGCTCTATTACAATAGAAGCCTCATTCTAATTATCTATGGAGGGAGATGTAATCTCACCCAAAATATTAAGAATTACAAGAAGCCAGGCTTCAAAGTCTCCTTTCATTGACACATCCTTAGAATATTTTAACTTCATTTACTACTCACTTCCCACCTTAGTGTTATTTTTATCATATACTGTATTTCTTCATGTATTTTAAATGACATATACTGTTATTGTTTTGTAAAATCAATATACACTTACATTTACCCATTTCCTTGCATTTCCATGTTTTCATATGAGATTACTTTCTTTCTTCCTGAAGAACCATATTTCACCTTCATTTTTGAAAAAAAAAACCTGTTTCGCTGGGTCTGGAATTCTATATTGGCAGTGATTTGCCCACCCCCAACCCTGCCACTTTGGCATTTAAAAGACACCATTTGATTGTCTTATATCTCTTATTGCTTGGTGGCTATTAAGATTTTCTCTTTGTTTTTGGTTTTCAGCAGTTTTACTTTGATAGGCCTAGACTGGATTTTCATTACATTTATTTTGCTTGGTTTTCACAGAACATCTTTAGTCTGTAGATTTATGTGAATCTGTTTGAAAATTCTCAGCTGTTGTTTCTCCCTTACTCTCTCTTCTCTTTTTTGGGGAGAATGGGGAACCATGTATTAATTTACTATTGCTACCTGGCAAATTACACAGGCTTAGTGTCTTTAAATAATTCTATTTATTTCACAGTTCTAAGGTCATATGTCAAGATGCCATGATTGGGTCCTCTGTTGAGTGTCACAGGCTGAAATTAGGGTATTGGCTGGGCTGTGCTCCTTTCTGGAGGCTCTGGGGAAGAATCTGCTTCCAAGTTCATTCAGGTTATTGGCCATTCAGTTGCTTGGGGATGTAAAAAATGAGGTCTTTGTTTCCTTGCTAGCTGTCAACTGAGGACCAATTTTAGCTCTTAGAGGCTACCCCCATTCTTTACTGCATGATTCTCTTTGTCTTCAAGGCTAGCAACAGATGATCACTCTTATGTCACATGCTTTGAATCTCTAATTTCAGAAAAATCCCAGTACTTTTTAAGGCTCACCTAGTTAGATGAGGTTTATCCTCTCTCTTTTACAGTCATCTATATCACATAATATAATTTAGTAAGGAGAGAAAATTTCATCAATTCATAGTCCTCAGAATCATGCAGGCTTATGCAATAGGGGGTGGGAATCTTAGGTGGCATCTTAGAATTCTGCCCCACACCCACTACAAATAGGCCTTTTCACTGTGTTTAGTCACCATGTTTTTCAGTTCTAACATTTATGTTTTTGTAGGATCCAAACTCCTGGTGAAATTCCACATAATTTAAAATATTTTATCCATTTCCCCCTCTATTTCCTGGAAATTATTAATCATCACTATTTTAAAGTTCTTGCTATTAGGTGAATCATGTCGATCATCCATGAGTCTTACTTGTATTTGTTTTTCTCTTAATTATAAGCCAATTATTTTATCTCCCAATAACATTTTACAATTGTCTATTTCTCTCTTTGTTTCAGCTTCATGTATTTTTAGACTGTTATGTGTATATACATTGATAATTGTTACATCTTATTACTGAGTTCTTTTCACCTTTATAAAGTGTCTTTTTCCATCTCTGGTAATTGTCTTTGTCTTAATATCTACATTTTATTTTTAAATTATTTTAATTTTTTAAACATTTTTATTTATTTATTCATGAGAGATGGAGAGACAGGGGCAGCAGGAGAAGTAGGCTCCCCATGGAGCGCCCCACGGATTCCCCAATGCGGGACTCAATCTCAGGACCCTGGGATCATGACCTGAGCCGAAGGCAGATACCTATCTGGCTCAGCCACCCAGGTGCCCATTAAATAGTCACTTTAGCTTTCTCTTGCTGACTGTTTCCATGTGTATCTTATTTCTATCATTTTATGTTCCAACTATTTGTGTCTACATTTAAAGTGTTTCTTATAACCAGCATGTAATATGGTTTTGCTTTTTCTTCAATGTTGCTAATCTCTTTTTTTTTAAAGATTTACTTATTTATTTGAGAGAGAGAGAGAGAGTGTGCAAGTGGGGAGAGGGGCAGAGGGAGGGAGAGAATCTCAGACTCCCCGCTGAGTAAGGAGCCTACCTTGGGTCTGATCTCACAACCCTGAGATGATGACCTGAGCTGAAATCAAGAGTTGGACACTTTACCAACTGAGCCACACAGGTGCCCATCTGCTAATCTCTTTTAATTGGAGTTTTTGACTACTGAAATTTTTTGTAATTATTGATATAGTGGATTTAGATCTAACTTCTTCTTTTTTTTATTATTTGAATTGAATATATTTTACTATTTCATTTTAATGTAACTTTTGGCATTTTGGTTATATTACTTTCAATATTACTCCACAATCCTTCAACCCTTCCAGGACCTAATATCTTGATTCTACCATTTACTCACTAAACCTTCTTCATATTTTCATTTTCCCCTTTGTCAGCCCAGGTTCTATTGTCTGCAACCATTTATTATGCATTTATCGTTTGTCTAATCTCCAGGTCTAGTTTTCACTGTTCTCTACATTCCTCATTGTTCAAGGAGACTGAACTATAGGATGAGAGCTTCCTTGGCTTCTGACTGGGTTAAGATAATAAAAAGGCCTAGTAGAAAATCAGCTCAGGTCATGATCTCAGGGTTGTGAGATCGGACCTATGTCAGGCTCCTCACTCAGCGGGGAGTCTGAGATTCTCTCCCTCCCTTTCTGCCCCTCCCCTTACTTGCACAACCCAAGGCTTTTCAATTTCTGAGGTTTTTTTTTTTTTTTTCCCTGACTGGAATATACTTTTTTCAGGTAACCACATGATTCACTTCCTTACCTTCTTCAAATCTCTGCTCAAATATCACTGTATCACCGAGGCATTCCCTAATCATGCTAAATTCACTTCTATAATCCCTATATTTTTTTCCTTGCTTTATTTTTTTCTCCAAAGTATATGTCACCATGTGTTTCATTATAAAGTGTTTTTTTTTTTTTTTTTTTTTTTAATTACCTGTCTCATCCAAGTTATCTACATGATGGCAGGGAGTTCTATTGTATTGCTTACTGTGTTTTCCCAGCACCTAGAATAGTGTTTGACACATGGGCACTAAAAAGAATATGGTGGAATGAATTAATTGCAATTTGAATATTTGGATATTTCCATTTTTTATTTAACATATCTAGTAATCACATAACAACTGCCCCAAAGAAGCCGACATGATTTTGGATCATGATTTTATGAATCACTCAAATTCAAGTCATCTTTGTTTCCTCTTATTCTTTAACTAGTAACCTAGTTCCATATTTCTGGTGAATTTATTATTTTTTTCAAAGTTAGAATATTTTCAGTAGATTAATAAGTTTATAACTAGTCTCTGTATCACCAAACTTTGTTTAATTCTTCTTAGAAAATATCACCTATTCATCTTCTTTGATTTATCAATCCTACAACAACAACCCAAAATTTTCATTCAGGGCTACATTGTGACTTTAATTGACTCTAGACTCTTTTGCCTTTGTAAGCCCCTTCCCTCACTTAAAAAAAAAAAATAGTGTAAAACTTCATTGGTATGAAGACAAGCATGATCCCAGCTGGATTCATTATTATTCATTATTATTTATTCATTATTATTATGTTCAGTTTTCCTTTAATTTTAGGAGGCACTATAACTAAAACATTTAAAGGGGCTCTTAAAGTATTGTGGGCCTTAGGCATTGTGCCTACTTTGCCTAATAGGTAACAGCCCTCATCATTACATACAAAAGTCTTATCTTTTTCTCATGGTTCCAAAACCTTCTGCAGTTGGGTAACTGTCCATTTTTCAAGTCCCAGCTAAAAATCCACTTTATTCATTGTCTTAATTGTCCTCAATTTATACAGCTCTCCATTTGTGCAATTGAAAGTAAATATCTTTGGTGAAATTTTTTAAATTAATAGAATTTATCCAAAGTAACTCTAGTTACACACACACACACACACACGCATTTTGTTACATAAAATACCTACGGCTTATCATTAATATTTCATTTCTAAATAATGAATGGCAGAGTTAATGTAAGAATATTGACTAATAAAACTAGCTAGTGTCCCTGCAGTTGTTGATTTTATTTTATTTTACAATAACAGGAGTTTTGTTTTATATTTCTAAAAGATTGTTTCTTATTTTCATTTTCCTAGGCATACTACAATTGTTCTTGTATCCAAGCAGGATTAGCAACCTCAGATGATCAAGGTGATTTTATTGATGCTAGACCTGGGGCATGTGATACAAAGTGCTATAAATTGCCTTTGTTCATTGCTTTTATCTTCTCTACAATTTTATTTTCTGTTTTTTCTGGTATACCATGCACCCTGACCATCCTTCGGTATGTATATATTATTCAAAATCATTGTTCATTTAATACATGAGAAAGCCAATTTTAGGAAGATTTTAGAATATTGCTATAAATGATTTATTCTTTTGTTTTGAGATAGCAATTGCAAGACAAGAAATTGCTATATTGTCAAAATTCATATATTTTCTTATTTCTCTGTTTTAACTAATTTTATTTGCTTAAAGTTTCTAACTATCACACTTAGTTTTAATTAAATTTAACTTATAATATGGTAACTTCATATATAGGAAAATTGTTACATTGTCAAAATTCATGTATATGTTTAATTTTTTATTTTATCTAATTTATTTACATAAAGCTTATAGATAACACATTTAGCTTAACTTTAAAACTAAATTTTTAATTTAATACACCTGGAAAATTCATAAATAGAAAATTCTTAATTATAACACAAATGTGATTATGTTGATTCATTAATTACAGGTATTTATTGAATATTTGCTTCTATATTAACCAATTTGACTATGAAAAAATCAGTGTCATTAGCAAAGAACATGATAACTTAAAAAATTTTAGAAAATCAGTACACAAGTTTTTCTAAATTAAAGCAACATTTGCTATTTATTTGTTCTTTCTGAATATGTGAATACATTCAATATTTCTTTTTATCATATTAGGAAAATAGTCAGTTGTTATTTTCAAGTTTTTTTCAAGAGGTTAACATAATTTAAGTCATGAGGAGCGATTTGTTGTTGCCTAGGAAAGCAGACTAGAAAACATGAATAAACATATGCAAAAAAAATTCTGAGAACTTGGGAATATGTGATTTCTGATTTCAATTAACTTGCAGTTTGGATGGTAGACAAAAGTTGGACATATTACTACAGTGAAGCAGCTTTTTAATCCATTCATCTGTGTCTGGACTAAAATTACAGGGACCAGTAAGATACATGCCTTGCCTTCAAGTTGCTTAGAGTATAATAGCGGGAGAAAAACACATAGTACAGTGGATACTTAGAGGTGCCTTGATTAAAGCTTGGAGAGTTTGACCCAGGATAAGGTGGAAGAAATGGTAATTTTTATCTAGGATTATTTGGAAATGCTTGTAGAAGGTATGGTACTGGAATTGAATTATGAAGATAAGTGCTTTGTCATAATGCAAACAGATCAGCGTAAAGTTCTTAACAGGAAAACTGAGCAGTGAGAGTAGAGGCAAAAATGTATGAAATATCTTGGCAAGGAGTTTGTTATGACTGGAGTAGCATGATGGTAAATGGGACAGGGAGATTTGTATTCCATAAGGATCTGATCATGGAAGGCTTTCTTTGCCGTATTAACATAAATGATGTTATCCTGTATGCACCTGGAGGCCATTGAAAACAATAAACCTCAAAATTAAAAGTAACCAACTATGCATTTTAGATAGAATACTTAGAAGATAGTGTAAAAGATGAAGCTGAGGGAAAAACTAGAGAAAAAGGAAAGTACTTAGGATATCATTCTTGAATTTAATAGTGGTATTTAGAGATAGAGGTGATGGAATATATTTGAAAAACATTTAGTTTGGATATAAGGGCAAGATTATTACTTTGATGTGCCTCATAAAAGATACAAAAAGAATTAGGATTATGTGCAGATTTCCAGTCCAGGGAGCTAAATGAATGACAATCCATTAACTGAGATAAGAAATTCAAGAAGAGAATGCTTAGATCAAAGATAAGCAGTACAATGTTAAACATGCCTTATGTAAAGTTCATGTGAAACATCCAAGCAAATATTTCCAGGAGTGAGATGAGACAGATGATAGTAATATTCCAGAAATTTAGTTCTGAGTCTTTTCACTTCTCCTTTTAACTATACAAAATCAATAAGGAAAATAAATAAAATAAATAAGGAAAATAAAACACACATGCATGTGTGCATATGCATGCACACACATATACTATAGTTTTAATCTAATTATGAAATAGATAAAAAGTCACAAAGTTGAAATTGCATGTAAGTATTGCCAAAATTGAAGCAGAACTGGAAGCCAGTGTGTAGATTCACAAAGATGTTACAAAGACTGACAGGAAATGTGGAATGGCTCTCAGGATTGACAGATCTCCTATATCTCCAGCATATTATTTCTGCTCAGAAGGAGAAGGCCCCACCTTATAATGGAAGTTATGGGGAGCACAACCTAGGTAGATAAGTCAAGGTAGAATCTCTCTGGAAAGAATGAAAAAAAGGCTTGGAAAATGTCCAGGAGGTCCAGACATAACAGATCTCAAAAAGTGCCAGCAAAATATACCTTCTATAATTGAACACATAACATTAGAAAAAAGAAATGTGAAGAGATCTCAGAAGCCCATGGCTTGCAGTGGAAGTTCTTTTGAGGCAGACCAGAATTGGAGAGGCAGAGGAGGTAGAACCACACATAGGAATCATAGTTAAGTCCTTCCCTATATCAACAGAGGAGATAACTTCAGTTTTGAAGCTTGGAAGCCCTGCCTTATGTTCCATTTTCATAACCTCCCTCTAATTTAAGAAAATTCATCTTATTGAATTTTCTCATGAATAAGTGGAAAAGGAAAAGGTTCTGCCTACATACAAAATAACTATAGTAAAAGAAATGAAAGTTATTAAACATTACTACACACAATGAAAACTCAATAGAATATTGTTATGGTGAATCAGATAAAAATATAAATGCAGCTATATGTAAGTTTAAGCTAAAAAAGTTAAACAATTATGGCCACAAAATGAGAAAATAGCTAGATGAAGGAGGCTATGGAATGCAAACTAACAGAACTCAGGAAAGAAATTAAAAGGAAACAATTCAGAAATGAAAACTAAATTATAAAGCACACAGGGAAGAAAAGATAACATAGAAACCAACTGTGGTTGAAAGAGAAGGAGGAAGAAATGGAGAATATAGAATCAAAATAAGAAAAAAGTGTTAGAGAAAAGGGACTAAAATAGAAGATAGGAAAAGAAGATCCAACATACGTGTAATTGAAGTTCCCAGAGAAGAAAACCAAAACAATCCAACAATAAATATCTAAATCTCTAGTTAAACTTTCCTGAAATAATGATATTTAATAAACACTGAAATAATAAGCAATAATAATGAATAATGAATATATACTGAAATATAAAAGATTTGCATTTACATACTGAAATGGCACATCAAGTATCAGGGGAAACTGACCCAAAACAGTCAACACTGAGATATATAATAGTAAAATTGTTATATTTAAAGATGTAGAAATAGTCCTTTTGCCATCTAAAAAAAGAGGAAAGCAAAAAAGTTTGGCACTGGATTTCTCAACAGCAACACTCACCTCTAGAAACTAGAGAGACACTTAAAAGATTGCTGAGGAAAGAAAATATGGGTTAATTATTTTATCATCAACAAACTGCCCTACAATTATAAACAGTTTTGATGTGGCAGAACCCAGGAAATGTTGTTATGAGATACTTCTTAAGAATTGACAGCAAGATGAGTTATAACTAGCCAAAATATAATTGGGAAAACTTTGATAAAATGTCCATTGGTGAGCATTAGCTATGTTAAACTAAACGATTTAACTACTTATATTTAACTACTATATTTTCTAAATATAATTAATTTATGCTAGAACTAAGACAAATACTAAGCTGAGCATAAGGGTGACAAAATAGAATGCAATGTAATATGATTTGAAAAGTAGAAATTATATAACAAAAATGAGGGAAGAAAACAGATCAAAAGAAGGACAAGCTTATTGGATGCCTAATAGGTAATAAATGGGGAGTCAAGGGAAATCATGTTTATAGACATTTTACTGAAGCATAATATATATTCAGAAGAGTGCACATATCACTAGTATACAGTTTGATGCATTTTTACAAAGTGAAGACACCAATGTAACCACAATCCAGTTGAAGAAATCAATAATTACAAGTATTCCAAAAATCTTTCCAATAACTCCCTTCTTGTCACCAAGTCCTTCATTCCTTAAAGTTACCACTATCCTGACTTCTATGCTGAATAGGTTAATTTGTTCTGTTTGTACTTTATGTGTATAGGAGATTATGGCACATAGTCATTTGTGTTTGTATTGTGTTACTCAACAATGTGCTTCTAAGAGTCAATATTGTTGCATATAAAAGAAATTCATTTTCATTGCCCTATAGTAATGCTGTCTGATCATATTATCTAAAATAATGAGATGTTTTATATATCTGCTTTCCAAAATAGTAGTCTATCAGCATGCGCATGCTGATATTTGAAATGCAGTTAAGTGTGAATGAGGCAGTGGACTTTTTTATTTAGTTTTAATAGACTTAAATTTAAGTAGGCACAAATGGTTAATGGTTACCATATTGAATAGCATAGTTTATAGTAGTCCATTGTATGAATATACTAAAATTTGTCCATTTGTTCTATAGTTAATGTTTTCAGTTAAGAGCTGTTAGGGTTGCTGTTTCCATAAACATTTTTGTACTTGTCTTTTGGGAAAGATATGAATATATTTCTATTGAATACATATATAAACAACAGAATTGCTGGGTCATAGGGTTTACATATATTAAGCTTTTTAATTTTAAAAGTTTTTGCACAAATTCATTCTTCTAGCAGTCTGTTATTGTTTTTTTAACTTGAGCAATTTTGTTGGGTGTGTGTTAATATTTCACTGTGATTTTAATATCCTTATTCAGAGGACTGATATGATTGAATACATTTTCCTGTACTTATTAACCATATGAACACACAATTTTGTCAAGTATCTGTTTGGTTCTTTTGTCTATTTTTATTTATTTATTTATTTATTTATTTATTTATTTATTTATTTTTTCTTTTGTCTATTTTTATATTGGTTTGTCTGTTTATTATTGATTTGTAGGATTCCTTTCTATACTGCTTATATACCCCAAGTCAGGAATTACTTGTCATATATATTCATAGCAAATATCTTTTCTGACTCAATGGCTTGCCTTCTCAGCTGTGATAATGTCATCTTTTGAGGAAAATAATTTTTTGATTTTAATGTACTGTTTAAGAAATATTTCCATAAGCAAAATCATGAGGACATTTACTACATTATTTTAATAAAAATTATAAAATCAATAATTCAGCTGGAAATTTTTTGATATATTGTAGGAATCCAGTTTCATTCCTTTTTTGTATGAATACTAAGAGACTCCCCACCATTTACTTAAAGGCTATACTTACCCTGTAGCAGTGTACAAGAGACCCTATATATGTGGATCTATTTCTGTATCTGTTCTGTTCCATTGGATTATTTATGCATCCTTGCACCAGTATTACACTGTCTTAATTGTTGTACAGTTATTGTGAATATATTTGTATCAGTCTTTGTTGTAAGTCCATCTTCGAGACTTTCTTGGCCATTCTTGTATTTTGAGGTGATTGAAATCCAGCAAGTCAATGTCTATAATAACATGATGACATTTTTTTGGGGGGGGGCTTTTTTTATGTTATGTTAATCACCATACATTACATCATTAGTTTTTGAGGTAGTGTTCCATGATTCATTGTTTGCATATAACACCCAGTGCTCCATTCAATACGTGCCCTCTTTAATACCCATCACCAGGCTAACCCATCCCCCCACTCCCTCCCCTCTAGAACCCTTGGGTTGTTTCTCAGAGTCCATAGTCTCTCATGGTTGTCTCCCCATCCAATTTCCCCCCTTCATTTTTCCCTTCCTACTACTTTTTTTTTTTTTTTAACATATCATGTATTATTTGTTTCAGAGGTACAGGTCTGTGATTCATCAGTCTTACACAATTCACAGTGCTCACCATAGCACATACCTTCCCCAATGTCTATCACCCAGCCACCCCATCCCTCCTACCCCCCACCACTCCAGCAACTGTCAGTTTGTTTCCTGAGATTAAGAATTCCTCACATCAGTGAGATCATATGATACGTGTCTTTCTCTGATTTACTTATTTCACTTAGCATAAAACCCTCTAGTTCTCTCCACGTTGTTGCAAATGGCAAGATTTTGGTTTTATTGATGGCTGCATAATATTCCACTGTATATATATACCACATCTTCTTTTTTTTTTTTTTTTTTTTAAATGTTTTATTTATTTATTTATTTATTTGACAGAGAGAGACACAATGAGAGAGGGAACACAGCAGGTGGAGTGGGAGAGGCAGAAGCAGGCCTCTCGCCGAGCAGGGAGCCCAGTGTGGGGCTCGATCCCAGGACCCTGGGATCATGACCTGAGCCGAAGGCAGACGCTTAACAACTGAGCCACCCAGGCGCCCCAACACATCTTTATCCATTCATCTGTTGATGAACATCTTGGCTCTTTCCATAGTTTGGCTATTGTGGACATTGCTGCTATAAACATTGGGGTGCACATAACCCTTTGGATCACTACATTTGTATCTTTGCGGTAAATACCCAGTAGTGCAATTGCTGGGTCGTAGGGTAGCTCTATTTTCAACTTTTTGAGGAACCTCCATACTGTTTTCCAGAGTGGCTGCACCAGCTTGCATTCACACCAACAGGGTAGGAGGGTTCCCCTTTTTCAACAACCCTGCCAACATCTGTTGTTTCCTGACTTGTTCATTTTAGCCATTCTGACTGGTGTGAGGTGGTATCTCATTGAGGTTTTGATTTGGATTTCCCTGTTGCTGAGTGACGTTGAACACTTTTCCATGTGTCTGTTGGCCATTTGGATGTCTTCTTTGGAAAAATGTCTGTTCATGTCTTCTGCCCATTTCTTGATTGGATTATTTGTTCTTTGGGTGTTGAGTCTGATAAGTTCTTTATAGATTTTGGATACTAGCCCTTTATCTGATATGTCATTTGCAAATATCTTCTCCCATTCTGTCGGTTGTGTTTTGGTTTTGTTGACTTTCATTTGCTGTGCAAAAGCTTTTTATCTTGATGAAGTCCCAATAGTTCATTTTTGCCCTTGCTTCCCTTGCCTTTGGTGATGTTTCTAGGAAGAAGTTGCTGTGGCTGAGATTGAAGAGCTTGCTGCCTTTGTTCTCCTCTAGGATTTTGATGGACTCCTCTCTCACATTTAGGTCTTTCATCCATTTGGAGTCTATTTTTGTGTGTGGTGTAAGGAAATGGTCCAATTTCATTCTTCTGCATGGGGCTGTCCAATTTTCCTAACACCATTTGTTGAAGAGACTGTCTTTTTTCCATTGGACATTCTTTCCTGCTTTGTCAAAGATTAGTTGACCATAGAGTTGAGGGTCGGTTTCTGGCCTCTCTATTCTGTTCCATTGATCTATGTGTCTATGTTTTTGTGCCAGTACCATACCATCTTGATGACTACAACTTTGTAATAGAGCTTGAATTCTGGCATTGTGATGCCACCAGCTTTGCTTTTCTTCTTCAACATTCCTCTGGCTATTTGGGGTCTTTTCTGGTTCCTAACAAATTTTATGATTATTTTTTCCATTTCTTTGAAAAAAGTTGATGGTATTTTGATAGGGATTGCATTAAATGTGTAGATTGCTCTAGGTAGCATTGACATCATCACAATATTTGTATTTCCAATCCATGAGCATGGGATATTTTTCCATTTCTTTGTGTCTTCCTAAATTTCTTTCATGAGTATTTTATAGTTTTCTGAGTACAGATCCTTTGCCTCTTTGGTTAGATTTATTCCTAGGTATCTTATGGTTTTGGGTGCAATTGTAAATGGGATCGACTCCTTCATTTCTCTTTCTTCTGTCTTGTTATTGGTGTATAGAAATGCAACTGATTTCTGTGTATTGATTTTATATCCTGCCACTTTACTGAATTCCTGTATGAGTTCTAGCAGTTTTGCGGTGGAGTCTTTTGGGTTTTCCACATAAAGTATCATATCATCTGCAACGAGTGAGAGTTTGACTTCTTCTTTGCCAATTTGGATGCCTTTGATTTCTTTTTGTTGTCTGATTGCTGTGGCTAGGACTTCTAATACTACATTGAATAGCACTGGTGATAGTGGACATCCCTGCCGCGTTCCTGACCTTAGGGGGAAAGCTCTCAGTTTTTCCCCATTGAGAATGTTATTCACTGTGGCTTTTTCATAGATGGCTTTTATGATATTGAGGTATGTACCCTCTATCCCTACACTCTGAAGAGTTTTAATCAAGAAAGTATGCTGCACTTTGTCAAATGCTTTTTCCGCATCTATTGAGAGGATCATATGGTTCTTGTTCTTTCTTTTATTAATGTATTGTGTCACATTGATTGATTTGCAGATGTTGAACCAACCTTGCAGCACAGGAATAAATCCCACTTGGTTGTGGTGAATAATCCTTTTAATATACTGTTGGATCCTATTGGCTAGTACTTTGGTGAGAATTTTTGCATCCATGTTCATCAGGGATATTGGTCTGTAATTCTCCTTTTTGATGGGGTCTTTGCCTGATTTTGGGATCAAGGTAATGCTGGCCTCATAAAATGAGTTTGGAAGTTTTCCTTCCATTTCTAGGTTTTGGAACAGTTTCAGAAGAATAGATATTAATTCTTCTTTAAATGTTGGGTAGAATTCCCCTGGGAAGCCATCTGGCCCTGGGCTCTTGTTTTTTGGGAGATTTTTGATGACTGCTTCAATTTCCATAGTGGTTATGGGTCTGTTCACATTTTCTATTTCTTCCTGGTTCAGTTTTGGTAGTTGATACATCTCTAGGAATATATCCATTTCTTCCAGATTATCTAATTTGCTGGCATATAGTTGCTCATAACATGTTCTTATAATTGTTTGTATTTCTTTGGTGTTGGTTGTGATCTCTCCTCTTTCATTCATGATTTTATTTATTTGGGTCATTTCTCTTTTCTTTTTGATAAGTGTGGCCATGGGTTTATCAATCTTATTAAATCTTTCAGAGAACCAGCTCCTAGTTTTGTTGATCTGTTCTACTGTTCTTTTGGTTTCTATTTCATTGATTTCTGCTCTGATCTTTATTATTTCTCTTCTCCTGCTGGGTTTAGGCTTCATTTGCTGTTCTTTCTCCAGCTCCTTTAGGTGTAGGGTTAGGTTGTGTACTTGAGACCTTTCTTGTTTCTTGAGAAAGGCTTGTATTGCTATATATTTTCCTCTTAGAACTGCCTTTGCTGCATCCCAAAGATTTTGAACAGTTGTGTTTTCATTTTCATTGGTTTCCATGAAATTTTTTAATACTTCTTTAATTTCCTGGTTGACCCATTCATTCTTTAATAGGACGCTCTTTAGCCTCCATGTGTTTGAGTTCTTTCCGACCTCCTCTTGTGATTGAGTTCTAGTTTCAAAGCATGGTGGTCTGAAAATATGCAGGGAATGATCCAATCTTTTGGTACCAGGTGAGACCTGATTTGTGACCTAGGATGTGATCTATTCTGGAGAATGTTCCATGGGCACTAGAGAAGAATGTGTATTCTGTTGCTTTGGGATGGAATGTTCTGAATATATCTGTGAAGTCCATTTGGTCCAGTGTGTCATTTAAAGTCTTTATTTCCTTGTTGATCTTTTGCTTAGATGATCTGTCCATTTCAGTGAGGGGGTGTTAAAGTCCTCTACTATTATTGTATTGTTGTTGTTGTATTTCTTTGCTTTTGTTATTAATTGGCTTATATAGTTGGCTGCTCCCATGTTAGGGGCATAGATATTTACAATTGTTAGATCTTCTTGTTGGATAGACCCTTTAAGTATGATATAGTGTCCTTCCTCATCTCTTATTAGAATCTTTGGTTTAAAATCTAATTTGTCTGATATAAGGATTTCCACCCCAGCTTTCTTTTGATGTCCATTAGCATGGTAAATTGTTTTCCACCCCCTCACTTTCAATCTGGGGGTGTCTTTGCATCTAAAATGAGTCTCTTGCAGACAGCATATCGATGGGTCTTGTTTTTTAATTCAATCTGATAGCCTGTGTCTTTTGATTGGGGCATTTAGCCCATTTACATTCAGGGTAACTGTTGAAAGATATGAATTTAGTGCCATTGTATTGCCTGTAAGGTGACTGTTACTGTATATTGTCTTTGTTCCTTTCTGGTCTGTGTTAATTTTAGGCTCTCTCTTTGCTTAGAGGACCCCTTTCAATATTTCTTGTAAGGCTGGTTTCGTGTTTGCAAATTCTTTTAGTTTTTGTTTGTACTGGAAGCTTTTTATCTCTCCTTCTATTTTTCAATGACAGCCTGGCTGGATATGGTATTCTTGGCTGCATATTTTTCTCATTTAGTGCTCTGAATATATCATGCCAGTCCTTTCTGGCCTGCCAGGTCTCTGTGGATAGGTCTGTTGTCAATCTAATGTTTCTAGCATTGTAGGTTACAGACCTCTTGTCCCGAGCTGCTTTCAGGATTTTCTCTTTGTCTCTGAGACTAGTAAGTTTTATTATTTTTTGTTGGGGTGTTGACCTATTTTTTTTGATTTTGAGGGGGTTCTCTGTGCCTCCGGATTTTGATGCCTGTTTCCTTCCCCAAATTAGGGAAGTTCTCTGCTATAATTTGCTCCAATATACCTTCTGCCCCTCTCTCTCTTTGTCTTCTTCTGGGATCCCAATTATTTTCATATTGTTTCGTCTTGTGGTATCACTTATCTCTCGAATTCTGCCCTCGTGATCCAGTAGTTGTTTATCTCTCTTTTTCTCAGCTTCTTTATTTTCCATCATTTGGTCTTCCGTATCACTGATTCTCTGTTCTGCCTCATTTATCCTAGCAGTTAGCACCCCCATATTTGATTGCACCTCATTAATAGCCTTTTTGATTTCGACTTGGTTAGATTTTAGTTCTTTTATTTCTCCAGAAAGGGTTTCTCTAGTATCTTCCATGCTTCTTTCAAGCCCAACTTGAAAGATACTTTATATATAATCTTATATATAAGATCTTTATAATCGTCATTATAAACTTTAGTTCCGACATCTTACTAATGTCCGTATTGATTAGGTCCCTGGCAGTCGGTACTGCCTCTTGTTCTTTTTTTTGAGGTGAGTTTTTCTGTCTTGTCATTTTGTCCAGAGGAGAGTAGATGAATGAGAGAACAAAATGCTAACAGGGTAACAACGACCCCAGAAAAATATACACTAAACAAACCAGAAGAGGCCTGAAACCGGGGGAAAAGAAAGGGAAAGAAAGAACAAAGAAAAAAAAAAAGAATACAATCAAATTTTATCAGTCTGGTGAATAGATCAGTGCCACACACTAGATTTTGCGCATATTTTGGTCTGTTAGAAGAAACTTCTTCCCAAAATTTTAAAGAAAGAAAAACTTATATATGTACAAAAATAAGGGTAAATACAATGAAGGGATGGAATATGACTGTAAAGTTGAAAATTATAAAAGATTTTATAATAGGAATTGATAAGAAGTTGGTTGAAAAAAGAAAGAAGAGAAATTAAAAAAAAAAGGGAGAGGATATGATCAGGCAGGAGACTATAACAAAGCCATACACTATAGATTTAGGGTATATTTTGGTCTGTTTGAAGAAACTGTATTCCAAAATTTTAAAGACAGAACAACTTATATACA